>NC_058021.1:36286977-36611899 GCF_019176455.1 Solea senegalensis | reverse complement strand
AGCTGTGGTCGTGTTGTGCGTCGTGAGAACGTGGGTCCAGTGGTGGGTCCTGATACCTGTTTCATTTGGATTTTACTCTTTTTGTAAAAACAAAAAGTGAGCTGCTGCAGGATCAGTGCTGACAGTGTGGTGGTGGGTACAAAGAGCCGAGCAGTGTTTAGAGTAGAAACATACAGTGAAACTGTAGCTGGTCAGAGGAGGTCAGGTGAGCAGGCAGGCTGCTCAGGAGCATGTCCCTAAACTACCTCAAATCTGAGGACGCAGCCTGGGGGATTGGGAGCGTTTGGACCGTTACATAGCTCAACCTGTCCACTTTTCTGAGTAGTGACATGTAGAGACAGTGTTTAGTTAAACTGTGTTTAGTTTGTTGGTTGTGGTGTGAAACGGGGTGGAAAAAAAGGATCCACCTCCTGATGTAAGAAGTAACCTTTTGATAATTATTGATTTTAGGTGCATATACAGTAATGGAAACATAAATGTGAAGAACAGATTTCCTTCTCCCCCTGATCCAAAGGTGTGATGGTTGTTTCTTATTTAAATGTCAGTCTCCTTAATGGCTACATTAGGTTCATTAACTGCTTCAATCATAAGATTTATTTTAAATAAATCAGTAAAGTGGCAGAACGAATAGTAACCCTAGTAACAGGAAGGGAAACAAGAGTAAATAATTACTGGGTTAAATATTAAGATGAAATATTATTTTCTATATTAAACCACTACTACACATTTCTTCAAAAACTGTTTGTAGCCCATTCAGTCCACCTTTACAGGTGCTCAAAGAAAAGGTTCTATGAAAAGTGTGTAGTTGGTGGATTGTTGGCTCACCCACCTGACAGGACGTCGACAGACACACACAGAAGGATCTTCTCCCTCTGACAGGTGAACTTGACGTCTGTCCTCTGAGACTTCTTTCTCCCACACTCTTTCCACACTTCTGTTTAACCGTCCCTCACAGATGAAGTCATCCTCTTTTTAAAACACCTGAAACACAAAATTCAACCCTAAAAACCAAGAAATCCAAGAAAACGCATAAAAAGTTTGAGGCCCTCACATATGCGGGGTTTGATCACCATCTTGATTTTAGGTCAAATGTACTGTACATTCAAATCAACGGTGATTGAGTCCATCAGCTCAATTTCACGCGACTCTGTTTTTCTCTCTGTGTAAGAGTGCTAAAATGTGCCGCTCTGCACACAGGAAGTGATTCATTCCACGTCATGACAGAAGGAGGCAACAGCAACACTGCTAGCACAGTGAAACAGGTTGGAGTTTGACTGAAAACACAAAGATGCTTCCACAGAAAGTTTCAGAAGTGAATTCTCCTGCTCAACAAACCTAGTTGTTCAGCAGTTAGATGGGATAATGCCTCTTGTTGCCACACACCCCGCTCTGCTGCTGTATACACACGCACACATTCTCTCTAAGTCAGGTCTGATAGTTGAGCTTGACAGAGACAGACGAAGGACGCGGCAAACACACAATGGTACCTTGTTTCTCTAAGACCAAACTGAGGCACAATAACATCAACAATGACATGATCTGTTGTGAGAAACTGTATCAAATATAATGTGTGTGTGTGTGCGTGCGTATGTGTGTGTGTGTGACCATGCTTGCACTGGGTTGGGTCACCTTTTGTCTTCATACCTGCCTTACTCCCTGGTGCCATGCATATAAAAATGTACTTGAAACCTGCTTCTGAGATTCTGGTCCGTGTTGACATGAAAGCATCAGTTGCTGCGGATTTGTTCAAGAATCACACAACCCGCCCGACCCGAGCTTGTGCTGAAAAAGCAGAGCTGTGATCGTGAGATACTTGAATGCATGAGTGCAATAAACTTTTTGATTCTTAAAAAAAAAAAATGTTGATTCATATTTTTTCCAGAACTGTGCAGAATAAAAACCAGACACATTACATAAAACTCATTCTGTTCACCATTGTGTCAACGCCTGAGATGAAGTGCAGCATTTTTCTATGCGCTTGATTAGACTATAGGTTGCACAAAAACCACTCCCCTGGCCTTCACACTGTGCATCATCAGTGGATGATATTTATTATTAATTATGACCATTATTAAAAGCAAACTCGGTATAGAAACCTAGAGCCAGACAGAAGCAATGCTGCAGAAGTTCAGCAAGGTGGCTCCCCACACAAAGGCAGTGTTTCCCCAGCATAAGCTTAATCTTGAGCAGATGAAAATGATTACACCTCAAACACCTGTTTTGAATACACTGAGGTTTGTCACCTTCTGCATTGGGTGTAAATAACAGCGTTGGTTATGAGAAAATACAGTATGTTTGTAATTAACGTTTTTTTTGGCAAATGCTGATGATGATAATCGTGTTTCCACATTTTCTGCCTAATTATCCAATGCTGTAGTACAGTATGCACCATTAAGCTTCTTCCAAGTGGAAATGGAAGTGAAATCGTGTCGCTCACATGCTGCACCCACATCCACAGAGAAAAAAAGACAACTATATTTTATTTTATTTTATTTGACATAAGTGTTTGAACTCCTTCCTTTGAATTGACCTAAATGTCATTGTTGCATTCTGATTGGCTGTATGCAGTGCTTAATTTGTAAATCATAAGGTGCCGGAACGCAAAGTACATATGACAGCTCAGGGATGACGAGACGGGCACAGGTCGTATAGAGAAAACGTGCTAGAGAAAACAACATGAAAATGCCCACTTGCCACACTGTGGGACTTACAAGCCTCAATTTGAAATAATATCCATGGTATAAATGTTATGACGATAATTTACAATTATTTTAGGCTATACTCAGCACAGCAAAGGCAAATGCCCACATCACCACAGGTGGGACTTACAGTATACAGTCAGCAATTAATTTCTCAACAGGTCTAATGTGTAAAAAAAAAAGGCTTTTAATAAATCACACATATCTTCCATTATTATTCAAAGATTGGCATGGCGGCCTATTAATAGACAGTATGCTCACCATATTTAGTTGTCCAAAACACCCCACATCACGAGCAATATGTACCGGAACACAGGTAGGCCAAAATTAAGAGGGACTGGATCTTGTTCCGGCAGGATCTGGCTCAAATTAACCCCTGGCTGTATGTATATCTGGCCGTGGGAAATAAAACTTGAAAGAAAGTCACAATATCACTTTAATATAAAATTCTGTTATCAATGTTAAATGCTGCATGAGTGGATTCAAGAGTAACTTCCATTTCATGCAAGCTAATTGGAAAAATCTTGTCTAAGGAGCAAAGGCAGAGTGCTAAAACATCGTATAAACAAGCACATGTAAATACATTATATCTGCTCTACATATAAACTCACACACATGCATGCAGCATTTCTGCACTGTCCTTTCTCTATCTGTACGTGTTCTTGGATAACAGAGCAAATGGCGTCGACCCAGAAAACCCAGTTCATTCATACAGAGCTGAGCCAGATGCACTGTAATGTTCAACTCAAGGGTGAACGTGAGTGATGGTCAGTCTGTGCTAGAAAGTCACAGCATAATACATTACAACAAAAGCGCCCATGACACACCCATGACACGCCCATGACACACCCATGCCTTCCCATGACGCACCCATGACACACCATGAGAAGTTTGGGCTTTCAATGGGACTTCATAATCTTCATGGTCATAATTACAACAATTCACAAATATATTGTAATAGAGTTTTTATTTCTTTTTTTTTCAGGCCTATTTTAACGTAAAGCAATTTGTGATTTCTTTGATGTACAAAAACTTTACTTTGCATTCAAAACGGTTGCATACATGTTACAGGTGCAAAGGCTTGGAGAAAACAGCAGCAGGCCTTATTTACTGATGGGATGTGAACAAGTAAAACACACAGGAAGAACAGAGCACATCCATTAGGCCTGCAGTAGATATCCCATCAGTGCTTTGATGCAGTCACAGTATAAAGGATAAGTTAAAGCGTTCTATATAATTCAGTGCTGTCTCACTTGTTGCCCGTGGCCACATCACTCATGGTGATAAAAAGTGACTTCAGCTTCTGGCAGCAGCAGCTGCAGGCCTGCTGCTCACTGATGGCCTCTCCCCCTCTTCAGAAGTCTCTCTCTGGGTTCCTCAAGCCTCCAAACGATGACACCATGGATACAAGTAATCAATGTGTATTTCTTTCAGTGCGCTGTAAAGGGTGAAGACATTTGGAGAAGTTGCACACATATTCAATTCAATTCAATTCAATTTTATTTGTATGGTGCCAAATCATAACATACATTATCTCAGGTCTCTGTACATAGACAACATCATGGAGAGCAGAGAAACACAGCAGTTCACACAATGAGCAAACACTAGACATCAGTGGAGAGAAAAAACTCCCTCTTAACAGGAAGAAATCTCTGACAGAACCAAACTCAGAGTTGTGCGGTCGTCTGCCTCGACGGTTGGGGTGAAAGGAAATGGGGGACAGAGGAGAGATAGGAGAGATGTATGATAGTAATAGCCTCAAAAACTGGCCCTGGATCCTGCAACCTGCAAGATGAGGATACAGAGAGAGAGAGGGAAGGAAGGAAAGACAAAAACTACACTCAAAAAAATAATTGAAGCAAAAACGTTGACTTTATGTATTTTAATGACATGAAGTTTTTCTCCACGTACTTTTATTAGGCAAGTTCAATGTAAGGGTCCCATCTAATTCACTGTGTTTCTACCATGCTGAATCAGTGTGAATACATTAAATAAAGTTACTGCAAAAGTATACATAAACCATATGTGTTTATTTACTTAAAGGTAACATGAACTTTCACATAAACTGTGTGTGTTCATTCAGTTAAAGGTAAGGTGAACTTTTACATAAACTTTATGTGATTATTCAGTTAAAGTTAAGGTGAACATTCACATAAACCCTATGCATTTCCAAAATGTTATACTACCTCCTGTTAAAATCACAAAGCAACACACAGCATATCTCTGACAACTTTATAGGCAATTTTCAAAATTACAGTAACTTTAAATGTGCCTGCACCACATGGATACCACACCTGTGGTGTTTGCACTTGAACAAGGCACATCACAGCCACAACAGGCCCTGCTGAATTCAAACGTGTGCCTACCTAACCAAAAAAATACATCCCATCATGAATATACAAACAGCACCATTTCTAAGTTCAATGCAACTATTTGGAAAAAGGTCAAACCAAAAGGAGTTACCAAAAAAAATAAAAAATTCAAGGTAAACTAAACAAATACATGAAGACTTAAGTCCTAATTCAAGGACACTCATTTTAGCCTCACCACAAGAGAGGGCCAAGCAAGCTCAGCAAACTGGCACAAGTTTCACAATAAAGTTGAGACATAGCAACACATCCAACAGTTAAAATGTGAAATTACAGCAGAACAGCAGTTGAGCTAATGTGGGAGATCACAATGACAATGTCCAACAAGCCAAATGTGGCTGGCTCGATTGTCCAGCACCTTCACTTGTGAGCTCACTGAAGCATCTTTATTTTAAGTGCTTTATTTTAGTCTGTTGTTCATCAACATTTTCTGGAAGAACTCAATTTGAGTTCCTGGGGATAGCTCAGGTTGAGTGTGTAGATGAGCCCAAAAAGCATGGCACACCCAAAGGAAACACTTCCCAGATTGCACAGAAGTTCCACGCCCTCAATCACTACTCCAACATCCTCTGGCTTTCCCTCTTTTTGGATCACATACAGCTGCATGGTGGTCTGTGTGATGTCTCTCTCAGCTTCCCCAATGGTGACATTCTAATGGTGAGAAACAATTTGAGCATTTTGAAATAAACTATAAAACAGTGCAAGACTGAAGGATCACAGTAAAATAAAATGCAATTACTGACCAAGTACTCCTTGATAAGAGTGTTGCTGTCCTCATTGAGATAAGCACAAAGACTTTGATGTCCTCACTCTGCAAAAGAATGTATATGAAATATTTAAGCTATTCATTTTTTCAAGACATTTTCCAGCATTTATGAGGTCTTTGTCACAAATAACCCCCATGTGAGGTGGAGAGGAAGGTTGCAGAGGTAAACAAAGATGGACATTGGGAAGTGGAGGGCATAGAAAGGAAGTTGAAGGGGAGGAAGAGAAGATGGATGAAAGAGGGGTGATGATGTAAAGAAAAGGAGAAATTGTAGGACATGAGAGGAAGAGTGGAAGGGACAAGTAGTAAGATGAAGTATGGAAGAATACACCAAAATATGGGAGGGGTCCAACATCTCATCCACGGAGGATATAAAGGATAGCGGCAAAGGAAAGAAAAGTGAAAGAATGACAAAGTTGATTGAGGAGGAAGAAGATTAACCAGATGAAGGTAGATAGGAAAAGGAGATGTTACATGGGGAGAAAGAGACTAAAGGTGAGTCCTGGACAACCTCTTGACGTCTGTAGGAGAAGGTCTTCTGCATTTTCCTCTTGACCCCAGCCTCATTGTGTCTCTTTTTCACCTCTGTCAAGAGAGCGACTCTTTCATTTTCAAGACTCTCTCTTGTTTCACCGCAAGGGAGAAAATTAACCTCTGCTTTTCTTCTGGGTATCCAATCTTGCACCATTTTGTGTGGAAATTGGCAACTTTGTCTTTAGATACTGTTTCCATCCTTCATGGCCAGCTCGAGTTCCTCTTTCCCTCAAACATGGATGGACATGCACCAAGACCTCACCAGCCTCTTCAATATGGGAGTCACTGGGGTATGCTGTGTATTTGAAGATCTATTCAGCCATGTCTTCAAGAATATCCATTCTTAGCTTTGGGGGAGGGGTAAGAAGAGTGCCGTTTGCTCTGAATTCTGCATTTGCTCACTGAAGTAGAATTTCAGTAAAATATGAAAAGTTGGGAACAATGAAGACTGGAGGCCATGAAGAGTTTTCTTGACTCTGGAGCTAGATCTAAAATGATTGTGTCCGCACTGCCAAATGAGTGATCAGAGGAGGATGGAGAGTTGAACAAGTTCACAGAGCTTTGGGATGTATTGGGAGAAGTCAGTGGGGTGCTGGTGCTGCAAGGTGGTAGAGTACCTGAATGCTGGAGCTAGTTTCTTCACATGCAAAAAATACTACTTTCACGGTATCCCTGTCTCTTATTTCACTTGTTGACATAAGATTGACATATTCATTTCCAAAATCTGCATCTTTAAACTGCAGCCTAAACTGTTGCACAAGTCCAAAAGCAGATCTATAGACAATAGTCAATATTAAAACATTCAAAAAATTGAAAACTGTCAGAATTACGTACGAACAATTTTGAGGCATGAATCAAAATAAATGAGCTACTAGTTATGCCTGTCATATCCTCCCACAAACTGATGCCTCCAGTGGTCAAGCATGGGCTTGACCAATGTAGGCTTCTCTGTGTGACGGCTCTCGTCTGTACTGGTCTTAGCACTGCTCCTTCTGTTTAAAAGGTCTTTGTCAGTGTGTGTTTTATTTTTCGCCATCCTCTCCTGCTTAAGACTGTTTTTGCCTTTTTTTGTTTTACTAAAGCTGTGTTTGCACCACGCTACAGCGCGGTGTGGAACAGTAAAGCCTTTCCAAAACATTAACATAAATTAACTTTGATCACAGAATCAAGTATTTCCAAACAAATGATTTCATGAACAGACAGAAAATAATATTTGAACTCTGAGTCAGGCCTCTGTGTCTGTGGTACAAAACATAGTACCACAGGAACTTCACTTTTTTTTTAATCAAGCAAATATTTCACATTTATTTAAAATATAAAACCTTTCTATGTATGTAGTTTTATTACCTTTAACAGCTCTTTAGGAATCACTGTTGACGAGACCACTGTGGATTTAAAGGTGCAGTGTGTGAGAATGATTGACATCTGGATAGAATTTCAATATTCATTTAGTTTAAAGCTTTTGCACAATGCTCGGTGTGTAGAAACTAGGGATGAAAATAAATGTTTAAAAATTATTCTTTGATTATAATGGATGAATGGAGCCATTGAAGCTCTTCTATGATTTTAAAGCTGCGGTGCTGTGCTGTAGAATCAGGGAGAAAATGTTCAGACAGGTCATGGTGATGTTAGTGTTCACACACAGCAGGGTGTCCCTCGCAACAGCAGCAGGAACATGATGAGTGACACACACTGAGATTTCAGCCTGCTTTTCATGTTGGTCCATTTTTAGTTCCACACACTGTCTGAGTCACTTTCACTTGTGATCAAGAGCCTGCTCTCTTTAATGAGTAATTCTATTAATTAGCCTACTTCCAGCAGTCAGCAGGAGCCCAAAGGTCAGAGGAACAGGTCACACCACAGATTATCACCAGATTGCGCAAATTAAGTAGTTACATTTTAACACAACATGTCCTCAAATTAGAATACAGGGAGCTTTTTTTTAAAGCTGCATCAGGCAACATTCTCTTCCATCCAAGACACTGATATATATATATATTTACATTCATATACAGTCATCTAAGATAAGATTGTCCTTTATTTGTGTTGCAGTGGGGAAATTTACATTATTACAGAAGCAAAGAAAGTAATAATAAACATGCATTACCAAAAAATGTGCAAGATATTAACACTAAGACTATAACAAATGACTGAGTTTAAATAGAATGTACATTATGTGCCACACCACACTTTAACAGAGGCTCCCTTTTTCTCTGCCATGCAGTCACTTAAAAGTTTTAATTTTCAGTAAGACAAGCATCTCTGTTGCATTAGAGAGAGAATAAACAGATTAGATGTTAACTGCTGTTCACGTAGCACGGAGATTAAACCAATGTAGCGAGCCTTGAAGTCACACATGTCCACTGTTGTATGACCCGCCCTGCTTTACTCCTGATTGGCTAACACCATGGCTCTGGCTAGCTTTATTGGTTGAAAGCAGCATCACTTTAATGTCTGCTAGATTATTAGATGGAATGGCAAAAACAAAACCACAACAGAAACACATGCAGCGGTTATTTTTCTCTCCTTTTTTTTATTTTTACCCTATGACGATCACAGTGACGGAGAACTTTGGTCCCTGACTATTTTAATACAACTCAAGCAAGTCCAGCTAACTACAGAAGATAACTATAATGTGGTTGACTGAGAACCTCCACAGACATTGTTACTAGTAGTTCACAGGTTAATTGTCTTTAATTGTTATTCTAAAGCTCAGGTTGTTACATTTGAGAAGTAGCAGCGGGAGAGAAAATACATTGTTTCATCATTTTTCCTTTTCTGCCAAGTTAAATTAGGGAGGAACTTTGTCATTTACTTCATGTACTCTTTTAAAATTAGGTTTATGTAGTAAAGCCAATATACTGCTACATTTTGTTCAACTTGACTCTGAATCATAATCTTACACACACACACACACACAGAGCCAGGGGCTTCTTTTTGTCTTTCTGTAGCACAGATATATGAACACAGATACTTAAGTGCAGCATGAGGGATAGTATGAATTTGTCTAAGAAGCTGGTTAACAAATAAATGACAAACCACAGAACCACATTCAGCAGTTGTTTGACATCATTTGAAACACAAAACAATTCAGACAAAAGGTTATTTCAACACAACTTGTTTCGAGTAACTATGAAGTCCAACAAATCAATCCCAATTTCAAATCTAAATCAATCATGCGATACACAAAAAACAATAAATGCAAACTGTCAGTCTCAGTCTTTCAAGCTGTCCCAAAAAAATATAAAATAAAACTCCATTTGCTATGACTTACTGTCACTGGACGGGCAGGTCATCTTTGGCATAAGTAACAACTGCAGGTTCTGTCAATCAGCTGTTTGTAAATCATCTCTGGCAAAATAGATTCAGAGGCTCCAGTATCTACAATTAGCTCAAGGAGCTGAGACTCAGGTGCTTCAATGTCCAGACGACAGGTCGTCAGCTATCAGCTTAGCATCATCAACACAACTGCAAACCTTTTGTTTTTCACAGCACTGAGATCAGAATTAGCAACTAGCTGAACTCGGATCAGTTCAGGACGCAGCCAGAGACTCTCAAAGCGGCGCCATACTGATTGGCGGTCTAGTCCGCGCGTTGCAGACGCCGTCAGAACACATGTCTGCATGCTGCAAGCCATGGCCTCGTCGACGGTTGTACCTTTCATTAGCGTTTGTCACTAGCATGGAATCACATTATAAACAGTAGTGGTGGTTCATCAGTATGATCGGCTCGGTTCTAAATTCCCTCAAGAGACCACACGGGGCTCTTGAGGGAAGTGTAGTAGAAGCTGAGTCTGTTGTTGGCGGTGTGTTTTTACCTGCAGAAGCTAACGTTGCTAGCCTGGATTCTCTGTCGTTTTTCACCAAAGTAACTTTTCCACACAGTCTGTGGACACAACACAACTCTTATTTAATTAACAGCAACGACAGACTAAATGACTTCACGACTATCTAACTAAAGTCACCTCCAGTTACCTCATTTAGGATTGCATATTGTGAGCATGGCCAGCGAGATAATGGATGAAGGGGCCATTGAAAACACTGCCAGTGAGGCACATGCAAACTTCTTATCTCATAATTTCGACTATTTATCTCATAATTATGACTTCGCTATCTCATAATTTCGACTTTTTATCTCATAATTTCGACTTTTTATCCCATAATTTCGATTAAGCTATCTCATAATTTCGATTTAGTATCTCAAAATTTCAACTTTTTATCTCATAATTATGACTTAGCTATCTCATAATTTCGACTTTTTATCTCATAATTATGACTTAGCTATCTCATAATTATGATTTTTTCTCTCATAATTATGACTTGGCTATCTCATAATTTCGCATAATTTCACTTAGTATCTCATAATTTCACTATTTATCTCATAATTTCGATTTAGTATCTCATAATTTCACTTTTTATCTCATGATTTTTAGTATTCAGTATCTCATAATTTCGTCTTTTTATCTCATAATTATGACTTAGCTATCTCATAATGGGCCACACAGTGATATAGTGGTTAGCACTCTTGCCTTGCAGAAGACCCGGGTTCGAGCCCCGGTTGGAACAAGGGCCTTTCTGCATGGAGTTTGCATGTTCTCCCCGTGTGTTCTCCGACTTCCTCCCACAGTCCAAAAACATGCAATGTGGGGATTGGGTAAATTGGACACTCTAAATTGAGTGTGAGAGTGAATGGTTGTTTGTCTCTAGCTGTGTGTGGCCCTGCGATGGACTGGCGAACTGTCCAGGGTGTACCCCGCCTATCGCCCGATGTAGCTGAGATTGGCACAGCACCCCCGTGACCCTCTGGTGGAGGTTAAAGTGGTTAGATGATGATGATGATGATGATGATGACTTTCTCATAATTTCGATTTAGTATCTCATAATTTTCACTTTTTATCTCATAATTTCAATTTAGTATCTCATAATTTCGACTTTTTATCTCATAATTATGACTTTTTATCTCATAATTTCGATTTAGTATCTCATAATTTTGATTTAGTATCTCATAATTTTGATTTAGTATCTCATAATTTCGATTTAGTATCTCATAATTTCGACTTTTTATCTCATAATTTCGATTTAGTATCTCATAATTTCACATTTTTATCTCATAATTACGACTTAGCTATCTCATAATTTTTGACTTTGCAAGTGGCAACGTTAGCCTTAGCGTTGCTAAAGCAGCAGTAATGCTTTAGTGAGAGGACACTCACCAAGCACTGGGATTGACCCAAAGTCCAAAATCACACACGTGTTTCCAGATAATCAGTCTCAGTGTAGCAGAGTTTGTTGATTGGAGTCATTTGTAGCATGATGCTCCACAAGCACACGTCACGGATGTGACATGGATCTCTTTGCCACCTTTTAAAGAGAAGGTGTGTTCAAAGCAGGAGGGAGTCACAGTTGACTGGGTCAAAGTAAGGACCAGGAACAGCAGCTGACAGCTGGAGGAGCCAGTAACACATGGCATGCCAATCACAGACCGGTTACCTGTTGCATTTTTTATCTTAACAACATCAGGCTGAATGCAGCCTGTCCTGTCAGTCCTGCAGTTTTCTCCACAGGTACAAACTTTGATTGACTATCTTTGCTGAATTTAGTTTTTCTCTTCTTTTGAAATCCTTCTCTTAGGGCCTAGTTGTTAAAAAAAACAATGTTCGTTATGTTCAAAAGCACATAGTTGACACATGAGAGAACTGTTATGTTCTCTGAAACTGGGTTAACTTCCTAACCTAATGTCTGCTGCCTTGTGTGGCAGAAGCCAAGTTGTGCCCATTCTTGTAATGAAACACAGGAGAAAGCATTTTTGTTTGCCTCTGATGAACTATTAAAAACTAGGAGCTCAAGTCTCAGCTGATGTGTGTTCCCCTTCTCATAGTCTATCTTAGTATGGTACAAGTGAGTGCTTTCAACTCTCACTGAAGGTCAAATCTGTCAACCAGAGTAACAAACATCAGTACCTCAAACCCAAAACTAAGTAAAACTGGGGTAAACTAACGGTAATCTCATGAATTCAGAAAAACAGAGCAGGGATTCATATTTTTAATGAATATCTTAATTCAATTTATGCTGTTGCTTTCTTATTGTGGAAAGCTAAGGACTGGAACTATAGCTTCAGTATAAATGTTTTGAAGCTGTCAATAATGCCCATGAATAGTTACGAGCTGATGGTCAGAAGTAGGTTATCATTATCGCCTGCATTTGTGTGACACACTCTTCTCATGACAAGCATACCTTGGTTATTACTGATGAGGTTGAATATTAGCAGAGATATACATTGAACCTGTGTGGTCTGTTACTCTACATTTACTGTGTTCTCTACAAATGTCAAATGTTCCCACATGCTTAATGCAGCTATAGTAAAAACAGTATGTCATTGATGACTTACAATGATAATCACATATTCATAATGTATTCATAATAATCCATTGTATTTATATAACACTTTTAAAGGGCGCTCAAAGACACTTTACATGTTTAAAAAGTCATAAAATCAAACATAGGTTGATACACAATTTCACACACAATTAAATGTTTCGACTTTTTTCAAACTGAAGGCGGTTCTTCAGCGCTGGACGATGGTGCTTGGTCATTTATGGCATGGAGTCCTGAGGCACGTCTATGAAATCTGACTTACAGTTTTATGTGTTATGCGCCTGCATTATAGAGACTTTAACTACCAGCCTGAGGAAGATTGCTTGTATCCAACCATCTTTGACTGATTATCCAGTTATAGATTTGTCAGCTGGAACCATTTCTTGTTGTCATGGGGCAAAACGAAGGGTCACCAGTCCATCACATGACTGTCATACAGAGACAAGCACCCTACAGTCACTATAAAGTCTTCAATTAACCTCGCCTCCAATCTGAGTGTACAAAACTGACATCATGTTCTAACTAGTGAGACCATTCAAATCAAGTGCGAAGTCGAGACTCATTTTCCCATAGACTTCCATTCAAATTGACCTTTTTTGCAACCATTGGAGTCGCCCCCTGGTGGTTAAATGCTACACCTTTCGAACTGAAAGGCTACATTTCTTACATACAGCCTGTGATGCCACCATGCTACTTGTGTTATATTGTTCCCATCTCTTTGTTTTATTTAATCGCCTTTAATGAAGTTTGTATTGAAATGGCTTTCATGACGGTATTGCACTGTGATAAAATATGGTATTTACTGGAATTTTCACTGTTATCAGTATAATTATTATTATCATTATTATTAGTAGTATTATTGTTTGTTCTTTTTATTGAGTGATATGAAACACTATGATTTCTTTTTTTTAAAAAAAACAAACAAAAACACTATGATATCTGACTCATGGGCCGGATGGCTATTTAGTTTCATCACACGCTGACTGATGTGTTACCATCATTTGTATTTATGTAACGCGTAATGACATAATGTAAACAAACCACGGCTTTGTCAAACAGTCTTTGTCGAGGAAGGTACATGGAGTTCTCGGCTATTTCTGAAAAAGGTGGCAAAGAGATCCAAAAAAGGATGTCAGGTCACCCAACTGAAGCAAAACCAACCCACAGATGAGCCATAACTGATCCATTTGTAGCAGTCTGCACTGCAGCGAGCTGGACACAATGTAACTACACTTGTTACTGTGATTGGATTGGACCTGGTGGACATTGGCTCTGTGGCACAATGGGAGTAAACGATAGTGAACAGGCAGTTGTTGTTTTTTTGGTCGATCTAACAGTTATTAGGCACAGAGAGAGGTGATTTGCTCACATAAACACATTTGTCTCGTGTTGATATAAAAGTGTTTCATCATACTGGAAGGACTCATTACATATACACACAGAGCACAGTCATATCACAGCATATAACCCATCAACCCATCAATGTAATCTCTCACTGTACCCACACACACACAGGAGAGTGGGTTTCCTCTGTGTTCAGGTGCTTTTATGCTCACCATGACTTTAGTTACATGTGGTAAACATCATGCTCATTAATTGTGTCTTTGATTGTCAATTCACGCACCTGTTAATGAGTCGTGTCAGTTCAGAAAACAATATAAACATATCAGTATAATCAAAACATATCTGTGAATAAAATTAAAAGCATATATTCACATACAGCATATATATATAAAAGGTATAAGTTTGTACTGTCCAGTTCTAATTGACATCTGTGCACATTAATTCATCTGTTTCCATTTTTCAGTTTTCTCAAGAACAGCTCATCTAATCGACTGCAGACCTGTGACAATGTTGCATTTGGATGAAGATTATTAATGTTATTGGTTTGTACCACTCTGTAGAAAACGTTAGGGACCACAAGTCCTCGAAATGAGTGGTCCAATTAAACCTACATCCTTTTGCATACACATTGGCTGCTTGGTGTATCACTTTCGCCTGTAAACAATTGGGTAATGTGAAATAATTGTCAGAAATGGTTTTTAGTTTAGTTTAGTTTTCAGCACGAGTGGGAGAGGAAGTAGGAAAATAAAACATCACTTTCACTTTTACGTATTTCACTTAAATCGTTGCGTGCCCAGCATGCTCCTATTTCTTTGGTCAATTTGTTGTGTTTATAACATACACAGTGTATTTCCATGCCAGAAATACCGTGAGAAAACCTACTCTCGTGACTCCAGCTTCTCTTTCCTGCAGAAGTATAAGCAGGGTAAATTAGTGGAGCTGTGGATCAGAGCCCAGTGCATCCATTCTACAAGAAAGACGCCGCCGTCGTATGATGTCCACCAACAGTCCTGCAGTTTATACGTTGTCTCCTTCTAATTCAGGATCGCAGAGGACATTTTGGTGCATGCATAGTCCGACTAAATGTACATGCAGGATAGAGTTGTTCCGATTCCGATACCGGTATCGGAAATGCCTCCGATACTGCCGAAAATGTGGGCATCGGTATCAGCGAGTACTGGAGTCCATGCACCGATCCGATACCACGTAATTTATTAGAGCTCCATTAGCTCTGACACGGTTCTTCTTCGCCACTCTTGAAACAATTGCTGTGCTGTTTTAGAGGTGTGAAGAAGAACTTATCACCTGACACCTGTAGACAAGGAGCTAACGTTAGCTCATCATATCGGCGGTGTGGCAGTATTTACCAGTTAGCTCCGTTAGCGTTGTTAGCTGCGCTAGCTCCGTTAGCGCGCCTACAGTCAAACTGGAGTGGCCCGTTTATTAAACGAAAAGAGCAGCGCTAACCAGCGTACCTGTGTCCTGCGTACGTATGCTTCTGTTTTTAAAGTTTAGCGTTACTTCAGAGACTCATTTTAACAATCTGGAGTCATGTAAAAATAATGTCATGCGCTTCCGTTCCCGGTCAGTCGTCATAGAAACATGAAGCTCTGCCAGTGCTGCGGTGTTTGGACCAGAGTCCAAACAAACGTACAAGCTGAAAAACGAAATAACATATCACTGGTAAAAATAAATGGTGTCCATTTGCTGTATTCATTCATGTTTTACAGAGGGTTTAACCTGAGCCAAACCTTACCACCAATGATTTATTTATTTATTTATTTATTTAGATTTAGATCACTCATCATCACACATCATCTTAGCGTAGTTTACACAATACATACGTATAACCGAAAGGGAAAGCTGGAGAAGCAAAAGCTTATCTAGTCCCGCCCCCATTACCCACAGAATACATACTTTCATCGTACAATACATAATTTTTCTTTTTTCTAATGACATTTTGACAAAAACATGTTTCAGCATCAGGTAGCACTCAGAGATGCAGTCTAGCTATAGACAGTCAATCAGACTTCATGTATGTCAGCTGTTGTTTGGGTACATTCGCTTCTTGTTTTTGTTTGGTTACATTTGCTTTCACTGCCGTCTCCACACGGTGTACTTTCCTCCTGGGTCATTCTGTATCGATTAATGGTCATCTCTACATACTCCGTTTTGCTGATTTTTTTATCTCCTCATCCAGATTATTCCACTGTCTGACACCCGTGACTGATATGGTAAAGGATTTGATGATGATAATCATATCACGGTCATGCAGGCGTAGTATGATACATATATTTTTATAACACACTGGTATCGGTATCGGTACTCTGTATCAGCCGATACCCACAGCACAAGTATCGGAATCGGTATCGGGAGGCAAAAAATGGTATCGGAACATCTCTAATGCAGGAGTAATCTGACTACAAATCACATTATCCAACTACGTATGATAGTCTGACTAAGACTAGCTCGATTTGAGTCGGACAAACATTACCTTAAGAAAACTGAATTATTGTCTTAGTCTTTTAACATGCATGTAAACACACTGAGTTTGAAAGTCATGTAATGTGAACTGCACGGTAAACCTGACTTTTGTAGTGAACTAAACATTGGTCCCATGACTGTAAAAGTCATGTAGCATGAACTGAACAATGATGGTCTGACTTTGAAAGTTATGTCGCGTGAGAGAATACTTGAAATGCTCAGTGCCCGTGCTGCATGACAAGGCTTTGGAGAGAAAGACCATTCATGATACGTACCCTCCTGATGGTGTTTAAAACAGATCCCCCTAAATTATAGATAATGGCATGAATTATCAATACGAAAAGGTTTGATGACACTAAGGGCAGCAAAGGACATGACATTCAACAGGTTCACTACCTCTTTATTACTTAACATGCTACACCACTCACTGAATATGAAATAACTCTCTATTTCTTTATCCCCTTCTGTTTCCCATTTTATTTCTACAATTATGTGGAACTTGCTGGGATATGTATGCAGGTTGCAGGTCTGCCCTGGAGAGTCTGCGCTGTCCATTTTGCAGATCTCACAAATATTAGAAAAGCGCCGCTATTGTTCTGGGATAAGAAATCAAGCATTCATTCGAAGCAGTGAATGAAATTGGGAAATATAATTATTTTGATAGAAATGGTGTGATCT
The DNA here is from genome assembly GCF_019176455.1 of Solea senegalensis. Taxonomy (NCBI): domain Eukaryota; kingdom Metazoa; phylum Chordata; class Actinopteri; order Pleuronectiformes; family Soleidae; genus Solea; species Solea senegalensis. The sequence goes on along the minus strand of NC_058021.1, from coordinate 36,594,651 downwards.
GCAGTCCAGTACTGCAGAATTCTTTTTCTTATCTTTGAAGTCAATAATGATGACGTTAGTTAATAAGAATATCCGGTGGTAATCAATATGCTTGTGATAGTTCAACCTTTTTAAAGTATGGTTGTATAAGGGAACTAAACTAATGGTTCATGTACAGTAAATCTGCTGCTGCTTAAATGCACAATATCTTCAAAATAATGTTCGGCAAAAAACCTTCACAATCACATCATTATCTTCCACTTTCATCTGTATTTGTCTGTTTGATAGTTTTGCGCTTTATATGACCAAAACGTCTAAATCAATATAATAGTTGAAATCACAACGTAAACTCAGTTTTAATCTCTGCACTGCTCAAACCCTGGACTTGTCACAGACTGCATTATCTTTGCCTTTACACTTCCTGTCCTCCTTCCCTCAGGCAGACCAACACAAAGCTGCTTTAATGTTGCTCAGACCAGTTCTGCCCTTGGCCATTCCTTTTGTTCCAGGCTGGTTTTTACATGCCAGCGGCCTCCACTTTTCTTGTGGTTATTGTCGTGCTGCCTGCCTAAGACGCCTGAAGGTCATCTGGAGTGAGGTTACTGCAGGTGTTTGCTTTCCTGAGCCACAATCATCTCCAGGCTCTGACAGATGTGTTGTCTGATGTGCAGCTAGCTGCTACAAGCTAGTGTTAAATTTAAAGACGTTTCCTGACTGTAAAACAAAGGCAATGCAGGTATTTAATGAACATATGAAGTTTATTTACAGTAATTATTAAATTTGATAACTCTGCACAAATAGATTTGTTGAAACTGCATGACAAAAATGTGCATTATTTATTTTACTTACTTATTTTCAATGGATGATTGACTTCCTCTTTGTCACATTCATAGGCGACAGAACATTTGCAGAGCAGTTCAGGGGTTTTTTTTCTGTGCACGCTCCCAGTAAATTCCCTGGGCCAAGAACTGTGACCTCCAACATGGGCACATGAAATCAGGGCTGCAGCTTTTTCTTGAAACAAAGGTTTGTAAACTGTGCTCTCTCTTACACCAAAGTCAACAAGACAGAGCCAAGTCTTGCACTCCTTCGGGATGTCCTGATACAACTTTTTCATTTCCGATGCGATACTGATATTGCAGGCTTGAGTATTGGCCGATATGATATCAGCACGAATCATACACACTTTAATGACTTATTTTGTAGTGTGGAATGTTAGAATAGACTTGATCAAGTGATATTAATTAAACAGAGAACACTAGTATGAGAAAAACTGACCCATTTATTATTAACCAATAGTTACATAAATTTTAACCTTCACCATAAGAATATTGGAATTTTTTCCATGTTAATTTCATACAGTCTGTGGTTCATTTCATCAGGAGGAAAGTACCAGGTGCTAATGGGGGTGTTTTCAGAGCAGCCATGTTTCACAGGTAACAGTGTGTCTTCAGAGAACACCCCCCTTGTTTTCATTATTTTGGATTAGCCCAACCCACACAAGGTGAGCGACTCGTCCCGCAGGTAAACCCGGAGCCCGAGGACCAGCCCCGCAGACGTACTTAGCTCCATGTGTGGAGCTTCAGGACACATTTAAAACACACAAAGCTCTTATATATATGTATATATACATATATATATATATAATTAACAAACGGATGCTGTAAAGTCGACAGGTGGCGCTGGTTTATGAAATAATGTTGTTTTAGCAGCTTGCCTCAGGATGAGCTAGCATGGTGCTAACGGCTAGCTCGACATGTGGCTTCGTAGCCTCTGATTTCGCTTGTACCTCACCAACTCAAATATGTCCCATGTCGGTCTGACCTGGTCACACTAATCTTACCACCACTAAGCTCCGCCTTGTGGATGCCTTGACAGAAAAGCTCAGCTCTGTGTGGCATGGCTTAGTGAAAACTTTGGCTGCATAATGAATGGACCTTTAGAGTGATGCAAATGAAATGATTTAAGAAAAAAAAAACACACTTCCTCTACACTCTGATGTGATGGGAGACCTTCACAGAGTAGGTAGGCTGTTCTACAACTACACTGCATACAAGGTGGAAAGACTGCTACTTCTATATTTGGAATATAGACAAATATGTACATATATATAATGGATATATACATACTTATGTGTATATATATATATTCCACTGGAAGCAGGTTGTAATATAATAAAAGCTGTTTGTAATATGTTTTTTTTTTTTAATGGAGTTAGCTATGGCATTAACCCTACTTGAATAGTCACTGGTTTTGTTTCCTAGTCGTTACCTGTACAAGTACAGCGAGTAAACCAACCCCCTGAACACGACCCATTGTTAAGTATTTGGCGCTTTGGTACTTTTTTTTGTGTGTGTTAGTGAGGTTAGGATTAGGGCTAACAGAAAGACAGGGCTACACAGTGAGTTACAAACAATGACATGAAAAAACATGTGTGTGTGAAAGTCAGACATTGGAGTGGAACCCATGTCATTTACACCAAAGCACAATGATTTAACCACTGTGCAACTCATGGAGGGAACCTCATTGAAGGTACTTGATGACAACACACCCAAAAGTACCAGAACGCTGTTAGTCACACTACCATAAGGGTGGCGCCTATTTTAAAAACTTATCTTATGGGTCGTAATTCCTGCATACGACCGTCTCAGTAAACACAAATATCCACTGACCCATGACTTGAAAATGCACCACAAGTCATGCTGCTAGTGTGGCTATAAAAGTAGGTAATAATGAACTGACTGGAGTTTGGTATTTTGTGTATGAAGCTTGAAAATTCAGTTGCAGTTTACTTTCCTCGAAAGCTAACATTGTTTTTTTTTTCCCCTCAGAAGCATCATCATCACTTCTCCCGGCTTCTTACACAAATGAAATAAATAAATAATAATCTTCCGCTAATTTGATGCAGCACTTGTTCATCGCAGCTATTTAAACCCACACAATGAGCCTCTTGAATCCCAGCAGAATTCACCTGATTGAAATTAAAAGCTTCAATCAAGATCACCGGGACATCATCACGACAGGCACTTTACAGTATGAAATGATCAATTAATGACGTTAAAACGCCAAAAAATGGAAAAGTTGACCCACATTAGTAACTGCACAAGCATTCAGCTGTCTCTTGTCATCTTCTGTTCTCTCTGCTCCTTTAAAGACAGAAACATCCCTGCGCGTTTACCGGTGCTGCAGTGAGCAGATCATTGGATGACTGATGAGAGCTATTCACAACCACTGGGTACACTTTTCCATATTCGCGTGCAGCCGTGTCGAGGTCGGCTGTACATTTTAAGCTGCCGCACTTCCAATTAAAAATATATCTGATGGCATTCACAGTGTCGGTATTACTTTCACAGCTAATCTGCCAAACTGATAAGGTGAGGAAGTGAGTGTCTTACAGACAGAGAGCAAGTGGGATGACACTAACAGACTCTCTGTTTTAATCAACGATCTGTACTATCTCAACCCCCTCATTCAAAGAGCTGCCGCCCTGCTGCCAACAGAAATCAGATATATTTGCATAAACACCTTATCATTTAATTACAGATGAGAGTTCTCCAATCATGCCCCAAGATTGTGCTTTTGTGGAGGCCTCTGTGAAATGATGAAATGTTGGGATATGGCGTGTAAATGGAGAATATATAGTATATACATATATATATATATATAGTAATGATTCATAATGGGGAAAAAAATAAAACTCAAGATAGATCCATTAAAATTCCCAGTAGACAAAATAAAATCCTTGTTTTGCTGCTTTAGGTCAGTCACAAGTCAACAATATTTACAATGTATTCCCAGCATGTGTTTTTCTGTGTAATTTTTAAGTAATTGTACTTTTTAAAACCATAGAAGCAGCTTGCACTGGTTAGCAGCTGTATAATAACTTAACTGTGTGTGTGTATATATGTATATAACATTCTCACCTAAATGATAAATTACAAGTATGATGGCTTCACTTCCTTTTATATACAAATTAAAACCAGAGATGGGTTGAAGAGTGCATGTTGAAAAAAAACAACTTCTGTTCAATCATCTTCTCTCAGAGTGGATATCTAAAGCAACTGCACAGGACTATCCATAAGCTCAATGTTATGTGCAGCCGTGACCTGAGAGTTTAACAATGATGTTAAACTCTGGTATCCACACATATTGTAATCCTGCAGCCCACACTGACCACAGTCCGTGCAGGACAAGAACACAGCCATTTTCCTTCTAAATGGGTATAAGCAGATAATTCCATATGATGTCTCTCATAGAACTGGATAATACAATCTTTTCTTTATCCTCTCACGTGTGTAAGTACATAATTATGTTTAAGGCTTAGAGCTCTGTCGAAACACTTCAGAGTGCACAGCAGTGCAGAGACAGCTGCTGCTGTCGCAGACAAAAGAACTGTACATTATATCCTACAGAATGCAACATCCATACATCACACACACACTTTACAGATGTGTAACAATGGCATCAACACATTTTCTGTATCACCAGCCATCTGCATGTCCTTGAATATATTGTTATGCCTTTAGAGAACATGTTTGTCTTTTTGTTGTCTTTTTTTTGTTGTGGTTGTTTGTTTCTGTTGTCATAAGACCATTAATGTAGTGCGTGCTGGGAGTCAGGAAGTAAATTGGCCGGCCATGATCGGCTGCTGTTGTACAAGCATCAGCTGATAGCTCCTCAGTTCGTTATTCTTTCACTTCTTTAGGCCAATGCTACAGCTTGCAGACAGCTTCTCCTGATATTGAAACCACGTAATGTCACACCGCAGCAGCAACAGAGCAGTTTTGAGTGATCATCAAGACTAGAAAAGTGCTATATAAATACAAACCATTTACCAGATGGAAACCTTCACTCCAAGATCTAGAGGGGCTCCAGGTACCTTATACACTGCAGGTGTACTCAGAACTCTGTGTCTTTGTAGATGCAGAAGTCAAAGCAACAGCAGCTGTGGCCTATATCAAGGTGACAAACCATGAAGAACAGTCTGAGATTGGTTTTGTCTTCTTGGAAGGCAAAGTTGGCACCCCAGCCTAGTCTAACTATCCAGAGGCTGGAACTGTGATCTGGCCGGCGAGATCTCAGAGTTGCACCTCCCAACATAGTCCCATGCTGAGTCTCTAACTCAGCGATGGGCTGATGTTCTCATGCTAACTGAGACAATGAGTTCCAGCAGCTTCCACAGGTTTTTTTGCAGTCAGGGAACCTGCAAAGCACAAAGCAGAACTACGTCATTGGCGCCCTCCCATGAGTTGGAGATGGACAAGACAGATCCAGGTTTCAACAGTGTGGAGAAGTCCCTGAACACACAGCTGCACCTGGGTGTTCAAGCCACCCCAAGCGTCTCATATGGGTGGTGCATGGGAGTGTATGATCGGCATTGCTCGTCGTATTTCGGATCTATATTTCTGTATCTTTTCAGATCCATCAGTGTGTTGTTTTTCTGAAGGAAATCTGTGCTAAATAAAGCATCTGACGACATGTTTTACCAAAACATCACAGCCACAGACTCAGAAGGAAAGCTGTTACTGCATCAATAGTGATGATGGTCATTGAATAAGTAATATAGTAGATGTTTTAAATGAAGTGACCAGAGGTTCATCTGTTTGCATTTACTTTCACTTGGTTGTGTCATTACTGTATAGTGAGTACAATGAAGCATGGTAAAACATGTGTGTAGTACATTTGAATGGTTTAAAGTACAGTATTGTGTACCTTTGTTTGCAATGTAAGGGTCACTAATTATTTTTTGATAATGCTTTTTTTTTATTTGATTAATTAGCTTCATAAACTGTCAAAACATGTTGATCATGCTGGCCTCAGTGATGATGATGATGATGACAAGCAGTGTGCATGGCGATGGGTGGCACCAACAAACACAGATGCATTTTATTGACGAAAATATGATTGAGGACAGATATCAGGATGTCATAATTCTAAATAATATGTCATTACAAGGATGTTCAGTGCTCAGACAGCCATTAGTAGCATCTGCAGATCAGATGCCAAGCAGGGCCACTTGTATGTTGGTGAAGTCCAAACTAAACAAATGGTGCAGTAAAATTGACTCCTACCTGTTAATTACCACACTCTCCTTTTGTTTATGTTTTTATAGGCTTAACCAGACTCGCCCTAAAACTTAATGTTAGAATACAGTAGAGAGTTTCTCTCAGCTGACTGCAAATCACACTCTTGATCATTCACACTGGTGCTTTCACATTAAACAAAATTGTGTTCAATCTTCTTTTCTCCATTTCTGTGGCCAAACCACACATAAAAACCCTCACTGCGGATCATTTTGACATAAAAAACAGCAAATGAAGCAAGCTGGAAATATCTACAATTCAGGCTTAAACAGAGATTAATACAGTAAATGTTTGGCGCTGCACCAAATTTTCCCCTGAAGCACAGTCCAGCAGCTTGTTGCCTTCACTTATTCGACAGCTTTACTCCAGTAAGTCAATGCTCCGAGCTGTAATCTAAATTGTTGACCATTTAGTTTTGGGATTTATCCCAGCTGGCATCAGTGAAGTATTATTTCTGTATAGAAAAACCCAGCTATCTCCCACTCTGATCAATGACTACTGTGCATTCAATCATAAGCATGCGTCCATTCCACTCAAAGCACAAAGCAATTACAAATGGCTGCAAGTGAATTGAAACAGGGCTGGGCTGTAGTGACGGCCGTTGCAAATGGATTTACTTTTAAGCTGAAAAGAATGGAGCCTTGGCTCAATAAAAATTATATTTCATAATGTATTTTCACAACAACCTCCCGTGAGCTGAATCCACAGACGTATTATTTGCCATAGATTTGCTGGACGCTTTTAGGCTTCAGACCACAGAGATAACACAAAAGAATGAAAGCACGCCACAGTCAGACTGACAATTAGTTCTGCTCAGTTCAGACATTTTATTTTACCAGATTGAAAACTTAGCTTTCGCTGCCAGTGCACAAGATAAAAGATGACAAAAATACAAATGTTTCATATAAATTCTGGTCATATACAAAATGCCATCTAATGCAATAACAACAAAACAAAGCCAAAGAAAGAGCTGGTATTACATTGAACAATGTCATACTGTTGTTCCTATGGAATCAAAGTGCTTAAATCTACACTCTGAGAGTACTGAACACAAGTTGTTTTTTAATGATGAAGTCCAGAAAATGTCCAAAAGATTAATGCCCAGGCATTTTCCAGAAAATTGGGGTCTGGAGTTATTATAGATTTATTGTCTGAGGCATTTCAAGGGAGCTAATGGTCCCAAGGCAGAAGGGTCCTTGGGGCCCTTCATCAATTTAGGCCGAATCCCTTGTCCACACAAAACAAATCAAAGCACAAGTCCAAAAACATTGCCGTGTACACATTAAGAGTTTAAACTGAAGTAACTCTACTGACAGACTAGTGGTTGTTAGCATTTAATGGTTATTTTTGAGGGATGATTCAAACACCTGCAAAATGTCTGTTCATGCCACGGTTTCCCACAATAAGCTAGAAAATGCCAGAAAGTTGTTTTTCATTCACATAGACAAAAACACATCGAGAGATAATCGGGTTCAGACCATAGACTGTGCATGAAAAATGGATGCAGTCTTCAGTTTTGCTGGATGAGGCCAACCTGGGAGCAGGCAGTAAGAATTGACTGAATAGCAACCAGAGGGAAACTCTGCTGGTTGCAAAATAACTGCTTTCAATAAAGGTTTATGGGAAAATTAGCTTCTACTTTTGCCTAATGGTCTTATTTGGGAGCACAAACTAATAACTTTTGTAATTAATGTTCCCATTCAGCGTAAAATAGACAATAAAGCACAGCTCAAGTACAGCAAGTGAACGCCAGTGTGATTGACAGCTGGTATCATCCAATAGGAGCCTGGTTACAGGTGACATGCATAATTTCCTGTTGAAAAACCTCAGCATGGTGCTGGTCAAATTGCATATCTTGGGTTTACAAAATGGGAGTTGAGATTCTTATGGGTAATAATACTCAGTTGCAATTTTCTTAAAATAGCTCATAGGTGAGTTTCATCATAAAGACAGCTTCATTTACAACATAGTTTGCAGGCTGCTAGTTGAATAGACCTGGTGTACTGTTTGCACTTCAATCATATAATGTGATCTGATTGGCTAGCACAGGTCTGAGTGAGTTTTTTGGCTGGTGCTCACTGTCCTGTGCACACCAGAGATTGAAAACTGTCCATTGTTCCGCGCTGCAATCCATGCAAATTATATTGTTGTAGACTGCATTTGATAAAAAAATAAATAAAAAAAAACCACTGTTTTTCATGTTTTGAGGTTCAAGTATGACTTTAGTTACAGACTTGAAATGCAGGTTGCTGTCGACATCTGTGATTATCAGAGACTGAATTTTGAAATAATTGGCTCCAATTTGGCTCCACCTTCAGGACATATTCCGCATTATATCTATTTCAATTAGATTTACTGAGCACTTCCATATTCTGCTTATTATGGCATACTGATGACAAATGATCATGAATAAAAATCCAATCACAACGATTTCTAAACTATAACACAAACAAAATGTTACTTTGGCTGATTGTGCCAAAGTACATTTTTATCTTTCTCCACAAGGGAGAAAAATGGATTAAGTGCCATGACAAGTAAAATCATCACTGTGGTGATCTTATTATCTGATAGTTTAGTATTTAGGACTATCAGATGTAAAGTAGATTGCAACCTCCGAGGCTTAGGCTGCCAGCAGGCTTCATTCAACTTTCTCATGTGCAAGCATAACTTAGATGAAAAAAATGAGTACCGCCAACACATGTCTGAAGATGAGCAGATGATGTCAGCACAAGAGACTAGAGCACAAGTGGTTTGCATGAATAGATGTAGTGAGGACACATTTGACATTGAATTAAACGGAGTAGAGTTCCACTCCTCTGTACCTGCATAACCTCTATCAGAACCTCTGTCAGCTGTGGTTTTGTTAATCTGTCTTTTGCTGTTGTGTCCTGACAGGAATGTTTGAGCTGTGAAGTCCTACTGAGCATTCAAGTTTATTTTTAAAAGTCGATTGAATTTCTGAACCTTTTCACTGATGCCTCTGTGTTTTCAGCCATTCAGCTGCGCTTCTTCTGTCTGGTCCGATCAGTCGCGATGTAAAACACGTCCGTGTGCGTGCAGCACAGGATTGTCACCACATACATGATAGAATAACAAAATAAATATGCAAAACTGAAAAACAGTAATGTGACTTCATCAGCATGTAGTGAACTTTTGGCGTTTGTTACAAACTAGTGTTCATGCACATAACTAATTAACAAACAGCACTCCAAATAGAGACCAGACCAGATCACTAACATCCCTCACTTCAGATTTATGTTACAGAAAGAATATGACTAAGAAGCTGTTTATTACAAATACTTTGAAGTATAAATGTTGTTATTTTTATTTAGTGAAACAAATCTTCTACATTTTCCCTGCGCTGTTTGATGTTTCACATAACTTTCTGTTTTGGTTTAGTTTCTGTTTTGATTAGCTCATTAGGGAGAAGAAAAACCTTTGCCATTTCCAATTATTTTTCCCTCTGTATTCTCTTGTTTGCAAGAATAGCTGTGTTACATCCAGATATTTGATAATAAATAACTGATCATAAAATAACAATGAAACAATAGAGTTCACACAATCTCTTTCCAAACTAATGCGACCATTTTGCCTCCAACTGAAAACAAACAAAATAGTTCTGGGTAAGTGCAACATAAATTCAGTCTGTCGTCATAGTGTCCTCCATTGGTTTCGTTGCAAAAAAAGACAAGCCAATCAACATCATGCGCTGAGGACGCAGAAAAGATCCCAATGAGGAAAGAGTTTCATTTAAACCTGTAACTCTGCAGTCATAGCTTGTACAAAGTTGTTTCCTTGTGAAACTGAAAAGAAAATGCACCTTACACGTGTAACCAGGCCCATGGTTGCTGTACTTAAACAGGCCATAACCCGGAAGTTCCAAATAATGCTGCATTTGGGTGTGCATCTGCGTCATTAACTTGTCTATGAAGCCCTAAAAGTTCAGCCACTGCTGAGAGCGCAGGGTTTGATTGTTTTCCTGAGCTCTACAAAGCAGCAAGGCACTTCCGTTGACTAATTACATCACTGGTGAATCTCACCACTCCTGTAAACAGCAGTATCTCCTAGTCCGGGCACTAGATTCCGGGCACATCCAGTGATTACTTACAACCGTAGAAGAAGGAGAACTACTCTCGTTGTAGCAAAAAAAGGCTCAGCGAGTGTTTGCTGTGTTCTGGGTTGTGATAAAAAATACAAGACGCTCCACAAGCTCCCCGCCAATGAGCAAAGAGACGCTCAGTGGATGTCTTTCATATTTGATAGGAATATCCCTGCTACATGGGCCACACGGTGATGTAGTGGTTAGGACTCTCGCCTTTCAGTGTCTGAGAGCTGACGTGCCAATGACGTCACTTCCATGTAACTGGCCAATCACAAGACAGTCAGTGTTCCGTGGGTGTGAGACATTTACGTCGGCTCGTTCACAGCGACGAGGACGTTTTTGACTTCATGTTTGTAAGTACACCGTCATATCTCACATTTAAGTGAGATATGACCATGCTATGGCCTCTTTAACTGTTTATTTTATGCAGTTCACTATTTTTCTTTCATTCTTTCTTTTTTCTTAGAAAGATACGAACATATTCATGTTCAGGTCATGGTCACATTGAAGATCCAACTAATGTCGTTGTCTGACCCACAGCAGTTTCATGATGAACTGATGAACATTAATGTATTTGTAACCACTGTCACAACATCTCCATTGACCCCAACTATTGATTTTTTGTCTTTTTTTTAACAGTGTATCCATCAGTTTCATCAACAGAGAAAAACAGTTTGTTGTTGTGACGGATGTCTACTGCACATGAGCTGTGGTGAATGTCATGTATTTTCAATCAGGCTAAATTAGAAGATATAGCTTCGCTCATGGAGGATATAAATGTCATAGACAACAGTTAGGAAAAAAGAGTAATAAAAATGTGCTTTATTGGCAGGAAGCCACAATTTCAACAAATAAAATAGTTCAGCTATGACTGAATTTATAATTAACAACCTCAGTTGTAAAAAGCAAAATAAACAAATTAACAGGAATGCCGTTCAAAGTGCAAATAAAATAGAAAAAAACGGGCCCAAAGTAATAAACAATTAAAGTCCAATAAAGTCCAAAAATAAAGTCAACCATCCAGATAAGTCAGTGTCCACAGTTTGTCTGAAATCAGTGTGTGTGTATTAGTCCTGCATTGTTAGTAATGTATGGTTGTGTAATTGTTCATCTACCCGGGTAGTGTGATTTTGTTTCTTATCTGTATGATGTGATAGATGTGCTTTTCCAGAGGCTTGAAGAAGCTGCTTCCGATGTCACACCCACCACGCATGTAAGCCGGTGTTCCGCTCCACGTTCCTCGGGTCCGGGCTCTCGCTCGCCATCAGAATCAATTCATTCATCGTATTCACAGTATCGTTTGGTGACATCAGACCACATTTAAACAGACTGAAGGATACGTTACTTTGCATATGCAGCACACTGCTTTGAACACATATACTCTAAATCAGGGGTAGGGAACCTATGGCTCGCGAGCCAGGTGTGGCTCTTTTGATGATTGCATCTGGCTCGCAGATTTCGGCTTTTCAGATAAAACATAAAATATTATCACTTGTTTTAATCCATCCATCGATATTGGAAGTGGAGGAAACGCAAGTGAATGACATAAATGCAGCACCGTTCTATTCCCTGGCTTTGGATGAGTCAACAGACGTAAGTCATTTGTCGCAGTTCAGTGTGATTGCAAGATATGCTGCTGGTGAAAGTCTTGCTGTTCTGCCAATAAAAGGGTCCACAAGAACCAGAAGTCGCATTAATGGTGAGTATTATAACAACATTATTTAAAAGAATAAATTCAGAGGCTTATTATACTCACATTTAGTTAAATTCAGTCTTAAAATATATTAATATGGCTCTCACTGAAATAAATTTGCAAATATTTTGCTTTCATGGCTCTCTGAGTCAAAAAGGTTCCCGACCCCTGCTCTAAATCTTTAATAACAGCAGATCAATTCCATGTTTCACATAATTGATTTTAAGCTCCACACAAGTTTCATCAGTTTGTGTCAATGTAATAATGCACAGTTTTGCAGTGTTCATGTAGATCACAAATAAAGTAAAAAAAAAAAAAGAACAGCGCAAGGGTTGTTGGTTGGAAAGTGTGAAATATGAAAAGGTCATGACAGAAACTGTTAAAGCGATAGTTCAGGTTTTTTGTGTGATTATCGACGTGGATCCTGCGCTGAGACACAATGAAAACATGGCAGATTTTAGCCACTAAACAAAAGTCTCACCTAATAAAAATCTACACCCACCTACTGTAAGTCTACAATATCTTAAGAATGTCTTTGCACCTAAATATAAGCCGCACCTACTGAATAAAAAAAATATATATATTTTGAACATAAATAAGCCGCAGGTGCCTACATTGAAACAAATGAACTTTGCACATGCTTTAACGAAAGACTGTCTTCCTCCTCCAAGGGAAAAAAGTAGCGGCTTATAGTCCGGAATTACGGTAATGTGTTTAGCTCATGGAGTCTGCCTCAGGTGGGAAGTTTTTTGTCACTTATGCAAATGAAAACTAACACATATTAACTTACTGATGGAGGCATCTGTGAATCGTGTGTTGTGATGTAAAGTCACTTTACTCCACTGACATTAGTGCGGAGCATGAACAGTTTGCCAAGCAACAACACAGCGCTGTGTGAGACGAGACACACACTTTCATACACTGCCACACACTGGTGCCCTTAGTAAGTCACCTTCCAAGCAACCGTATGGACAGTTATGTGAGGACAGACAGACAGACAGACAGACATTCCTTGGATACATACATTTAAAAGTTATGCACATCATTTTTGAAGATAGAGTAGATTTTGTCAAGTGGCTAAAATCAGTTTTACCCGCCATCTATTTCAGGCTGGTTCTCAGTGCTGGGAGAAATCAAGTTACAGTCAGCACTGACTATATGTCAGTACTTCATACAATGAAGATATACATGTGTATATATATATATATATATATATATATATACATATACATATTAACTATATATTTATGTATACATATGTATACATGTATAAGGTTTTTCAGTTTATACAATAAATATTTCAGTTTGTGAAGAAAAATGCATACAATGCTATTTTTTTGAACAGCCGATTATTCATTTGTGTTCATTTTCTGTAAAGTAGTTAAAAAATTGATACATTTTTCATCATGTTTTGATTTAGAATATAATGTGCAGTGTTCCCAATGCATCCAAATAACATTATTAAAAGGATTTTGTACTTTATTCACATTTCTTAATCACACTGCTATTACTTTGAACACAACTGTATATGTATATACACACCCACACACATATATATACATATATATATCTATGTATATAGATATATATACATAGATATTTTGGATGAACATATGAAGAATGGAGATGCATTCACAGTAACAAAAGGAAAGCATAGTGATTCCACTTTGGTTTGACATACAGTATATGCCATTATCATATCACTCTGACACTTGAAGTTTCCTCCCCTCATTAAAACAGCCTCCAGTATTCTGTTTCAAGAACACCATGTTGACCATTTGGCACAGGTAGTTGCTGTCAGTACAAGGAAATTCTAACACGATTCAGGTTAGAAAGAATGCTCTGAAGACTGCACAGGGAGGGGATTCCAAAATGGAGTGTGAGTTCATACTAATCAGAGAACCTGGGTTATGCAAAGACCACACGCCTACAATGGTGTTGCTGGCACTTTCATCATGTCTTCATCACAAACATCACACTGACTGATGATGCATCAGCTACAGCTCACAGCTCCACGGCAGAGAGGGAGAAACAGTCCTGGGGTCAGGGGTATTCTTCCTGCACTTACATTGATTCAACTCAACATTAAGGGATAGTTCAGGGTTTTTTTTTTAAGTGTGGTGCCATCGGAAATGCTTTCTAATCCTGGGATAAATAGTTTTCACGATGACTCAAGTGTCCCAGTAACCTAAATGAGTAACCTAAGTAAAACTCCAGGATACCAGATGAAGATCACCTCAGGCGGAAAAGGAGGATCAGCAAAAACACAAGCTATGAATCAAAAAATTTCCACAACATAAGGGAAAAGTATTGATTTCAATGGACATTATCGTTTATTCCTTTACATTCAACACACTTTGAATAAACAATTGAATCAAATCACTCAACCAGCAGAAACATCCAGATTTTTAATTATAACACTGAGGATAACAGTGAATTTAACTAACTGAACACTATAACTATTATATTAACCATTCAGACAGTGTATGTAGTGTTTTTTTTTTCCCATGTGTGTGGTTTTTGTCGCTTTCAGATTTGACCTCATGGTCACGTCAAAGGTGTCATAATATTTATGAAACACCCTTTACTGACTGGAACCTGAAGTTTATGGTGCTTTGATAACCACTCACTCCCTGCACCAAAGTCCATGGATTCAATTGCCATTGCTAAGCCATTTCACACCACAGCGCGATCCACTGCTGCCACCACAAGTTCAAATGTGTTATATTTTGCATCTTCATTGCTGGAAATCTTTTGTTCACATTTAATTGTGTGACAAACAAAGCGGCAGAAACTCAGAGCCCCGGGGTAGATTTTCATGGTGCAGCAGATTGAGCGGTTTACACTTTCTTGTCTGGAGAGATCATCTCGCTAAGGAAACGCCTATCTAGCTTCGATTTTATCAGGTGAGCCGTTGCTTAAATATCTTAAAGGTGTGTACAGTATATCAGACATGTACACAAGTGAAGACGGTGCCAGGTGAAACATGTATCGCAGTGACAACCGATGAATTCCTTCACTCATACACACACTGAATTAAATCATACTGACATTGTCAGAGGTGAAAGAAAAAATCCCATCATCAACATATTGCATAATATAAACAATTTAAATGGAACTGATTGTCACATTGTTGACTGGAGACCCACTTCAGCTACTGACAAACACGCCTTTATTTGTCTTTCAACCCCACATCTTCCAGCTCCTCCTCCCTTCTCCCTGAGCTCATTGATTAGTGTGATTAAGTCTCATCAACCCAAATCAACAGCACAACCTCACATCCCCTCCCACACCAGCAGGAAAAAGCTCATCAGACATAACTAATCAAGTACAGCTTGATGCAAGTTTTTCCAGCCAATCATGCCTAGCCTCTGGGACTGTGAATAAACACGGCTGATTTGATCAGTGTAAATTTTTAATCAGACGTTTGAAATGCAGCAGTCATTTTCTCATCTGTGCTCTCTGCTGTTTGTTTATGCTGAGCTGAGGTCAAGAGGAGGTCAGCGGGGAAATGGAAGTTTGTCACTGCACAGATTCTCCTCAGCCACTGGTTTTCACACCACTCATTGCTCTTGTTAACTCACCAGACTATAGTCGAGCATTAATATGATAATATGGGATCCTGTGGTGTCCCTAAATAGGAGCATCAACATCAGATTCAGTGCAGTCCTAATGTGCATTGGGGTCCTGTAATGTTAAACTTGTCTGGTTTTTGTTTTATAAAGATACTTCTTGCATGCACCTGACTTTTCCCCATCACTTACTCCTTGTTCACATGGTGTGTCCCGATTCTTGTTGCAGTAGAAGAGGTGAGAAAGAACCGAGTGTCATGCAGGACAAAGCAAAACATTTGATGTGGACTGATATTTTGATCATATAACACTGCACGGCGTCCCGTCACATATTTCGTAAGCCAAGCAGCAGCGATTTGTAAAAGTCCTGTTGTATGTGTGCTATTTTGCTTTCTCAAAAAAACTAAACCTCAATCCAGATTTTGTCCACCCAGTCATGTTTGCTGCACAGAAAGTATCACAGAAATATCACAGCTGAGAACAACTGTGTTAAGGTATGAGGGAATGAAAAATAAACGTATACTGCAGAATGTAGGACAACTGTCACTTCCAGCATTAAAAAAAGAACTGCTGGTACATGATCAGGTTAAAAGTGATTTTGAAAAGCCACGCTGTTACACAATTTCCCCCCCAAGGTTCAATAAAGTTCATTTCACGCTTAACCTCAGTGATGATGAACAGCGAGCCTCCATAAATGCTGCAGAAATAGAGATCACTGACATTTACCCTGACATGTCCGGGCCCATTTGATGGCACATTTCACAGCAACAGCTCTATAGATCCTTATTTCCGTCTTTCCACTGGCATCAAGGGCAGCATCACAGAGGAATAAGTCATCCAAACAAATGAGGCCGAGTGGAAGAGAGAAATAGTATTAAGAAATGGATCGATCTCTATCTTGAACATTTGCCTGCAACCTTGGCCTCCTCTCTCACACCCCTCCATTCTTTCATTCCTTTTTGAGATGGCGTGATGGAAGTTGAGCTCTTTTAAGTGCCACATTAAAGAAATGATACACAGGCGTCCTCTGACAACTGGCACAGGTCTTGTTTACCAGTTCTCTCTCAGATATTAAAATCCCCTCCCTATTGAATTTCCCCTCCTCGGCTGCTTTCTCTGTCCTCAGTGTTTGCCATTAATCCCACACTTTGAAATGTTTCATTATGTGCGGCTATTGTGTGCGTTCCATGGCAGATGTGCTTTGTATGAACACAAATTTGAGCAAACTACTATTCCAGCTTCAAAAAGACACCAAAGGTGATATCATGTCTATTTCTCACAGAACAATCACAGGCAGCGAGAGTATGTGCAGTAATTCACCTTTTACTTCCATCACAGTTTTATGAGCTGCCATCCCGGGCTGCAAAGTGACCAGTGGACATGGAGATGAGACAGGCTTTGGTGTCCCTGTGGGGTACAGGTGAGATTGAAGGCTTGGATTTGGAAATGCATTTATAATGTTTATCTATTTTTGCCACATTTTATATTTCCATCCTGCTGCAGCACTGACCTGCAGCTCAGACCTAAATCAACCTGAGCAAATGAAGTGAACAATGACTGATGTTTAGCAAAGTGCCACTGGCGCTTCCAATCAGGTGTTTGTCACCTTGCAGGTCACGATCAGCTGAGAGCAGCTCTGAAACCATTACCAGCTCCATTAGGACTTCAGACGCAGTATCTTCAACTATATAAATTGAAGTGAAATGAAACCTCAAAATGAAATGAATAAATCATGATTTTCAAGGAGGGAGTTTCATAAACAAAAGTAAAATACATGATTAAACTTGACAAGAAGTAATAGTTATATTTAAACAACAAAACACTGTGACTTATACAATACATCAGTGTTTCTATAGAGGGTCATTTTGCCAATTCCTCAATGATTGGCATTGACAGATTATTATTCATAAAGAGAGTTTCTGAGAAGAAAAAATGGTAATAATTGGCTTAATAATAAATTAAAATTGGTATAAAATACCAAATGTCAGCTTAATTAATGGGCACAACCTTTAATACAGATAGTTAATATGTATTTTAATAAAAGTAAATCACTGACAGCAGCTTTAGACAACCACACACACAGCTGAGAGCCAGATCAAATCTAAAATAACACTATGGACTAATTCTTTACTTTTCTGTTCACCATCAGCTGCACGAGAGCCACTTTGTTACACAGTGTCGTGACTACAGCAAAAGCATGACACCTACACACTCACGGCATTAGGTGAAGACGACAGAGGATTGTTCTTTAGTTTAATACTTAAACTCAGTGGAACTATACATTTAACCGCAATATTTCCCTTCCTGAAGCATTTGCACTCTCAGCACTCAAATCAACCATTCTTCTTCAAGATGCTGCTGCCATTAACAAGCCCATCACACATTTAATTCATTTTACAGATAGAGAAAAACAAATATCTCATAATATTCCATCCAATAATTGCCACTGTCTCTACAACATACACTGCAAAATCTCATTTATTCGTATGTGACTGCAATGTGTTTGATTGCGCTCCTAACTCATGTCACTGAGATTAGCATAAGGCTTTAGAATTTCCACAACAAAAACACACACCTTCAACTTCATGAACCCCTCATAATAGAGGCAATCATTTTCAGATGCAGTAAACCATCTTTCTCTCTCTCACACACTCTTTAAAAACTCCACATTTAAAGAAATGTTTTTTTTTTTTTCCCCCATCGCTCACATGGCTTCGGATGTACAGTACAAACCTGA
Source organism: Solea senegalensis (assembly GCF_019176455.1). Taxonomy (NCBI): domain Eukaryota; kingdom Metazoa; phylum Chordata; class Actinopteri; order Pleuronectiformes; family Soleidae; genus Solea; species Solea senegalensis. The sequence goes on along the minus strand of NC_058021.1, from coordinate 36,576,485 downwards.
ACCATTCCATCTGTCAGGTGAAAAAGGCAGATTTGTTCTTGTTATGAAACTTTGAAATCAATCATTCATAGCACCAAAGAAAATGAAATGCAATAACCTATAGCAGCGGTTGTTTCACCTGCCGTACAGATGGAATAGACCTTTTTGCATTCACTCAACAATATGTGGCTATAGATAACCACACATAAGGCTTTTTAGTTTTCACTTACTGCTTCAGGAAAATTGAAGCAGAGCTGTTGTCTGTGTGTGTTTCCCTGAGACAATAGACACAGCTGCATGTGATGTAATTCACTGCCTCATCGCTCAATGAAGATCCCTGCTGTTGTTCTTTTTTTAGCTTATTCTGCATCTGTACGTGACAGTATTTGAAGAGGAGTCCAGTCTAAACCGCTATTATACCTCATGTATTGTTTATTATAAGCTCAGATAAACATTATCATCTTTAACACTTCTTTAGAAACAGGTTGACAGTATTTCCAAAAGCACAGAAAAGCCCCAATCAAAGAAATGTTTTCTTTGACTATTAACTGGGGGTTATGGGTCAATTAATGTGTTATCAGCGTCGCACAAATTGAATGAAGCAAACTTTGCATCTTATGAGATTTGTGTCACCCTGGTCTCATCATGTGAATAAAAAGGCTTTTGGTGTTGTGCTGCTGTTGTGTTGTCTGAGGCTGTAAAGCTGCAACTACAATACACAGGAAGACAAATGACAACTGTGCAGCATACAGTTGTTATGTGGGTGACACACAAATTACCCCCATACGTTGCCAAGTGGTGATTGTGTAGTCTTATGTGTATGTGATTGTGTGTGTGTGTGTGAGTGAAGGACACGCTATGATTTTAAAGGTTAATGCATAGCAGGAATAGAACATGAGTGGGCTTGATAATCACAGGCAAACAATAAACGGCTGCAACACGTGTGTGTGTGTGTGACAGAGAGAGCGACTGCAGTACATTTTGTTTAGTTAAATGCCTATTTGTGAGTTTATAGTGAGGAGTGGATGCACACACACACACACACACACACACATGTTTTACAGTGTGTTGCTGGCATCAGTGTTCAGTATCATGGTCTCTGCAGTGACACTTCTATACTGGACTGAGGTGCACACAGTGAACCACTGACTGTGTAAAACAGAATTTAGTTTGGACTGAAAATTGCAGATCCTGAAGCATTTTAGATATTTAACCATTCTGTCAATCACTTCACAGACAGAATGTTCTTTTTGGAAAAAAAATGAGTCGTCATATATTATAATACAGAATAGCACATCATAGCACAGTATATTGTAATATAAAATGATGATTTTTATTTGATCCAAAAGCCACTCAACAAGAATTAAATGATCTAAAACAGGGGTCGGGAACCTTTTTGACTCAGAGAGCCATGAAAGCAAAATATTTGCAAATTTATTTCAGTGAGAGCCATATAATATATTTTAAGACTGAATTTAACTAAATGTGAGTATAATAAGCCTCTGAATTTATTCTTTTAAATAATGTTGTTATAATACTCACCATTAATGCGACTTCTGATTCTTGTGGACCCTTTTATTGGCAGAACAGCAAGACTTTCTTCGCGCAGTGTGTCACCAGCAGCATATCTTGCAATCACACTGCGACAAATGACTTACGTCTGTTGACTCATCCAAAGCCAGGGAATAGAACGGTGCTGCATTTATGTCATTCACTTGTGTTTCCTCCACTTCCAAAATCGATGGATGGATTAAAACAAGTGATAATATTTTATGTTTTATCTGAAAAGCCGAAATCTGCGAGCCAGATGCAATCATCAAAAGAGCCACACCTGGCTCGCGAGCCATAGGTTCCCTACCCCTGATCTAAAATAAAGTTTTAGTGACTTCACCTGATACATAAAACCCTCGGTTCTAAGATTTTTCTCTTTAACTTTAAATTACATACAGCAATGGGGCACATAATGATGTGTTTTAATCTACTTTATATACTGTGTTTCAGACATAAGGAGGGATGTAAGAGAATGATGTGAGGAGAGAGAAACAAAGGAACCTGAATTAGCTGTTAATCATATTCTACAGTCTATCTGCATGTATAATAATCTGAGGACACAACATTCACTGTGAACAAATTGTATGCATTTTGATAATCATGTTAAATTTATGTATGTTTAAACCATGCAAGATGGCGCCGTGCCAGTGGCAGCCTGTCGTAGCAGCTCCTGGTACTTGTTTTTTTTAGTTTTATTGGTGTTTTTAGCTTGCTTTTTTTTAATTATTTGTACCCAGTGCTGTTTCCAGCGATGCTTCTCCACCGATCTAGATACCTCCTGGTTATTTTTCTGTACTTTGGTCGCTCCTGCTGCATAATCTGCATTGTTTACAGCAGCGTCCAGCTGATCGCCGGGGAGAGACCGACAGTACCGGAGGAGCTGCGAAGGAGACAGCGAGGCAGCAGAGCGGGGGTTAAACGGAGAAGGAAGAGTTTAAACCCTGCATCCCGACAGTCAGCTACCAGTGACTGTGAGGGCTGTGAGGAAATGGTCTCCTGAGGCCATGGGTGCCCTGGAAGCCACTGACTGGGACTCTCTCTACAAACCACACGGCGAGGACATTGATGGAATAACTGATTGCGTCGCCGATTACACTGGGTTCTGCATAGACCATCCCCACTACAGAGGTCTGCTGTTACCCTAACAACAAACCCTGGGTTACCAGCAACCTGAAGTCTCTACTGAACGAGAAAAAGAGGGCCTTCAGGTCAGGGGACCAAGCAGAACTCAAGCATGTTCAGAGAGAACTGAAACACAGCATCAGGGAGAACAAGGAAAAAAACTACAGGAGTAAACTGGAACTCAGACTGGAGAACAATAACACCAGGGATGTAGGGAGGGAATGAGAGAGATCAGCGGCTCCAGAGGAGAGGCGGAGCAACAGCTGAGGGAAATGAACAACGTGCAAATGAGTTCAACTTGTTTTTCAACAGGTTCGACCCCTTCTCACACCCCCCTCACCCAGGACCCTTGCATTTCCCCCACTGCTGCCTACAAACTCTCGTAGCAGTCAACACTCAGCACCACCCCCCAGCCCCTTGACTGGACTTAACATCACAGCCGGCCAAGTGAGGAGAGAGCTGGAGAGGCTCAATCAGAGAAAAGCTGCTGGACTGGATGGCATCAGCCCCCGTGTGTGCTGAAGGCCTGTGCCGGCCAGCTCTGTGGAGTTCTCCAGCGCCTCTTTAACCTGAAACACCCTGCCTTGTTCCAGTGCCCAAAAAAGGACATCCTGTGGCACTTGATGACTACAGGCCGATTGCACTGACATCTCCCATCATGAAGGTCATGGAGAGACTAGTCCTAACACACCTCAAACCCCTAGTGTGCCCATCTCAGGTTCCCCTGCAATTTGCATATCAGCCCCATGTTGGGGTTGATGATGCAATCAATTACCTGCAGCAGGAAGCCTACTCCTCCCTCCCTGGATAGACCCAACACCTCGGTCCTCGTCATGTTCTTCGACTTCTCCAGTGCCTTCAACACCATGCAGCCCAAGCTCCTGAAGGCCAAACTGGAGAACATGCAGGTGGACTCTCCCCTCGTCACATGGGGCGATGGCTAACTGACGGGCAGGCTGCGGTATGTGAGATTACAAAACTGTGTGTCTGACCATCTGATTTGTAACATCGGTGCCACCCTAGAACTGTGCTGTCTCCCTTCCTCTTCAGCACCTACACTGCAGATTTTAAGTACCGCGGTGAGTTGTGTCATCTGCAGGAATCCTCTGATTACGCGGCCATTGTGGGGCGTGTGGGGGGGGTGAGTACTGGGACCTGGTCGGCAATTTTGTCAAGTGGTGTGGGTAGAATATTGGTATTGTGCATTGCACTGTTTTTAATATCAATATTGTGTATTGTACTGTGTCAATATCTGCCCTTAATATCTATGTTATGATTGCTTCTGTTTAAGGAGAGGAGGAATGTACATTTCTTTTAGAAATAACGTTGGCACAAGGTGGAGAATCAACAGGTCAACTGGAGGAAATGTTTTCTATTCATGAAAGATAATTTGTTCTTCTATTGAATATTAGTTGTCATTTAAAACTGAAAAAAAATAACACTGAGAGCAACATTGCAGTAACTGTATGTGGAGTTCAGTGTGAGCTGAGCTCTGATCTCCTCTGAATGCACTCACTTTATCACACATGTATTGACCATTCCATCAGAAACTATTTATTTTGCAATAGTATAAGTAGAGCTGTCAAATGATGATTTCTTAAAAGTTCAATAATAGTTCATTAACAATTCTTAATGCTAATCAAAACAGTATTCAAAGTCATACTGACAATGTAAAGCAACTCTCACCTGTGTATCCTGATTGGAAATCAAATGTTATTATTTCTGTGTGTTCATACAGGCACAACGCTTCTTTGACACAGAGAAGCAGCACAATTATTTACAGCTGCAGTTTCATTCATTTGTTTTTTTTTCAATTTTCAATTTTCAATCATTTCCTGGTGATTACAGTTTTTCTCAGTGGCTTTGGTGCTTTTCTCACATCACTATTAACATTTGCACAGCAGTTAGTGCATTTCTCAAAAACAATTAGTGCAAACTGCAAAACCCAGTGGATGACCGGCAAAAGCACGTCACTTGCTCAAAATGGAGAAATGAGAAGTCTTGACACCATCGTTTTGAACAAGAGAGTCAAATGGCTTTGTCAAGTTTTCATTATGACAGTTTATTCTCTCAGTGTTTTCCAATGCAAAAAAAAGGCATTGGAAAACAGACCGCACTATACACTACAGTAAAGTTAGACATTGCTGTAGTTAGGGGAGTGAGTACAAGACACTGAATATGTATGTTTCACATTTTTACTGTATATGCTCTTTGCAATTCTCCAGCATTGGAGAATTGCAAAAGAAAAATACCCTACAGTCACTTATTTAGAACAAACAGAAGAAACACCCTTTTGGTAGTGCTGTGCACAAATGTGAGGCTGTCATTCAATCCTATGTGGTGCAGAGTAATGTACAGTAAACATGAGATGTTTGATTACTGTCCAATACTATACATAACTGTATAATATAACTACAACATGTTTGAATGATTGAATTCACAGTGGTTGGTTGCACCCTCCGACCAGCCTCAGCCATTGTGAGGCCGTGATTGACAACATGGTCCACAACTGTAGCCCTAATTTCATTAGGAATCTGCCTATGTATGTGGCCTCTTCTCCCACCTCCTATGTTTTGTTCCCTTCCCCTCTCTCCCCATATCCTCACCCGTCTTCCACGATGCTGACCTTCCATTTCTGTGTCACAGAAATTGTAGAAATAAGCAAATGATAATGTTATAAAACAGCAGATAATTGTATGTAACGCAACTGATACATGTCCAAAAGCATTGGCAATTTGTTCAGAGGAAGGAGAAATGGCTACTATGATGTGCACAAATGACTAAATGTTGTGGAGGTTGAACTAATAGTTATTTAGAATTTTCATTCCGATATGAGAAAAGCACCAAAGTGACTGAGAAAAACTGTAAGCCTGACCCAACCAATCAGTCCAATCACCTCTCTCTCTCTTTGTGCCTTGGCTGTGGGATTCAACAGCGAGTCAGGCGTTTGACCACTAAACATGATGTCATGCATCAGCCGCGAATGAAGCTGTCTCTGTCCACACAGACACGTCAAGTCTCCTGAAATCATGTTCACATGCTGCTCATTCATTCGCATGTGAACTCACACTGCTCATCATGTGACATTCACTGTCTCTATGTTACGTCTACGTCTTTTTAAAGTTAACTTCAGAAAAGAAGAGACATTTTGAGAGCTTTCACTTTGTTGCTGTAAAAATGCATAATTATGATCAGTTTTATCTTTAAACTGATCATAATTATGTTGAATGCAGGATTATATATACACACACACAAATATATATCTACACACATATATATATATGTATATATATACATACACACATATAAACACATCACCTGAAACTACATCAGAAATAATCTGATTTTATGAACATAATGTTACTGTGTTTTTGCTCAGCGCTGCCATGCTTTTAAGGAAGTGTAATGTAAACTGTCGTGCGTCACATTGCTCTGCCTGATTTGGAACAAACACAACATGCAACGGAGTTTCCCCTGGAACATCTGAGGTCAATGAGGTCATCTCATTCACCTCATTTCATCATCAGAAGACACGCCGACAAAGTGATGACACATGTCAGTCTGCTGTCCTGAACAATAGTGTCAGTCTGACTTTAAAACCTTTCCATGAACTTGAGATTAAATCATTTTAAATGAAACACACGCTACACAGCATGGGAAATTGCTATTTTCGTCAATTTTGACTTGAGTTTAAGAGTGAGAACTTTTCTCTGTGCGCGTGTGTACGTGTGTTTGTGTGAGTGTGTGTGTTTAAGCTCCTTTATATAGGACCGACTCTAAATCACAGTATGTGGCCAATCCCCATGAGCCACTGACGATGCTGCAGGCCACCAAACCTTTGCATAAATAAGTGTGTGTGTGTGTGGGCAAATCCATGCATGCTCCATTATCTCATCTTCTTCAAGTTCCCCCTTTGAGTGGGTTTCAGTCTTCTTCATGCCACCCGCTCTTTTCTGCATGCATTATGCACTGTTCCACTACATATATTTATTTATTACTGTGGTTCTCAAGATCAAAACGAATGGCAAATAAGCTCCAGTGAGATAAATATTGCAGCAGAAGTGGGAGATCGGCTGAGGACATCAGAGGGGAGGTGTGTCTGAACAAAACACATCGTGCTGAGGTAGATTTTGAAGCTGCTCGGCGGAGGATCCGTGGGTCACAGTGTGAGCGGAGAGGCAGGTGAAGACAAGAGGGCTCTTATGGAATTCATCACAAGTTTTTTTTTTTTTTCTCCAGCCAAACCTGTTCTACTCTCACCTCAAGAGAGTGACAGCCACTCCCACAAAACTACATGATAGAGGATTTATCTACAGTGGCTCCAGGCTAATGCCCCTAACACAGCCTAACACTCCCACGAGGGCCCTGTGAAGGTGGAAATGTTTTAACTCCCAAAGGTCAAATCTTTTTCCCTCTATGCTAGTGATTCAGCTGTTAAATCAGACGCTAAAGCACAAATAAGATCTGATGGAAATATATGTGACATAATATGTTAGGCTGTTAGTTTGAAGTAAATTACAAAGTTATAATGTAAAGAAAATGTTTAAATTGTCATTATTGGTAGATGAATAAGCTGTGTGAAGTTGTGGGGGGGGGGTCAATTGATATTGAATATACTACATTATCAAAATCCTTTCATTTTTCTATCCAAACAGGTTGCTTGTGATATCCAAGAACATGTTTGTCACATATATATACATAAATCAGTCAGTTGATATTGGTATAAAATGTGCACCGTTACATTCAGGAACTTGAATGGGAACTTCATGGGAGCTCAGAGAAATGAAAATTGATGTTGTGTGTTGTACACAGTAGCACTCCGGTATCTGCCGTCGCACAACCAAGGTAACGCCTCCAACACGGACACTGGCAGGAACGAAACGCCGCTCATTCCATTGACTTCTACAGGAAACAGCACGTAATAACATCAGGCAATATCTGAGAAAACATGTCTCTTTGCTGACTGTTTTCATCATGTGACTCCCCTCCTGTGGCCGAGCAAAGCCCTCCTCCTCCTGCTCCTGCTCCTCCATGCTTCACGGAGCTCTGTCCTCTCCCCTGACCCTCCTGTGGAGGATAAGGCGGTAGAGAATGGATGGATGAGTTGAATTGAGAAGCAGTGAAATACAGGATGAACTGTAATTTATCAGTGTCTAATGTTGGTTTCCCACTGGATGCATGTGTGGCACATTGTCTGTCATTCACACTTAGTGCAGATAAATGCCAGGACTTCAGTATGCACATACTGTATCTCACAATAAAGTATTGTTGGAAGAAAAAGGAAAGTACGGATTCAGGGAACTAAAACACTGGAGTGCTTTCACCTTGAAACAGGAACAATGACACACGTGACAGCTATAACTGCTGAAACTGTGAAGATCAATTCTGCTGTGAGACACAGGGCCTGTACACATAGGTGAGAGGTCCTGGGAAAGGAGCTGAAGTTCCCACGGCACATTGCTATACCATCACTCCATCACTGGCCAGACATGATCATCACCTCTGAGGCCTCAAAACAGTTGATCATGCTGGAACTGACAGTGCTACGTACCAGGAACTGGTGGAGGAGTGTGAGGGCAGTGGCTGGACGAGGGCCATCCAATACACAAGTAAAGCCGGGAAACCGGGTCTGATCAACCCTGGCTGGGTCGAGGGAAACCTGGGCGAGGGTGTATGATGTTATGAGACCCGAAACACCCAATGACCCCAGGTTACATGACTGATGAAGTGTCCTAGTGCATCCAGGATATGTTTCTTGTGTAGAAAAGAACCACGTGGCTCACTCTCATAAGACATTTTTTGATTAGTCTGTATGGGACATTTTTTTTATTCCTAATCGCTGCAAACGAGCCGATCAAAATATCTCCTCACTGACGCTCTCGTCAGCCGCGCTGTTTCAGACCAAAACCACACCCCCAGAATGTGGACTGTGTTGTGATTGGCCAGCCAACGAGAGCTTTCCCACTGTCCTGTGATTGGCCAGGTACCTGGAAGTGACGTAATAGATAGGCCAGCTCTCAGATACACAGCTCCCCCTCTGGCACGGTGGATGCTCTGCATCTCAGCAGCTACAACTGGTGAAACCAGTTCTGGTCTCTTGTCCTCTGCTGTCCAGACTGAGGACAGTCATGCTAACTCTGCTGTCATGACTGAGGACAGTCATGCTAACTCTGCTGTCATGACTGAGGACAGTCATGCTAACACTGTAATGCACATGTAATGTTCATAATGAATGAATGGGAACAGACTTTTGGTACCGGAGAAATCTCAGTAATCTGATATTCTCATTCACAATCAGGTGAAATCAACCAAAGGAACTTCAGACTGTGGCCAGATTGACTTTCACAGTTGTAATTGTTCACACTGGCAAAAGCTGTGGCTGCGAGCCATAAACTGGTGACTGAGAGAAAAAAAACTGTTCAATTTCAGAGTCATGATAATAAAAGGGCACTGACTGCATTTCAATGTTGCATACACTGAGAGTGTGCTGGTGCAGGTGGGGTTAAACGGCCTTGTGGTGTTATCATGATCAGAAACAGTATCCACAATCAAAGAAGAGAACGGCTGTTAGCTGAGCTAAAGAGTCATCTCATTCCACTTCACTAACCCTTTCCCCTTCATGGATAATGAGCACATACGCGATTCTTCATACATACAGATTAACTCCACCAGTTTTCCTTTCTATAGCACATCTCACTGCCAGGGGTTCAAAGGGCGGCTGCAGAATCCAAACAGTCACTGGAGCAAATCATGGATTATCTACACACAGAGGAAAAACATGCCTCCCACAGTGGTGGGTGGGGGGCGTAGCTAAGGCAATTCAGGAAATGACACCGAGGATATCAATGAAGGCATCACTCTGTAGTTAGAAACTGAAACAATGTCCTTGTTTCAGTAAATATTATTTATTATGATTGTGTGTATTTTTTTTTACAGTATTTTACGGTAGGATTTCTTAGTGGGCACTAACATGGTTGATTGAGCGCTCCTTTAACAATAAAAGTGTTAATGACTGCATTTTTATAGCACTTAGTAAACAACATTAATGATTTTTTCAGTTTATTGTAATACTTTATTAAAACAATAAAAGAGCATGGTATCTAAAGACTATACAGTGACAACAGAACTTTAAGAATGGCAACACATAAAAAGAGTCATCATTGTGATTTATCATTGCAATATAGTCAGAAGTGTCTGAGGGGCATCTTCACCCAAACTCCAAGGCTTAGCACCCTGTGGGGGGAAGCTTGTTTGGCCCACTTTGTATTGTATTCAACATTTCATTCTTTTGGTTATAATTGACCATATAATTCATGACCATACGTGAGGGTAGAAATGTAGATTACCTGGAAAAAGCTTTGCCTTCTGGCTCATTCAGCTCTCTCTTCACCACAGTGGACCAGGATAACGTCCACATCACTGTGATCTGTTTGTCCAGTTCTAGCTAGTTCTAGTTTTCCTGTCACCTGTGACTGAGACACCAAGATACTTGAACTCCTAAACTTGTATTTATTGTAAACATCAGTGTTAGCGCCATAGCTATTAGTGCTTAACTCAAAGTAATTTTGTGGCGTTAAATTGTTGTATATGTAGTGTAGTATATTTAATACATTGTTAATATATTCAAGTTTATGGTTAGTTTGAAGCTGATTTGTGTTGGCTAAAAGTGTGTTGGAGGAACTTGGACTGTGGTATAAACGGCCACTACAGACCGTACTTTTTACTTGTCTTGTCTTGTTGCCTCACTCTGCACCAGACCAAGCCTGAGAGAAACTCACACACCCAACAGAAATTCAAACCCAGCCTGAGCCCACATGTGACTCACTGAGTCAGCAAAAGAGGTGACCCTTTCTGCTAACGCCAGATAAAAGCTACAAGAGCCAAGGTGCTAGCAAAAATTAGATCCTCTTTTAGAATCTAAAACTGAATCCGTTCAGATTTTCTCAGCATAATTTCAGACAAATGGCAGTGCAGCCTCGTATGTCCAAACCCCCTTGGAAAAGTTGTTTATTGTGGTGCTTGTAATGTTTTTGTTTGTGTTGTTATTTAATGTGTGCAGAAGGCTTATCTTACAGTGTAATTTGAAGGTAATAATGAGTGGCTCAAGACATTAGTTGTTTTGAACGCGCTTTCGTTTCATTTCATGCAACAGTGGTGTAAAATAATCTCAAGTTATTCAACTGAAAACATGCAGCACATCTTTAAATTGTTTGTCCCCTGCATTTATGTGTTTTAATGGTAAATACAAAAAAATGATCAAATAAAAGTGTAAATAAGAGTGTTTTAGCTAACATTGTAACGATACACCACAGACACGTAAAGTCAGTAGAGATCTATCGTAAATATGTCTCACTGTTTTGGTTATCAAACAAAAACCTTCACATAACTAAAACCACCACAAGATATAACATAGATATGAGAGGGGCCTGTTCGAACCTGATCGAACCTGTTCAGGTCCTTCACCCATGTCTGGTTTCCCTGAGCCCAGAGATGGTCTTGAGGCCTCTCCTGACTCTGCTGGCGTGGTTCTGTGCCAGCTGTTCCTCCATCTTCCTTCTGCAGCGCTGATACAGTCCATGACGTCATGTGTGAAATGAAGTATAAATAATCTCACAGGGCCTCACATAGAATGTTCTGGAGCGATTACAAGTCACGTCTCAGGAACCCACAGGAGGAGCAGGAGGAAGTGGCTTATACGCGTTTCCTTTGCTCTGCCATGGTGAGCTGAAGTGGGACGAGCGGCTGAATGCGGATTATCTGTTCTCTTAGCTGTATAAATACATCGGAATCCTGTTCTCGGCGCTGCATAGTAAATCTTCTGAGAGTCACTGAACACATGCATCGCTGCACAATTATGTAACAGTGCTCAGTTGAGAGTAAACTGCAGACTGGTGACTAATAGCTGAACTGTACAGTTAGTAGATTTTATAGCTTTTGTCATCGCTCTTCTAATATATGTCCACACACTGTTATTATTATATATGTAAACCGAAGTATTTAGATCAATACATACATCATTACTGTCGTAATTGTGTACAGAGGACGGAGAATGCTGTGCCACGTTTACAAAAAAAGCCTGAATTATTAGTATTTAGCATTTGTCCTGTGCTTTTTGCGTCACCAATATCTCTTGCATGTAAACAACATTAAAGTTGGCTCTGCATAAACTGCTGCCCTTCATAAATCTCCTGCCACGTTTGAAGCCTGTCAAGCACACTTTTGGACTTGTGATTAACAGTCAGACAGACAGACTGACTGACAGACAGGCGTTCCTTGCCTTCATAGATACTTCACAGAGAACATGTGTTGTTGTTGTCTGGCAGTTAGTGATCAGTCCACATGCTTCCCCTAGCATGTGGCTGAATTAATATGAATATAATAAAGACTTTAATAATAAAGACTCATGACTTTAAATCTGGTCAGATGATGCAAGTGAGGCCTCCCTGCTGTCTTATAACAGTGGTTTGCTATAATCATTGAGGGTAAATGGCCCAGAAAAGCAAGTAAGATTGATTGTATCACTGATTTCATAAATATTACATTTCTAGTGTAATAAATCATTATGGAAAACAAAGTGGTTCCTCTGCTCTCTAAACACTGCTGCCCTGGGAGCAGCTCTCATTACTGCAACTCTACAGTAATACAATATGTCTGTTCACACAGTAGCAGCCTTGCTAAAGCAACTGTTTGTGCTTACACTAAGCTTAAGGCCACACTGTCACTCAGGAATAGTCATGACTTTGTTTTTCCCGACAGCTGATTCATGAGGAGACCTTGCAGAGGTCACATGTATAAAGATTACTGCTCAGCAACTAGTCACGCTGTAGGTGCTAACACTCAGATTTTCTTGTTCAACTATTTGTAACTAAACTAGGCGCACAGAGCCACAGGCAGGAAACGAGTGGGCAGTTATGGTCTTCATTCAGAAATAAAGAGCAAACACTGGATGTGGACTCAGAAGCACGACTCGACAACAGTCTCAGTTGGAACTGAAAAACACTTTTTTACTGGTCTTGAAAAAAACGGTTCCCAAAAAGCACAAAGCAACACAAGATACAGAAATACAGAGAGTTCTTAAATCAGGGCAAAGTCCATGCATGCAGGGGAAATACATCCGGGCGGGGCAGGTCATCACAGAGGAGGGAAACTTTACAGGAAGCAGACACTGAAACGTGAGGCACGAACGAGCTCCCCATCAACATCCAGACAGCGGAAAACCTCTACATCTTCCGCCGCCGACTAAAAACACATTTCTTCCGACTCTACCTCGACTGAGACGACGACGGAAAAAAAACAAACTAAAAAAAACAAAAACCTTATACATCGCACTTATGACTAGCACTTCATGGTTTGGCTTACTTGAAACTCTTACTTACTTCTAGCTCTTATTTGTACCCAAATGTTTAAATGCACTTATTGTAAGTCGCTTTGGATAAAAGCATGTAATGTCATGTAACTATTTCAAAATAAAACAGGAAACAGAACACAAGACTACTCAGGATTCAATGAAGCAACACTAGAATGTCCATTCACACTTTGCATGTCAATGATTAGTCTTTGTGTAAACTTCACACCTATGCACCTCAGGGTTGAGCAAAACATTTAATTGTTTTAAAATTCATGTTTGCAAATTGCTGCTGGGGCGGTGTATAGCCCTTTCCTGCATGTCCTTCCCTCTCTCTGCCTCCCCATTTCCTGTCTCTCTCTATACTTAAAAAACAGTGAGCAACAATTAATAATGGAGGCAACACAGCAGCAGCTATTAATAAAATCAACTGAACGTGTAAGTGGTCAAAAATAAATACTTACAGAGATGATTTATGCAAAATAACCTGTGATATTAATCAGGCCGAGGCTGGGTGCCTGTGACTGCAGATTGAAATGTCATAACATTAACATTTAACAATGGAGGCATAATCGAAAGGTAACACTTTGTATTAGGGAACACACTACTAACATATATAAGTAGCATACATTATATTTGACCACTTACACGTTCATTAAACTTCATTAGTAATTATTAAGCACGTTCTCACGCCTTATTCTACCTCTATCACGACATGAATTAAGACTTTTCCGAAATAAGGTGTTAATACGTGCTTAATATTTATTAATAAAGGGCCTAGTTAATGATGAATATGTGTTCCCTAATATAAAGTGTTACCAATAGAAACAATACTTCATTTAAACTGAGATCCACTTCTTTTTCCCTCTTTTGTGTGACTCGATGTTTATACGGCCTGACAGCCAGCCCTCCAACATAATGAGTATCGACTAAATGACATCTGCATCATACACAAACCCTGTTGCGCTAATTGATTGAGTGCTTTACAAATGTCAGAGACTGTCAGACAAAAGAAAGAAAATATCGGAAGTTGACTTGCAACCTGGAAATTAAAAGGAGGACACTGAGGAGGCTCAACCTAGGAACCCTCAAACTAGAGAGAGAAGTGATTTACACACTGTAGGCAAACAATAGATTAATCTGCTGTTGTCTCTCCTCAGCTCCAAGCAGACAAGTTTATATGGTATATTATTCCACTTCATGTTGTTCATCTGTGTGAAGTATGGCTCTTCGGCGCCCTCTAGGTAGCAGGTAAATGCCACAAGTGCCTGAGGGCATTGAAAGTTCTGTGAGACGTGCTCGAGGCGAGTCGCAGAGCCACAGCACTGTGCACAAAGATGCTGTATGTTAAATGTAAGAGGCTAGCTAACTATCTGTTCCAGTTAATCAACGCCGATGCCCAAAGAGAATCTTACCTCATCTTTATTCAGATACACAACACAGTCAGGAAAAGTTTGAACCAGCCAGTCATGACCAAGTATCGCTGTGCACTGGAAAAATAATAAAAAAAAACGAATTAAATGATGGCCTCAATCGTATAAAATCTACTAAAATAATTCACAATGTGAATATGGCGACATTGTCCTTCAGTTCCAGGATCTACAGGTGAAGAGGAAAGGCTGACAGGCGTAACCCTTTAATTCGATATAATGTAATGTGTAATTCTAATGCAATTCACCTGCAACTACATTAACAGCAGCCACAAAGCTTTCACTCACTGATGGTCAGGTCATCAGGGTCACTTTTCCACCACACGTCTCATAATGCAATCTACATCATATGTAAAGGTACAGTAACAGAACGATACCTCAATATGCCTGAAAAGGCCCCTTCGTGTGCTCCTGAGGGATGCAGAGCGATCCAGACTATCACTATATACAGTAAATACAGTAATACATCCTGTTGTCGATGTGAGGCTAAGTTACTTAGCTGACATGAGGTACTTTAAAGTTATTCCACAGTGTAATAATCTATAAAACAGGTGACACCACCTGTGTTCAGACTGATGCTCTGTCATAATACAAAAGAACACAGTGACCAGTGGCTTTGGTGTGGCTTCAGTTGCTATAATTACAGAGGACTGACCCTGTGCATGTGCAGTATTTACACAGCGCACGAGTTCATGTTCAGTCTTTTGTAACATTGTGTGAAATTCCCTTTTAACATTTAATAGGAACAATTGGAGGCAGGGGCTCTGCCAACAAACAAACACATTCCAGGGACTGTCTGAGCCGTGCAAGAATCATGAATTAATTAAGAATTACTGGGGTTGTGGTAAGGTTACACTGTAAATGTGTGGCAGCTTGCTTGTGATTGAAAGGAACATTTAATTCTCTCTTAAAGAGCATGGTGTTTGTAATCTCACTTGCCGGCTGTCACTACCTGTGAGATTGTTCATTTGAATCACCCTGGTGTCAAACACCTCAGACGTAAAGCTGTAAAGTACCACGAGAGTAACAACACACTGAAAAGAGAAACCAGACAAAAACAGGAACGAATGAAGAACAAGAGTCTGAGAGACGTGTGTGCTCTGCAGTGTTATAACAGCTAACCTTCTATCAGCAGGGATTAATGAGGCTGCTTTGTTCTCTCGCTGTGCAGCCCGCCCTGTCACACCCTGCTGTGATCACATAGTTCCAAACATTACAGCTGAATGATGAGCAGGCACGCCACGAGACACTCGGCTGCTTATTGCACACACTTACAGTGACTCACAAATCCATGCAGGCTGCATAAATGCATGAAATCCATGTTTTGGAAGAATTATCCTTTCATGAAAACAGTAGAACATCTGATCCCACAACCTTGACATCTCATCATGTATAAATGAAACCATGGGAAGCCAGATCATAAACAGAAGATGAGACCTGAGCCTGACTTTAGAGCCCAGGGGACGCCAAGGTAATATTTTGAGGTCTCCCCAAATTCATACTCTTGTATAATCCGTCCCCTAATGTACTTAACCTGTTTGATACTTTACGCATCGCTTTGCTGACACATTTTACTCTTTGTTCCTGAATGTTGCGTGGAGTTGGATTTCTGTGTTTTTCCATCTTGAGGTGATATCAGTGCAGACTGTGTTTCCACTGCTGTGGGTTAGGGTTTGAAGAAGAATACAGCAGAATTTTCAATTTCAGAACACACTGAAGCTTTCTTTCATTCAACCATCGTCATTTTTCTTTCTTTCTTTTTTTCTTTTTTCTTTTTTTAAATAAAATATGCCCCACAACATTTTTTTATCACCAGCCTGATTCACGGTAATGTGTCACGTCAGCGCTTGCCAGTGTGCCAAGTTAAAATGTTGCCAAACTGATGGTGATGTGATGAGGTTAACACATACCTGCCATTGATGAGTGGACATTGTCCAACAAAGAAAAACATTGGTGACGTGGGACAACAACCTTGTTTAAGAGCTGTGTGTGTGTGTGTGCTGAACAGCGTTTGAGCTAAAGATTCAACGTGATTTGACGGGTTAGTGTCTGGATATTTGCATAATGTCATTTCAATGGCTGACGCTCAGGTGGACACTTGGTAAGAGGAAAGCAGGTAAATATCAAGCTCAGGCTCAGGAGGACTCCAGAGTCAGATACTTGACAATAAACACACAGTCCAAAATCAGGGAGCAGAAGGCACGTCAAAAAAAACAGGCAATGGTCAAAAGAAGGAAAAATGCTGGAACTCAAAAACAATGAGAATCTGACAAAGAACAAGGAGGAGACACTAATGAGAAGACAATGAGACACAGGTGAAACACAAGAAACACTTGACGCTGCTCCATTCAAAGTAAATGAGAGTCCAGCATAGTTTGTACAGATCTTAATACAGTTAGTTTCGTAGATATGACACCGTATGAAGGTATGGTTTTAGGTATGGTGGTGATCATCAAGTTCTACTCGAGACACTTAATGATCTCGAGTAGAAGATTATTTGTCGGGGACTGTTTTCAGCGGCACATTAATCCACATGTGGTGCTCGAGTGAGTATTTGGGGCAGCAGGATAGTGAGTCAAAATAAACTACAGTGTGTGTGTAATGAAGGAGCGGGACAGCAGTGCAACAGTGTGACTCATTTGCATTTTAAATAGGTTTTTGTGTTGACACTCTACAGCACAGAGGAATGAGATAATGATGATTGGCTTTGGATACACATATAATATTTGTTTGTGAGAAACATGTTGGACCTGTTTTTCATGGTTTTAATTACTTTCAGCACAAAATGTTCACATTATGATCCTCATTAACCTTCCAGCGGAAAACTGAGAGTTAGCGAAACAGCTAAAAGGAGAGCGCTTAAATGAGTTATGATTTATCAAATAATAGAAACATGTCACTTTCTTTGCATTGATTTGGTTGCCAGTCAAGATACACTGGCAAGAGTTGCTTTACAATGTCAAACATGTTAAGACAAAGAAAATGTCAGTCCTACTTTACACACATATTAAGACTTTATACTTTTATTGACTCACTGTGCGTCAGAATTACTTTTCTCATACATAACAAGTCGCACGTGTGTCTTTAGTCTGCATTAGACCGTTAAATCACACTCCTCAACAAAGGGTCGACCTCTGACCTGTCCTGTGGTTACACATTACACGTGCTGGTGTGTGTGTGTGTACAGTGGTGCTTTATATCAGACTGTGCTGTGGGGAAGTCATGTGATTGAAAAGGGCCTTGGTTATCGGAAACATCTGACGGCAGAACAAGCAACCTTGTCATCACACTATGGAGCAATGCACTTAAACGATGAACACCACAAATTGCAGCAACAACACTATTGTCTGACAACTCTCCATGGTTAATGTGTATGGTATTGCATGCCTTTTATAAATGCACCTTGTAAACATATTTTCATGTCTAGACAGATGGAGACAGCAGTAAAGTGAAGCGCAACTGAAACAGCTTGGAGTTTAAGTTTCACAAGAGAACGCTGGTCATTGTCACTGAGCTGTTTGAAGGGTACATGTTTCTTGTCTCCGCCTGCCCCTGCTCTGCTGCTGTATATACACAAATGTTCTCAGTCAAGTCTTCATATCCTGTTTTCAGATGAAGGAAATCATGCTACGCCATTTCTCTTCACGGAGACCAAATAGTGTGGGGTGTGACGGCACGTGTACTCGTCCCTAACCCACGCAGGACAAACTGTCGGTACATGCAAGCATATTTTGAAAATATGTCCATCTTAATGCAGAGTGGAACGCATTTCCTTACAGCTACAGTAAAGTCTCTTTAGTCATTTAAACTTGTTAATAAATGAAAACAAGTCCACGTTTTGTGTACTGTTACAGTTACACAGAGGCACAGTTATGCACTGCAGCCTTCATGGAGATTGAGACGACATATCAACATGCAAATGATTGCATCCATGTTCCTGTGGATTATATATAACTATCCATCAACTTTCAGATAAAGTCGCGTAATGTCCAGTTAGCAGTGGTGGGCTGTCAGGGCCAGCAGGGACTTCTCTGCTGGCCCTGACAATATCAAAAAAGTATTTATTTTTTTTTTTTTATTATAATTATTTCATATTGCATAATCAAATTAACGTGTGTCTGAACGTGTGCAAATTCAATTACTTTTTCAGTATGTTATGATTATATTTCCAGAAAGAATATGGTTATTTTTTGTGAAGCAGAGCTGGATTTTCCTGGATGTCATTAAACGCATCATATCTCCGTAGACCTGCTCTAGTAGTATTGCTGGCCTTTCGTTGAAGCTGCCATTTCCTATTTGGTTATAACTTTGACTGACGTGTGTCGTCAGCCAATCAAAATGTGATATCATAGTGACAGAACGCCCCAGGCCCAGCGACGTGTCTGGCACTAGCCCCCGCTGTTGTCATCAACGACGTTTGAACCTTTGGCGGGTTCTGATTTAAAAGGTGAGCTTAATCAGTTACTAAGTATTATGTTCTCTCTTTACACCTGAGCAGGAGCAGGAGACATCTTCCAGAGAAGTTACCTCAAGATCGTTGCGCTTTCTCACAAGTAGTAATTGGTTGCTGTCAGTGCGTGAGTGGATGTCTGATAAATGGCTGCTCCGTGTGAGACTTCTTCTTTTTAGATAAAGCACAACAAAATGATAGTTGAAGTTGAGCGTGGTTGAATGATTTACAGTCGTCTCTGACACTGTGTACTGAGGCTTATTCTGAACAGGCATCAAAAGGCTCACCTAATAAGATTTATGCCTACTCAAGTCAATGATATTCTAAGAATGTATTCAGCACTTTATCTCACCATTAGACGGTCTTGTCTGCCTGGAAACTGAGGTTTAACACAGGAGATGTTAGTTCACTTCTCCTTCAATTGGTAATGGTTTATTTGCGCCACAGTACGTTTGTGTCACTTGGATGAATTTAAATGAAGGATTTCAAACACCACAGTAACACAATTACAAATGTTAACTTAGTGAGGGAGGCAGCAGAGGATAAATGACTTTTGTGTGCTGTGATGAAACATTGATGATTATCCATAAGGACTTTGGTGTGGGAGAGTGAGCAGTTAACAAATCAAGATGAACTCCTGTAAACAGGCACAGGTTTCATGAAGTGCTTAAGAGGCTAAAATATTTGGCAGTCATGTTTTCAGTGACAGCGAGTGTGGTTACATTCCCTTTCATATAAACCAGAGCATTCCCTTTGATATATCCAGACACAGATGCTGTTGGAATATCTGATCTCTCCTTTAACATAATATGTACACTATATTCATGAAGACAATATCTCTGTGCACTCCACTTCCTTCAGCATATGCAGCGTGTATTTTCTTTCAGCCTGATAAAACGACTTTGAGAAGGAGCATTACAAAATCTGTGATTCATCTGGGCACTTGAACAGACGTCCAGATATGTCTGTGTTGGAATGAGGATTAATTATCAGCTAAAATAAACCTGACTAAATGCCTGTTGATGTGTCTGTGTGGTCGTCTGCTGGGTGAGTTGGACTGACAGGCTGTTGAAACTGGAGATGCTGGAACCTGGAGTAATTACAACAAATAAATATCGAGTTTGGTGCCATTTGTCTCCCTCCCTGCCTCTTTGTCCTTATTTTAGCAGGATTACACAACAGCCACTGAACCAATTTCCATATAACTTGTGCAGGGGTTGGTTGTAGGCCAATAAGAAACCAATTACATTTGGAGTGGATCAAATAGATCTTTGTTTTTTCCTTTTGAGGACACAGTTGTGACATTTTAAACAAATAATGCATTCTGACCTGTACATGCATTAGTCATGTACAGGTCAACCTGCAACCTGTGCCTCAGGCGAGTTCTTATTTGGTCGTTTTGAGCACTATAATGAAACTATTGTGAAAGTCATAATCAGAGTTCTACGTCTCCCTGTAACTTACTGTAGTTCATCTTGCATCAGTGTGTCATCTGCATTTATTGAAAAGCTGGAGGAGTGGGATGAAACCCTGGATCTAACCCAGTTTGCTTTAAGCCTGATAAAGTGCACCTATATTTTTGCACTATTTTCATGTTCATGAGTCCTTGATTTCTAGATCAATCGCTGCAACCAACACCTCAAGTGAGTGCATGTTCGGCTCAGCTGTTCATAAACTAGTGGACCCTTTTCTGTTTCTGCACAAAGCTGAGCTAATGTTAAGACATTTGTTTGTGATGATTTGTTCTAGCATGTGTGTGAGAACACGAGTTATATTGTTCATGTTGAAATGAAAAGGTTTCTTCAATTCATTAACGATGAAAAAAATAAAAGGTTTGCATTAATTAGCCTGTTTATGTAACCTCTTCCCACACCCACATGTGAGAGGATAGAGCACACTGACAGCTTGTGTTCAGCACCACGGAGAGCTCTCAGTCAGACTCAAACTCCATCCATTATCTACCACTTTATCCTCCACAGGAGTGTGTGTCTATAATGTCTATAATCTTATCTGACCTAGGGCGAAAGGCGGGGTCACACCCTGGACAGTTCACCAGTCACATAGAGACAGACAACCATTCACTCCTACTTTCACACCTATGGTCAATTTAGAGTGTCTAATTTACCAATATATAACCGTATTGCAGGTTTTTGGACTGTGGGAGGAAGCCGGAGAACCCAGAGAAATCCCACACACACATGGGGAGAACATGTGACCTTCATGCAGGAAGGCCCTTGTGTTCTTGATGTTGCTGCTCTGAGTTTATTTTGGTATAAACTATATCCTATAACTAATGACAGATTAAGCACACAGCTAAATGTGGTCTGGTCTGGTCTACACCAATCAATAATTTCATCCACCAGTGTATGTATGGATGGATCCATTAGGTCCCTTCCTTTCAGTTGATTAAATCCCTGTGCCCTCTGGCCTGAGGACGCAGCTGTCGATAGGTTCAGAGAACATGTATTCCTCTATCGAGACCACATCATCGGACTCAGTAAGTCGGCTGTCACCAGTTTCTCTGCTCATACTGTAATGTCTCACAGCTGGAAATACCACAGTGCTGAAGCGTTCTTTAAACTAAAACAGAATATTATGGTTTCAGTGAGTTTGACGATATTCAACAAGACCTGAATCAAAGGTATACGTGATGGTGGACCAGAACATGGGGAGCAGTTGTCTTGGGTCTTGAGGAGTTGTAGCAAATAGTCTTAACTGCACATGAATGGTAGGGTTGGAGTGGCTCAGTGGTTAAGACCCTACCTTGTGTACCAAAGACATCATGGTTGCAAGTTCGATTCCACCCCTGGCTAATTGTACTTGTTTCCATTGTAAGTCGCTTTGGATAAAAGCGTCTGCTAATGTCATAATACAATACTGTAGTGTCTGAAACTAGACATAGTATCTACACATTGCTACTCAATGTGCATATTGGGGGCCTTATCATCATGAATTACACATACACACTGTGTGTTCTTTTTCTTTACTGTTGTTTTGGTAGATGAAATGTTGATACAGCAGTTGTGATGTTGTTAAGAAATAGAAGATGGAAGCTAAACCAAGCAAGAACGTCCCAGCTAACACCTGGGGTACCTGCTCTGGCGAGGTTCCACGTGAGCTGAGCTGATACTAAAATGTGCCGCCAACAGACTGCCGGTGTCGTCAGTGGAAGAGTCATGATTGCGACACCGGACACAAGAATCAAACTAAACAACTGTAAAAATCCTGAAAACATGAGAGGAGTGGTGAGGTATACTGATGACATCATCAACATACGGAAGTGCCGATCCGCTTCGCAGAGCCCAGGAAAACAATACAACACCATTTTCTCAGCAGTGGCTGAACTGTTTGTTCTGAAACTTTAGGGTTTCATAAACGAGCTAATGACGCAGATACACACACAAACGCAGTGTTAATTGCAGCTTCCGGTCTATGTCGCCTTTAAAAGCACTTCACTGCAGTTTTGTGCGACTGTGCTATGACAAGCCGGCCCACGCTGAGGTGGTAAAATGAAGTCATGAAAAACTATGTGACGAGCCATGCCAAACGGAGTAGTGCTGGAACTGTATGTAACTGAGTGAAGTGGGGCCTGTGGCAGGTTCCAGCAGCACCAAGAGCAGTGAGCAGAGAGAGTGAACTGTCTGTAAGTTGTAAACATATCAAAATAAACTTTCCTGGGAATGATATACTTAAAAGATCTTCAAAATAAAGAGTACTACTTTTGTATTTGATTTGATCTATTTTTACATTCTCTCTTTTGTTATAATGCCACACAGGGTGATCGTCCTGATCTGTATTTACATGGATCCATTAATCATATACCTTTCATTTTCCAAAGCAGCCTACAGATGAGGAACGACTGAGAACAAGAACAACACAATCAGAGCAACATGAGTTCCCTTAGGCTGGTTGAAGCCTGTAGGCACTGTGATTCAGGAGTTTTGGACCATTTGAAGTAATCCGATGTTTTGCTGTTCATGCTGGCAGCTCAGTTACAGAGGTGTTACAGTAGCCAACACGCCTGAGTCAGCAGTCAGATAAGATGCCGTCTTTCTAATGTTTTACAGTGTGAAGCTGAAAGTCAGAACATGAGCGAGAGCGGAGCTGGATAACGATCTTGTGTGGAAGAGACTGGCTTTGGGAAATCTCAAAGACTTCAGGCGTGAGTTTAAGATGGCAGCCTGTCATCCATTTTGAGAACCCACTGAGGCAGAGTGTGATCTGACCTGAAACAGACAGGCTGTCAGACGGTGAGGACAGACAGCTGGGCATGGAGTTCAAGGTACAGTAGACGAGTTATTTCTGCTTTATTGATCAGTAAATTCATCACTTTAACTTTCCAACATAGTGTACATCAGGTGATCTGAGAGAGAGACGATGACACTTGGACACTTCAGTACCTGTAATCTCATCGGAGGCTTTGACCAATCACAGGGCATTTCAGCAAGAGAGTGGATGATCATCCAACAAGAGTCTTTAAATTGGCTGCAAATACTTTTAGTAGCCGTCCTCCAACAGCTCCACTGGTTTCCTGTCCAGTACCGCATCCGCTACAAAGTCCTCCTCATAACCTACAAAGCCGCCAATAACCTCTAATCTCACGACCTTCTCCATCGCCATTCTTCCACCCGCCGCCTCCGATCTGCTGACCCCCGTCACCAGAGCCACACACCGAGCCTTCGCCGCTGCTGCTCCTACCCTCTGGATTTGCCATAACACATTAGGAACTCCTTAAAATCACTCATCAAGATCCACCTGTTCAAACTGGAATTCCCATAGCATCAATAGTCTTCATTTAATGTATTTATTTTACTCCTGTCTTTTCTTTTCTGATTCTGCTAAGCATCTTTGAGTGTCCAGAAAAGCGTTATAGAAATTTGATGCATTTAGATTTTATTTATTTTACCGTTAAAATATATATGACCATGTGCAAAAAGTCGATGTAGTGTGTCAGCTCACCCAAGAACGCCAATGTGGAAGTAAGAATATCGAATAGCCACCAGGGGGCAACTATGCTGGTTGCAAAAAAAACTCTTTTTGAATAGAATTCTTCAGAATAATGAGTCACTAGTTTCAGCTCTTTTCCAACAGTAGATCAATTAAGAAAATAGGAAAAAAGGAAAATAGACGATTAAGTGAGTGGACACCAGTGTGAGTGACAGCTGTTATCGTCCAATAACAGGTAAAGGTCTATAGTTATATCACAGTTTCACAATTCTAATGTTCTAAAATGTCTATGTCTTTTTAATGTGTATTTACACCCCTGACCATTCAAATAGCATTCATTCATTCATTCATTACTCCTGTGTTGTGTGTGTGTCTGCATGGCTGAAGGTGAAGTGGTGACGGAACAGTAAAAGCTCTTTCCCACTCTGCTGTGCTCACAGAAACAATAACCATCACACCACTGGTTAAGGCTGTTTGTTCACGTGACAGGTAACAGACAAATAACAGATTTTTACACTGTGCTCAGCCAGGAGGAAAATTATCTTCTTTTTTTTTTTTTTTAGAAAATGGAAATTATTAACAAAACAAAGAAAAAAAAAACATGTTGTTGAGGGAGCAGATGGAAGCTATATGTGGACTATATCATCACAGCAGAAATCCAGGGTAGCTTTTAATTAAATGATGTCAATGTTAATAAAACATTAGGTCAAGGGCAGTAGTTTTCCAGAGCTCTCTCTCTCTCTCTCTCTCTCTCCCTCTATCTCTCTCTATCAGTACAAAAGGTCACATGACTGCTTTCTGGTTACAACTCCTCACTTTTCAGACCTCTCATCAATGATGGATGATAATTATTATTGATGACCATTAACAGGGCTGGTAGTAGCTGCACTGCAGAGGCAGAATGAGGCCATAAATGATCATAAGTAACCCAGCTGTCATGTTTCTTTGCATTGGTTCGCTCAAGAAACGTGAAAAAGAAAGTCTTGGTTTTATTGTATGTTTAGAAATAACAAACTCAAAACCAGGACACTGCACATATGCAGCATCACTGAAGTTCCTTATGTGAAAAGTCCATTTTCAGCACACTGTAATTACTGTGTGAAGCTTCACTATGAGGCTTAAGAAAAGTGCAGAGCATCATTGCTGCCAGTACAGGTCTTTTATGTGCTATACTATGTCTGTATTAATTATAGTATCTCTGGCTGATAACACAGTCTTTGGCTGCAAAAGCCACTTAAAACTGAAAGCAAGCAGGAGATTACCTTCTTGCTTCCCCCCCAGACTTGTCTTGTTACTAAGCGCTGCATTAAATGATGAATCAGTCTCAGTATTGAGCGTTTCTGGTGTTGTTAAAGGGTTATTTACATCATGGATGTTTGTCATGAAACATTGCTTGAGAAACACACACCCACTCTCACATGCACACACATCCACAGAAAACGAGAGAAGAAAAACAAAGACATGCTGTCTGTCGATGTTGTTTCTGCTATACTTTGGTAAGTTATATGTTGTATATCTCTCGTTTAAGCTAATATGACTTGTCCTGCTTGCATCCAGGAAACTTAATTGGAGCTGCGTGATAAAGGAAACAGCAGCAGCTGTGATTGGCACATGCAGACACATAGTCACACATGTGATCCGGGAATG
This sequence comes from Solea senegalensis, assembly GCF_019176455.1. Taxonomy (NCBI): domain Eukaryota; kingdom Metazoa; phylum Chordata; class Actinopteri; order Pleuronectiformes; family Soleidae; genus Solea; species Solea senegalensis. The sequence goes on along the minus strand of NC_058021.1, from coordinate 36,551,014 downwards.
CTTGATCGTTGTGAGCAGAGGATGCATTTTCAATATCTGATGATGTCAGAAGCCTAAATCATGCTTGTAATTAAAATATGACTGAATAGTCCCACTATGCATCCAGGATGACTTTTAGCAGTAGAATCCACTTCTGAAATGTTATCTGCAGTTTCTGTGGTTTGAATAGTTTGAATGTGAATTTCCTTTGTTTATAATTAATCTTCCGAATATGTTTATTTCCATCAAGAAGAAATGAACAAGATGAGTGAACATCATGCTTTGTATTTAACGTGTGATACATTTATGTGACATTTAAGGCCTTTGGCTTGCATTATATTTTATATTGTCTTCTTTTTGCAGTATCTGATCCACTGATTCTGACCCGATTATCAAGTTGACACTTCCTTGTTTGTGTTAAAAGTTGAATTTTAGTTCCTGTAACCCAACAACACAAGACTGGAACTTCAAAAAAAAGTTCTTGCACACCAAAATGTCGTAGTAATGGGTTTGTAGAATGACATGCACCCACAGTTACTCCTGGGTTACTGTCATTTCTCTTTACTCCCCACGCTCATGTTGCATTTCATGGTGCTGACAGGTTTGGAGATACACTTACTCTTGAGCAGCCTTGTCTGGTTTTCACTACCCAAGGGAGGATCTCTTATAGATTTCCTCTTCTCTATACATTGATATGTATCCCCATGATCAAAGCCAAATACTTTTGAAATATTAAAACATAAACTGTATTTGATGCATTATTTACTGTGCCATCCCAGACTTGAAACACATTTACCCCGGAACCTTAAAGTAAGACTACATAAGCATCCTTGGAATACCCACTTCTGTTACTTCAGCTAATGTTGTGCTGAACTGTACCTAAACTGTTATTTTATTCATGAGCTGAAAATGTTGATACTTTTAAAGCATACTAGAGTCTCCTGGGTATTATTTTCAACGTCTGTGAAGTAGCATTTGTGGCTAAAAGTAAACACTGGCCAATCTCTTTCTTCCTGAATAAACTAATGGCTACAACTACAGCTCCCAACATCCCCAGAGTGACCGAGGCCTTCCAGCTTTCCTGTTCTCCCTTGGCTACTTAGTATATCAGCACTCTTTCTTTTGATATACCTCATCTGTTGCCCTCTCTTGTGCAAAACTTAGTGTGTGTTTAACCACAAGTTGTGTGTGGGTTTTTTTTTTGGGTGGTGGTTGCTGGAAACTCAAGGCAGCCAACACAGATGTTGCAAGAGACAGCTAATGTGGAAGAGGTACTTATCTTCATCAGAGGATTACATTTGGATGGCAGGAGAGAGGGACAGGCAACGGAGCAGGTCAGAAAAGGCAGGGCAGAGTGCACCATCCTGGGCTGGTGCAGGGGAAGTGAGAATGGGTATGAGGCAAAAACACATGAGAGATAAGGTCATGTCATGAAATGGTAAGGTAAAAAAAGGTCGGCCGAAGTTTGACCACCTGAGGGTGAGAGTCCAAGTGTGCAATCTATGAACGTGTCTTGGAGTATTTCAGAAAGTGCTGATCTACCAGGATTTTCACACACAATCATCACTAGTACGACGGTGTATTAGCATCAAACATGAAAAAAAAAACAAAAAAAAACGGACCCTGGGTAGGGGGTAATATTTCGAGAAAAAAGTTGCATATTTATGAGATTAAAAGTAGCAAATCTACGAGAAGAAAATCACAGATTTATGAGATTAAAAGTAGCAAATCAACGAGAAAAAAGTTGCAGATTTATGACACTAAAAGTAGCAAATCTACGAGAAGAAAATCACAGATTTATGAGATTAAAAGTAGCAAATCTATGAGAAAAAAATTGCAGATTTGAGATTAAAAGTAGCAAATCTACGAGAAAAAAGTCAAAGAATTATGAGATTAAAAGTAGCAAATCTACGAGAAAAAAGTTGCAGATATATGAGATTAAAAGTAGCAAATCTACGAGAAAAAAGTTGCAGATTTATGAGAATAACAGTAGAAAATCTACGGGAAAAAAATTGCATATTTATGAGATTAAAAGTAGCAAATCTACAAGAAAAAGTTGCATATTTATAAGATTAAAAGTAGCAAATATACAAGAAAAAAGTCGCTGATTTATTAGATTGAAAGTAACAAATCTACGAGAAAAAAGTCGCAGATTTATGAGATTAAAAGTAGCAAATCTATGAGAAAAAAGTAGCGGATTTATGAGATTAAAAGTAACAAATCTACAAGAAAAAAAGTCGGAAAAATAGTGTTTTATTTTTCTCAAGCAACTTCAGTACACCACAGACGCCGCCCGGTAAGCAGGGAATGCCACACGGACATGTTAGTGTGGGTCGGCTAATCACAGCCTCACTACTGCAGCTAGCATGATGGACATTCTCAGCACCACCTATACAACAGTCCACTGCAACCACTGGAACCTGGGAACCCACTGATTACTACAATCTCCTTTGTATTGCTGGTTCACAGGTGGCCTGCTGGTTGCTCTTTCATGTGAGCGCAATCTGACACTGTCTGTGGTGCTGAAAATGCCCACTGTGACTTTATTTTCTTGTAGATTTGCCACTTTTACTCTCATAAATCTGTGACTTTATTTTCTTGTAGATTTGCCACTTTTTTCTCAAAATATTAACCCCCTCTCCAAGGTCTGTATTTTTTTTTGTCATACTTGGCACTAACACGCCGTTGTGTCACTAGGGTTTTTACAAAGAATGATCCAAAATAATCCAATAAGCAGTTGTCTGAGTTAAATGCCTTCTTATCCAACCAGATTTGTCTCTTCCTCCTCATCATCATTCTGGTAAGGACTTGACCAGGACAAGGCCTAAAGCTCCCACAGCCACATCTGCACATTCACACAGTAGCAGGTGAATTCAACCAATCACATTTGATTTATAAGGGGTGGGGACAAAAATCATTGCCCTAGGCCTTCCAGACAGCTCAAGGCCAGAGACAACCCATGGGCTTTTACCTATTTTTCAGTCTAAATCAGTGACTTTTGTCAGTCAGACAGCACAAATGCCTCAGTCAGAGGCTGGTGGATGTTGAGGTAGGGAGGCAAATAGGACAGAAACAAAACTGACAGGTTTGATAACAGAGTAAATTGCACTGATACTCCGCTTAAATAATGTTTCTATGGTGACTCTTCTAAATAGTAAGCAGCTCTCCTGTGAATTTCCTGGATTAATATACCACAAGTTTGTATGTATGCAATGTAATATCCACAGCTTATCATACTTGTATATAAAAAAAAAAAAAAATATGAGAGAGTAAAGGAACATTAAACGTTTAACCACATTTTACAGTTTAGAAATCATAAAGTTTTCAATGAAAATTACAGTTTCCCAAAGTGCAAGCTTACCTTTCTTACCCACAGCTGACTTTCATCTCTGGAAATAAATACGAATATACACTTGCAAAATAGAACATTAGCTGTAAGTCACAACTCACATACAGTATGGGGTTAATGTACTCTTCTGACAACAAACTGTGCAGATAATTTGGTTTGTTCTCCCACTTTTACAGTTTGTGAGACCAAAACAAACTGTTCTCATATTGTTTTTACGGCGTAAATTAGATATACAATGATCAGCCCCAACAATAAAACAGGTACCTGGTTTTATTGTTGTGGGTGAACAGTGCATGCCTGTGCCCTGTTTTAAAATCATCTGTAATAACATTTTATACTTGTTTTTCTTGGCTTCACAGTTTAAAGAAGTCAAGAACACACTGGTCAGCCACCACATCACAATGAGTTAGCAGTTTTATTGTTGTACCTGATTGGCAGTAGTGTACCGTGGCGTTTCAGTCACGCACAAAAGACAACCACATACAAAACACACTATTATGCACTATAGCCACGAGACAGTTGATCTGCAACAACCATAGCGCACACGCACACCACTGCGCATCTATAGGCTACTGCATCATTACCACCACATCTTCCGTTATGTCACTCAGCAACTGTTATTTCACAAGCCACCGTATGACACAAAAACAAGCTTCCACATAAGCATAGGCGTCGGATACGCGGGAACATGTCCCTGGCACTATTTATGATCAACAGTTTCTAAAAAATGTTATTAATTAATCATTAACACTCAAACTACCAGAAATGATGTACCTCTTCGGTGTAGGTCTTCCTCTTGAAATAATTTCCTTCTTTTCTCCAAACGATCGCCGTGAAAAGTGCACACGAAGGAGATCAGAAACATGATGGATCGGTGGCGTTAATGCAGTGATCATAGCTTACTTCAAAACCCGCCAAAGGTTCAAACGTTGTTGATGACATCAGCGGGGGCTAGCGCCAGACACATCGCTGGGCCTGGGGCGTTCTGTCACTATGATATCACATTTTGATTGGCTGACGACACACGTCAGTCAAAGTCAGAACCAAATAGGAAATGGCAGCTTCAACGAAAGGCCAGCAATACTACTAGAGCAGGTCCACGGAGCTATGATGCATTTAATGACATATGGAAAATCCAGCTCACAAAAAATAACCCTATTCTTTCTGGAAATATAATCATAACATACCGAAAAATTAATTGAATTTACACACGTTCAGACACACACTAATTTGATTATTAAGTATAATAATGATAAAAAACATTTTTGACAGCAATCAGCCCACCTGCTGATTGCTGATTTTCTCCCAGCGTGGAAGAGTCTGAGTAAACCTCGACTTAGAGTCCATGTGAACTGCATGCGCCCACTGCACATGCTCCCTGTAGTAAAACACTTTCCAGCCCAGGTGGAGGCTAACTCTTGTTTTGGTCAAACGAGACAATGAAGAAAACGGTAACCATGGGAACTTGCTTAAGGTTATTTTATGTGTGGAACGTTAGACTGACACAGACCCTTGTTTTAGGTACGAAAGGAAAACTGTGGCTCTGTGTGCATGCGTAGCACAGAAAGTATGGCCCTTATAAACGGTGCCATTTACATTTAGTGTGGTCAGTGAAGCTGCAGATAGAGTGTCACAGTGCTGTTGTCAAACCCCAGGCCGATTGAATTGTGGACTCGTTCATGTGAGACTGCAGCAACACATTAAAGTCCACTTCTCACTGTAGAGAAGTAGAATTACTGCAGTCACTGATAAATCAGACAAATACAACGACTAATTAACAAATCGCTGATGCATGGAAGCTCACCTGTGTCTCTCAGTCACATCACACACACTCTGTGCTCCTCCTGCCAAATTCCAATGAACTGTGCCAGTGTACACGATCCTTCAGAATCTATGTCTACAGTGCTGCTACTGTAGCAGTTACCAGCTCAATAATCTTTTGAAAATACTTGTTAATTCAAATGAAGTTAAACATGCCAAGCAGCTGACATTAAGAACAAAAAACACAAACGTGAGCTGTAATGGTTATGTTTGCTGATGTTTGCCCAATAGCCGATGTACTACAAAGTTGATGAACACTAGGAAGGAGTCTTGCCTGATCCGTGTAGGACTCATAAACTGATCTTCTCTATTCAAGAAGTAATGTTTGAATCACTGAGAGTCACTGACTATCAACCACACGTGTCATTTCTCTCTTTCTTTTTCTTTCGACACATGAATCTGGTGTGTTGCTGCCAACATGACATCACTGGCACTCACTGCCTGCTAGACTGTTAGACAGGACTCATAGAGATATATTTGGTATGGTAATCATTACATCACTCACATCGTATAAAAAGCAGTTTAACATTAAACAACTATTTTGGTCATAACAAAAGTCAGAAAACTCAAGAAACAATGGTTTCTACCCCTACCAATGTTTTTTTTTTTATAAATGACGTAAATTAAAAGTATCTGGTTAGAAGCGGAGGACGGTAGGGGAGCTTGTATTTAAATTGAGGGCTGATGCCACTGCAGTAACAGCAGCTGCCTCCTGTACTGCAGCAGATTCATCTATATCTCCCGTTACTGAGTCATCCCTTATTCATTTCTACTCCTCACTAAACCTCCTATTAAGCCAAACTTGGGCAAGGATGTGAAAAACGTTCAGCTGTCAGTCAGAACTGAGAGTAAGTCATCAATGATGATCACACGTTCCTGCATAAATAGATTGATAGTTTCATCACATCTGTATAAGTGTAGAAACAAGGGAGTGCAACAAAGGGACGCGAACAACGATTATAGCATCTTTCTTGTTGGAATGAGTTTCAGTGTAAAGCAGCCCCATGATTGGCATTCCTGTCAGTCTGAAGAACATTAATAATACGGGTCTACTACTACAGTCTAAAGTCAAAACAGAACTGTTGCTCCACTGGTGTCATTTGACTGTGCTTCACTTTAAAGGTAGGGTAGGAGATCTTGGAAAAACAGTTAGGCTACATTCTGAATACTTTTTTCAGACGTCCCTCTGAAGCACAGGAAGAGTGTTGGTTTCACACGGATTCACGGGCCCTGTAACTTTCAGGACTTTTCGGTGACAACATTCAACGACAACATGATGCCGAAAAACACCAAATACTCATAAAGATCACAACGACACCTGTCCTACCTGTCTTTCAGTAGTTGCCTACGTTCAAACGCAGCGTCGATGCTCACTCGTTGTCTTCTGAGCGTGATTAGTGCACAAAGACGGGTACGTACATGGCAGGGACGGGGGTCACAATCCAATGAATTAGTTTGGGCCGGTCAGTATGATTGGATGTTGTTTCACAGGCCGCTCTGTTCCTCATGTGACTGAGATTTTTCATTTTTCTAACAATACACTCTTTAATTGGGTAGAGAGGATTTTAAGCAATACAGTAAAACATGCTCCAGAAAATGATCTCCCACCCTACCTGTAAGGCCATTAAATCCAGATTGTGTGAGGTGAGATCATTAACTGAAAATGACTCAGTGAAGGGGGATGTGATACTGAGCAGAGCGTTGTAGTACTAATGAAAGTCCCCAGAGTTGTCTGACTTTGACAGCACAGATAACAGGTTAGGAAGATTTGAGTTGAGCGCATATTACTCTTCAGAGCGGGAACAGAAAAAGCTACAGGCACACTGAGCTCCAGCTTGTTTAGGAAACACTCACGAGTGCCACTGTCGACACATCACAGAGGTCTTAGTGCATTTATATATGCTCTAATCAGCTGCTCTGACTGGAGTTGGTGTGCTTTGTACAGAGCGAGGAGATGAGCAATCACTATGATGCTGGCCACAGCGAGGAGGTCAAGGCCAGGAATGTAGGTGGATAATTTATGCCAGCAGTAAACGCATGCATCACAGCAGGGCGAGGGTTCAAAGCCATGGCTGGAGATGGATTTTCTGTGAGCAACAGGGTTTCATTTCAGAAAAGGAAACACTTTATCTTCTATTACCTACAGGCATAGTTAAGGTTTGGGTATTTGTCCCTCCCTTCGGACTTCTGCAACACCGACTCTCTCCTGTTCAGAATGGCATACTTATGTGTTTGTGTTTTTATCTGAGGTGTCGACAAATAAGATGTATTATTATTCTTGTTATTGTTATTAGTTGAGATGAGCCGTGTGTCCACCCTGTACCTGACCGATAAAGAGGGGGCTGTTGACTGAAAAGAAGCCAGAGGTGTTTTTAAAACACAACCTGGGCGCTGCAGAGGCGACTGGACTTTGCTGCGGCCTCACTGATGAAAGAAAACCCAAAAGCAAAACTGCTTACCTGCTGCTTTATACATGTGCAGAGAAAAAAAACACATGTAAAATAATGTGTTTTTACGCACAAATGTAGCTGCTTGTTCAAGGCCCTGGAGACATGTGTGCTTACTCTCTGTGAAAACATGGCTGCCAGTGGGGACACAACGAAAGCCAGATATTAACTACTTAGGCTTAAGGCTGTGATATTTTAAGAACATATTTTGCTGCTTAATCTTGTAGTTAAACTGCCTTTTCTGATTAAAAACCTGAAGCTTGTGTTGCATTGCAAATCGCTCGCTCCCCGTAACCAATTTGATGCAGAAAGTCTGCACACAGAAGTCGTTGATCCACCTCTGCTTGCATTATTTAGACCAAATGTGTTCTTCTTAGACTTTGGTGTTTGTGGTGAATTGTATTGGCGTAAGAGGGCAGCTATTCTATCACGCAGGTCTGTGTGTCAGTGCCTCAAACAAGCACACTGAACAAATGCAAGTCAGTGACTTCTCAGTCATGTGGATCATTGATTTGTACATTTTTTGACATGTCTTTTATGGTCAGACTTTGTTCAAAGCTTTAATTATAGGAGCAGACAAAGCCCCGTCCTGCTCAGCTGACATATTATCCACTGGCACAGAGAGGCTGCATATGGATGCATCATTCTGAACACTGATTGACTGACAGCAGGCTCTGATGCATGGACACTCCAATACTCCTGTTAGGGAAACTGACATTCTTTCCTCAAAGCTTTTTTTCCCCCTCTCATAAAGGGCAACAATTGATTTGCAGGATTTCAGATTTTTTTTCTCTTCACTTTGTCTGGGAAATATCTCCATGGCTTCACTCTTTCAGTCTGTCCACTGCACATTTCTTTGACTGATTATGGAACATATACATTGTAATGTTGGGCCATCTAAATGTGGCCCATAACAAAGTCTGGGGAGTTGTCAGATTCTCATACAGTTTTTTAATAAAAAAACATATGTTTAATCATAGCTTTAGGACTGGGGAGCATGCTTTGAGCAGTGGGCGTGCCATGAGTGCTGCAGGGTGCAACCGGATGTTATTGGAGTATTTTTTGGAGTATTCTTGTGTACTCTGCTGGACTTTTGGGTCATTGTTCCTGTTTACATGCTTAAAATGTGTGTTTGTGAAGTTCCTATGTGTAATATAAAGTTCAGCTTAGCTCTCTTTAAATATTCACAGGACTATCACGCTCTATTTTTTTAAACCATGTATTGAATATTTCAAATAATTGTTTTCATAATTCCCACTCAGGCACCTTTCCTGTAATTGTATTAATGTTATTAATGTTTTGATATTGTTGTTGAGAATAAACACATACAATAATTTGAGTTTAGTCTAAGTAAAAAGATACTTGCCATCAAGGCCTTCTTTAGTTTAAATAATAAATTATGGCATTTTCATGAATAGATCTGTATGTCATCTGCATAGCGACTGACATTTATCTGGAACTCTCTGATAGTTTGGCAAATTATATATATAGACAATTAAAACAAATGATGGGTCCCAGCACTGAACCATGTGGAACTGGTTTTGTGTACATGAACGTATGATGCAATCGCCTCGTACAGTTCCTTTAATCCCAATGTTTCAGTCTCTGAAACACACACACACCAATCATGTGACTAAGGTCACATGCAGTAGCAATGAGAGGCCCATTACATAGAACCATACAACCACATTCATTGCTTTTTAATGTTTTTAGAAATAAAAGGAGGGTTGAATAAAAGTCTACAGTTGTCTCTGAGTGTTTAAGCTGCAGGCTACTGTCAGAGCTCTTGCCAGATTCCTACTTGTGAACACAATTCATAGAAAACGTGTGAGGTGTCTTGAAGCTGCGTCCTTTATTTACAGTAACTTCACTGTCATTTTGTTAAAAAACAGAAAAAAAAGAACTATAATATTCAATAATGTATACACAGAGTAGCAGTATTGGGGACATAGTTTCCAGTCTGACTGCCTGTCTGCTGTTTCTCTCTCTGTCTAATCTCACTGTTTGCATCATCAAGCCAATGATATTTTCAGATGGAACAGCCTTGTTCATTTTCTTAATTCTCAGCATGCATTTTGCCTGTGTGGATGAGATGAGGTGGGCTGGCTGATGACGATAGAAAACAAGAGGCAGGGAAAATCTGTCTTGCTCCGCAGGCAATGAACTATTGGAGCCCTGCAGGGTTCAATCAATAGCATGTGTATGGCAATCTGTTCACAGTGTCTGTGCCCAGACGGCTGCTCTCACTCTACAAACTGCCATGTTTCGTCATTTTGAGGCATCACATATCAAGAGAGAAGATTTCCTTCTTTCCAAATAAATATTCTGAGCTTTGGCGACTAAATCCACACTCACACACCTGTGTGGATTAACTTGTGCAGCTAATGTTATGTAAGTGGGTTTGGATTTGAATTAGGTCACTAACTAGAAGGGCACTCAGTTGAATGCGTCCCTTCACAACGGCTGAATAATCTTACATTTATGTCTAGCCTTGCATGATTAAAACATTAAAAGGGAAGTAGGAATAATATTGTGTACAGAGTTACATGTCAAAATTATAAATGTCAATTTAACATTAAAAATAACTGATGTAACTTCACAGCTATTCACAACATTTATCGCAATCTTGACCAGAAAATGGAAACAGATGTAAAATATACACTTTGAATAATAAATAGAAGTGTCTGAAGTTACGTACAGATATCAGACAGTTGTATGCAAACAGAATGTTCCTTTACCTTAACCTGGGCTTCGACTCTTCATCCATATTTGGATAATGATCATACAAAATATGTCCTGACTCTGTGCCTCACAGGTGGTGAGTGAGGTACAAGAGTCTTGTTTCATCTTTTCTGTGTTGAAATGAAGTATTTGGAGAAAAAACTTGTGTTAGGCAGTTAGCCAGATGTTCATGCCAACATACTGTATATATGAACCGTCTGAGGGTATTTTCACGACAAAAGTTCTTTTTGAAAATTGTCATTTCAGTAAATGGAATTATAGGACTGCCCTTCACAATTTGCCTTCGCCTTTCACAATGTTGTGTCCCCGCACTACTTCCTGATTGTCTGCAGCTCATGCTGCTCGCTCCATGAAACAATGCAGGTTCAAGCCCTGAAACAGATGTGTCCCAGTCATAAAAGTCTCATTTAGGATGTTTGATGGTTTGTGTTTTCAGACATGCAACTTAAATTACACAGAGGCAGAATTCAGTTTGATTCAGATACAGTGTTCTGCAGTCACATGTGGATATTCTGGGGTGTGATTTGTGATTAGCCAAAAACAGTGCGTCACTGGACCGTGAAAAATGAGAGATTATGCATGAAAAATGTATGTTTTGATAGGATATACTGTACATTGCACCCAGAGGCTCATTTGTCATCAGACAACATAGTGAATCCTCGTATGATCTATCCAATAAAGAAATGACAAAACAATATGAGAGGCAAATAAACCAAAATTGCTCATTAATTGTGCTGTCACAACCTTCAACGACAAAGACGGGACATACAGCGAGCGGTGGATCAGGTTACTTGTGGTGAATTTAGTGGGGAAATTCTTGCAAACTGCATTTCAGTCTTAGTAAGTTATGTATATTTTAAACTCCAGTTTGGTCTCTGTCAAGTATGACTGCTAAAAATGCACATCCATGTCATTACAGAGCCTGCATGAAATGATTGCCTCAACAAGCAGTGAGGAGCGCACTGTAAACAGTGAGAGGGTTGAGGGCACACAGAGTGAGAGAGAGAGAGAGAGAGAGAGAGAGAGAGAGAGAGAGAGGCTGACACACAATTTTCAAGGACATTCCTGTGCAATTAACTTGTGGTTTTTGCTATCTACCCCATTAGTCTTGGGAGTTTGGAAACAGGCATTGATTTTGGATGTCAGCCACTCTCATTTTATGGAAATTGCACTAAATGGCAGGGAAACAAAAACAAATTGAATTTTCTGTGCTGTTACTTGTAATGTGAAATTAGATATGTGGCCATGTGTGACTGAACAAGCCAGCCACAGACACAGAAAGAGCAGTGGGGCAGTATGGGTAGGCTACATGTCATATACATTTTGTTGAGTGTACGGGTAAGTTAAAGACACTAAGTGCCCCTGCACAGCAATTTAATTTTCTGTCTGAATATTTGATTGTTGTGGGTGCATGCAGACCTTGTGTGTGTCTTAAAGCAGTTTGTGCTCTAATCTGAAACATAGTGCTCAGATTAATGATACAATCTGTTTTAGTGGCCCCAGTGTTACATGTGTGTTTGTTTATTAAAGGCATTGTTCAGCTTTCTTGAAGTGTGGTTATATGACACATGGTTGATGCTGATTTTGCCGTGCGTGCCCTCAGACACTGACACCCTCACTTAAAACATGCAGGGAGACAAGGGGAGGAAACGAATGGTATCTACTTTGCAATAAAAGGCTTACCTGATAAAACCCATGCCTGCTATAGTCTATAATCTTTTAAGAATATGGAAGTCATGGTTTGAAAGGTATGGAGTTCCTGATATACCGAGTTTACAACGCAAGAGATGTGATTCTCTAATGTGAAGTCCACATGGAATTTTGTGCGACTCACTCTCTCCTAATGCTGCCTCCATCAATAAGTGCAAATATGCAATTTTGTTACTTTGTTTTTTTTGAAATCCTTCTTCCATATTAGCCACAGAAACATAAACTTATGAACCGACAGCTCTCATGTTCCTTCAAGACAACAACACTGACGTTCTCTGTGTAATTTGGTTCTGGAGGAGGGCATAAGGGAATATGATTGACAAATGAAGTCAACATTGACCATGTCACCACATTTAAAAAATCACAGCTGGTTGTCTCAACATCACTCCATTTTATTTACTGATGAGGTTGTGGCTTCCATAGTCCGAGCCACGGTCATTCTGCCTCTCTGGATTTGATCACAGCATTTGTTTTGTCGTCTGTGTCACCGATGAGAAGGTACACAGGATGTCACAATACCACCAGGAAATAAACACACATTTGTGTGTTTGATTGGCCAACACAATGACGTCCTGGCAAACATTCTGGTAAACGTGGAGCCAAGTTCCACATTTTTGCAGGACAATCCTGCATTTTTTTTAATTACTAGAGCTGCATGCATTGGCACCCCCGCTGCACTGAAAGACAGGCTTATCCTAATGAATGAGAGGGCTAGTTTTTTTTTTTTTTACAAGCTAAGCTCATTTCAGTCAGAATGCAGCCAAGGAAAGTCAGATTGATGTATGTGTATGCTTTTCTGTGGATGCTGTGCACACCAGCACTTTTAAAACCAATAAGACCCATATTTCTGATTGAGAATATAGAACAAGGAAAGCAAATTCAGCAGCAGTAGAAGAATTACTTTGGATGTTCATAGTCGATAATGATTTTTCACTCTTTTTGACAGACACTTTTTTAGATTATGATATCTGAACTAATTGGGCAATTTACTGGATGGCCACACTGAATACAATACAGGTACCAGCAAAAGTATTTGTCTGTATACAAATATACGTGATGCTGGGGAGCTGCCACAGAAGTGGAGGCTTGTTGGGGTGGGCATCAAAAGAAGATAGGGTTGGAGATCCTGGAAAAACTGTTTGAGCTGGCAATGTTTCGAATTCAAAAGTCCGCAGAGGGCAACTCGTCAATATTGATTATTGCATTTGGACTAAAATCAAATGGGAATTTTCTAAAAATGGCTCTTGATATTATTAGGTTTGTATTCAGACATGAAAGGTGACATTTCATTTCATTAATTCTGGGATATGGTTGGGCAGTTAAGCATACCAGTTGGAACCTTTATTGCTCATTGCACACATTTTTCTGGCTGCATTTGAAGGAACCTTTGGATTGGGACTGCAGTGCTGTGATGCAGTCAGCCATCAAATGCAGCCTCTGAAGGAGGCAGAACTTGAAGTGAAACACAACCATAATATACAACCACACTTTACTGGCAATAAACCACATTTGGCAGCACAGTTTAGACATAATTTCACTATTCACCACTGTTTTCTTTTCACCACTTTGTTTTCTCTCTTTCAACTGCCAAAGGTCACTATGGTAACCTCTGCATGGTTAGCAGGTTCCAGAGAAGGTTAACTTCAGAGGAATAAATCGAAACCTACCAGCCAGCCTACCAATGACTGACTGATAAGATCAGAAAAAAGTTACATAAAGAATCAGTCGTATTGTTGTACTATTTCATGGCTGTTTCATATTGGTTTTAAAGGAGCAAACGAAGGGAAAGCTGACCAAACTGCACGTTAACAATTCAGTATCAGAATTACGATAAAGATGGGGTTGAAACCCAGCTGTGCAGAGCACAATGGATTAACAGCCCACAGCCTTAACCTCATCTCTAAAACACATGGAAATGTCATCTGTTAGAGCTGATTTTTGACAGTGATGATGTACTTACATTCTTAGTTCATCACTCATGTCAATGTGATGTAACCAGAGATAATAATATTCTTTTTTTTCTTGAATAATAAATACACACAGAGTTAAATCATGCTACAATATTTATCCATTCATCCATCTTCTACCACGTTATCCTCCACATGATGGTTGTAGGGGGCGCTGTGCCAATCTTAGCTAATGCTATTTATTTTCTGTAAAAAGGTTAATGGTGCGTGCCTCTTCTGAGGGCGATGAGTGACTTTATACCAAATACATATAGTTACTGTTCTCCTCGTGTACTTTTCTTTACAGCCCTTGACTAACATTAATATTTGAAATTAGTCCCATAGCTTCTGGTGCTTGTTTAGTAATGATGTTATATTCTTGACATTGTGCAAGGTCTGCACTTACTATGACTGAACCATCCCTGGCCCACAAAAATCACATTCCCACACAACTTTACTGGATTATTAATTACACATGATAAGGAATATAATTCAGAAATGCAGTGTATGTTTTGTCATCAGCTTTAGGCACAGCCAGACAGGCACACTCTGCTCCTCCTCCCCCCTCTTGTGCTTTATTGTCACGTGACCCAAAGTAGTGTGTAGTTTTGTAAAAAGCCTGTACAATGGCAATACAACTAATTTATACAAACACATGAAAAACCACGCCTTTCAGTTTGGTAGAGAATATCCAGGTAGATGTTGTATTATACTTGAAAGAAAAGAATTTGTTCATAACATTTGTTGTGCAATGATAATTTACACTTTGTTTATTTAAGAAAAGAAGTGCACTGAAGGGAGAGAATTTGTTTTAATTTGTTCTCAAGTGACAACTGTGTGCACTGTTTTGTTTGTTTTATGTTAATAAAGTATTTTACTTGTAAACTGTCCTGGATGGATTACTAACTAAAAATTAACTAATTAATAATCCAAACGAAAGGACGGAGCAGCGTGAAAGGAGCGCCGTAAGTATCGGTATCGGCGATACTTACTGGTATTGGATCGGTATCGGATCGATACTAAATCTTGCGGTATCGCCCACCACTAGCGGCCACAGTTCAAGACCAAAAGTTGGAAGATGTTCTTAAGATATCGTGATACATTTCTATGGGGAGAATGTTGCGTTAGCTCTGCTCAGTAACCACAGGTACATTGACCTGACCATTAATCATCAACCTCCTTTTCTTATGCCAAAAGCAGCACAGTGAGCAGGACCACTGGAGAGATAGAACTGAGTTTAATGGGCAGGTGTTCTGAACTCATCAGGCGAGCATGGACAGACAGACTTGTCTGACATGGGACAGATGATGCAAGGAAAGATCCATCTCTGAAACTCAACATCTGTTTTATGAAGCTGTATTGTGCTCCATGTTGGCTAAGCTGACAAGAGTCTTCCTGACTTGGACTTTGATTGTTCGGATTTGATTTTCATTTTTTCCTCCCTTTCTTTAGGTTTCTTTGCCATGTAGAAACCTGTTGAGTAGCAATTCTCCACTGAGGGCACTTGTAAGCAGAGTAGGTGTAGTGTAACAGCTAATACGAGCACATCTCTGCCCTGTGATTGGTCAAAGCCTCTCGTGACGCTAGAGATGAGACGTGAGGCTGTAAAGAGAGAGCGTCTCTGTCAGAGCACTAAAACCATGTAATGCTTTCACATTGATATGCTGCTCAGTAGACCTGTAACAGTAACATCACTTTTGTTCACAAAATATGCAATAATAATAATAATAATAATAAAGGAGACAAAGTATGATATTGTTTGACATGAACATTGTGTGTATTGTTTATTATTATTTAACATCTCCTCCTTTCTCACATGGATGTGCCTGAGTTATCAGAGCAGGGTGACGACTCACTTTGTCGTCAGCATTAAATAGCTTTATTCAGCCTCACAGTGTGTGTGAGTGTAAGATTTACATGGGGCTGTCCTGTCAGACGTGAGAAAGACGCTCTTGTGATGCCAGTATTTGCCCAGCGGCTTCCACTTCCTCCTCAGACGTGTAGCTTTGTGTATGAGGCTGCAGGGAGCGCTGCCATTCTCTGGCCCAATTCTGTCTCTCCGTCTTCTTCCTCTCCTTGCACCCCCTGCCAGAATCTACAATGTGTGCATGAATATGCCACAAACACAGTCACACACACACACACACACAGGGAGAGAGAGATGTACAGACTATAGTGCTGTCAACCATTAAAATATTTAATCACGATGAATCGCATTAATGTCATAGTTAACTCGTAATTAATGGCACATTTGTACCTATTCTAAATGTCCCATTATTTTTTTCTCATTTTAATGCTCTTGTCAACATAGAAAAGTGGATGGGCTTGCTTTATTGAGACAATATCTCTGCCATCTGCATATTGTGACAATAATAAGAGAGGCTGTGTATCAGCCTGCAGTGTGTGAATAAAGTGCCGCTCTTCAACGCAGACGGAGTCCCGTGGTATAACGTGTTGTTGCCGTAAAGAGCTAATCCGAGCTAAAGGAGCTAGTGGTCTTCAGAGGTCTCCTTACTACGGTTCGGGGGTCTACCAGCTCGGTTGGTAACACTGCATAAATCATGACTTGGCTGTGGGGAGTGTGTCTATAGAAATGATCCAGGCTGCGTTGGATACAGAGAGCCCGCTTGGAGACGGAGAAGTGCACAGCACTCGCCATCCACTCAAAACAGAACGTTAGCTTACTACTCTTTAGCCCAAACAAGTGTGTGCAGCGTGCCTGTTGTTTTGTTTCCGGTCTAGCGAGATCTGGTGCGGTGTTGTAGTGTTTTTAACGTTACTAGTTGTTGCAACAGCATGTGAAAAAAAACTACAAAGTTTGCTAGGCCAAAAAGAACGTTAATCTCGCGATAAAATGACACTGTTAAAATGGGTTTGTGTTAACGCCGTTAATAACGCGTTTAACTGACTGCACTACTACAGACCCAAAATACAAGAACACACATAAACACACATTCATTTGTAAATAAGGATAAAGTGGGTTACAATTTAAACATGTTAGAATATAATGTGTATTATGGCATTGATGGGGGAATCAACAATGTCACTCCATCTGAGAAAAATGTAAATGCAATTAAAGTAAAACACGGGGAGAGTATATTATATATATATGCATATACATAAATATATATATTGTTTTGTTTTGACTAATTACTTACATTTCCTCTTCTATGTTGTGCTGCCATGCATTAATATGCTTTTTCACCAATAGTTACCACTAATCAGTCCTTGATTTCCTTAAAATTTAATTCAAATGTAATGTCTTACAAAAGATCTATCTTCTAATCAAAAGATCATCAGGATGTTTTTTACATTTGCTTTATTTTTGTCGTGTGTCCATGTTATGTAATATCATACAAACTCTTTACTGTATGTTATGTCTTTATGTTTACAAGGCGTGCTGGTTTACATCAGAACCAACATCAACATCAGAAACAACCACAGAACAGCAGAGATTATAAATCAAACATAAACGTAATTGAAGCATGCCAAACACCAGTGTAATGAATGTATCTTATTAAAGATGAATGAATGATGGGGGGTGAAGTCCCTGTACTGTAGCAAAGAGGTCACATTCCACCACGGGGAGAACTGAAGCAATGCTCTGATCAGTGACAACATTCAAACTGTGGCAGAGCAATGTCAAGTCATTTAACCATGGACAATCCATCCATACTGCTTATGCTGTGAGGGTCACACGGTGAGCTGCAGTCAATTGTGTAAGGTGGAGTAGGGTTCATCCAAGTCACCAGATTACCACAGCAACATACAGAGACAGACAATTATTCACATGCACATATATGGTTGATAATTAAGAGTCTATAATTAACCTGAACCCAATCTGGATGTGTGTGGACTGTGGGAGGAAACCAGGAGAAAGCAGCCACATGAGAACCAGCTGCAGACAGTGGAAACATGGCTGCCAGCTAGGACACAAGGAATTGAACAGAGGTTATCCACTTTGCAAAGGCTCATCAAATAATATCTTTGTTTGCTATAGTCTAACAATATTGTAATATGATTAGCAAGTGAATTGTGTTTCAATTTGTAAAACAGTAACTTCAAAGTCCAGAGAGAAAATCAGCAACTTTACGTCATAGCACAAAGGAGTTGTTGACTTACTGCTGCCTCCACCAGTAAGTGAACTGTTACACTGTTGTTTGAAAGCCTCCACTGTGATATAGTTATTGTTAAAGTTACACTTTGTATTATTTATGGGGCTATATTAAAAAAATATATAAAAATTATAGCCATACAAATGACACCAGTGTTGTATAATCGTTTAATACCGCATAACAATTATTGTATTATTTCCATAGCCGTAGAATAAGCCCTTTATTATAATATATTCACAGGCCGCTACTCCACCATCGCCACACAGTATGTTTCTACAGGAGCCTGATGCGGACAAACACACGAATGTCATGCTTGGAAGTTCCAGCTCCAGCGACGGAGAAGAAACTTTGTCCTGTGACAGAGTTGGAAGTTGTTGTGAGATGGAGAGAGCGTTAAATATGGCATATTTTGAGCATATTTTTTTGCTGATGGGGGATTATATTTATTGTGTTGCTGAAGAAAGATCACCAACACCTGAATCTACGTCATAAAAGAAAAACAAACGTCAGAAAATGTGTTCACAGCAGACGCCGGGAGAAAACAAGAGTAAACATCTGTTGCTGTTGTCTTTACGTAGTGTGATCACTGATGAGAGACAAACATCTGGCTATCTGCTGAACAGGTCATTTCACATATTTATCTAAATGTTACTTATTACTCGTTTTTATCTGTAACTAGAACACAGAGCAGTGTTTGTATTTCATGGGTATATTTACTAATGCACGTAACGTGAACCACTAAAAATCTGTTTGTACTGAAACGTTGTAAACTCCTCATATATTCTACTCTGACATAATAACATTAAAGATTTTGCAAGCGTTTTGCGTTACTTTGTAAGTTTTGTTATTCAGGTGGGTCTGTAACCTCAAGCTTGTCCTCTAGATGTTACTAGAAATTACAAACTTCTAATTTGCTAAAGACCCCTCTGGGAGCCGCCACCTTATCGTGGTGGAGGGGTTTGCATGTCCCAATGATCCTAGGAGGTCAGTTGTCGGGGGCTTTATGCCCCTGGTAGCAACCTGTCCTCCAACTGAAACGTACATATAGGTTGTTTTTTTCAAACCCCTGAATGTGACATAAAGGAATGTTTTTACCAGTACATTCCAACTCGAATATGCACAGATGTTACTGACGGTAGGGTAAGGGCAAAAAAGACAGGGTTAGGTAGTAAAGGTAGGTATGTTAGGAATCAAACCATTGTCGCAGTGCTCTCGCCACTGAGCCGACTGCCGGTGCCAACATCAGCGAAGCTACTAGATACCGCGTCTAAGGCGGAAGTGGTTACTGTTATGTATACAACCGCTAGGGGCGCTGGGTTTGAAAACGTAAACATAGGTCGTAATTCCTGCATACGACCTATATGTACGTTTCATTGGAGGACAGTCTGCCTGTTAGGGTTAGCCAAGGCAAACAGGTCCTAGGTGAGGGACCGGACAAAGTATGGTTCAAAAACCTCTATGAAGAATGAGAGAAATGGACCACACTCTCCCTAGCCCGGACGTGGGTCACTAGGGGCCCCCCTCTGGATCCAGGGGGGGAAGCAGTGCACCATCAACACTGAAGGCTGCCCCTCACCGATTCTGTTCATAACCTTTATAGACAGAATTTCTAGACACAGTCAGGGGCGTTGAGGGAGTCCGGTTTGGTGGGTTCAGGATTGGGTCTCAGGATCATCTGACCAATCATCTGACCCAATCGCAGATGATTGGGTCACATCATCTGCGATTGGGTCGCAGATGATGTGGTCCTATTTGCTTCATCGGGCCTTGATCTTCAACTCTCTCCGGAGTGGTTTGCAGCTGAGATTAGAATCAGCACCTCCAAATCTGAGACTATGACCCTCTCTAGGTCAGGGGTGAGATCTTGCCCCAAGTGGAGGAGTTTAAGTATCTCGGGGTCTTGTTCACGAGTGACGGAAAAATGGAGCGGGAGATCGACAGACAGATCAGTGCGGCATCTGCAGCCAAAAGGCTCAGCTCTCAATTTACTGGTCGATCTGCGTTCCTATCGTCACCTATGGTCACATAGAAAATGGATGGATGGATAATTTACTAAGATTGTGGACCAGGAAAAGCACATACAAGACCAGGATCAGAATCTTAAACAGCCCACCTAGCTTGTCTTGGATTGAGTCTTTTGGCTGACTGAATGTATGACAGATTCTTGTGGTCTGTCCAGTGTCTCCACTCCTCCAGGGCCAGTTTCACAAGTAGCAGCTCACTATTACAGAAGTCATAATTACTCTCTGCAGGTGAAAGACGACAAGATAAAAAAGCACAGGGATGCAACTTATTGTCAGACGGAGAGCGTTGGGACAGGACTGGGGTATATCACTGCACAAGAAAGGGGGCTGAAGTAAACAGGTCCTTGATGTAAGAAAAGGCCTCCTGGGCTGCTGAAGAAACTTACTGTGCATACACGGAACTCACACTTCTCACCTCTGACATAAAGATGGTTCTCTAGCAGTTGGGTTAATACCTGGCAAACGTGGAACTCATGTTTCTGTGGATCAGAGGAGAAGAACAGGATGTCATCCAGATAAATGAAAACAAAGCAGTAAAAAAAATCCCACAGAACATCATTAGCAAGGGCTTGAAAAAGTACAAGGTCCATGTGTCCCCCTCTTTTAGCGGAACCAGATGATATGCATTTGCTTGTGGTGGCTCCCTGCAACAGCTCAAAGCAAAATTGATTAGGGGATACTTTTTTTTTGGTGATGTTATTGAACCCACGGACATCTATACAGAGTCTTATCTTTCTTATCCAAATGTAGAGGAATGATGAATCTTGCCAGCAGCCAAGGAGTCTGTAATGTAAGTTGCCTCTCTCCCCAGGCAAGATGGACTGTACAGGCGGCTGGAGGGAAAGGTCATGGTGAATCATGGTAGCAAAAAGGGACAGTGGCTAAATCAGGGGCTTCATTGGCACACGAGAGACAACAGGGCGTTCAACAGGAGGGAGAGCTGATTGCAGACAATTTGATTGGCAGTAGTCACTCCAACCAATTACTTTTCCCATCGATCAGTCCAGGTGAGAGTTTGTGCTTATGGAGCCAAGGGACTGAAATGGTTTAACGAGGTAATGATATGGAAAAGTGATGGATTCACAATGAGTCTTATGGGTTTAGTACAGTGTGTTTACCTTGGCAAGAGTTACACCAGTTAGTTCCCAGCGCAGAGATGGGACTGTCCAGAGGTTTGAGGGAACAGCCCAAATGTTTAGCCAGTTCCTGGTCCATTAAATTCTCCTCAGCACCTGAATCAAAGAGGACTGACAGGGGGAAAACTGATCCTTCAAGACAGTTACTGGCATTCAACAGGAATGAATGGGTTTCTCACAGGAGCTCCCACTCCGGCCGATCAGTATCCCCACTTTTACTGGCGTAAATTGAGCAGCCGCTCAGAAGCATTTCCCACATACCTTGGTTGGTCAAAAACCATGTTGAAAGCCTGTAAATGAAAGCATGTTTGCATTCACAGTGGAGTAGTACACCTCTGCTGATTGTAGTGCTCTTCCACAGAGTACACTCATGATGTAGTGCATCTTGGAGACCTCAGTGGAGAATGTGTGTCTGGCTACTGTTGGAAGAGAAGGTCACACTGGAGCAGGAAACCACGATACTTCCCCTGGTCCCTGTGGAATGACTCAGGATCAGCCACATGACCACACGGGAAACCAGGCAAAGAGACAGCCCCGCCCAGCCTGCAAAGACAAGACAACCTAACACACCCTCAAACAAATCACATGTGCTGATCCACCAGGCACACTAACAAGTAAACAAACACACAAACAAACAGGGACAGACAAAACTGCAGATCCTAGCACACGAGGCAGCAGAAGACCAGCTACTCCCATGTCTATGTGAACTAAAACTTTTCTCAATTGTCTTCAGTGCGGAAAAGTGACTAATGTCAGTTTCCAGTCATATATAGGGTTTATTTCTCATCAATATTCAAGAGTGTGGAGTTCAAGAGTTATTTCAGTTTGAGAGCAGGATTTATTAATTTCACGCTTTCCCTCAAACCCTCACTCAAATTTTCTCTGCTCGTGCTCAAACTGTTTGCTTGGACTCAAATACTTTGTTGCTTGCACAGAATTTGTGCGATCCAGCTGCAGCACTTCTCTTTCCACTCAGGCTGCTGCTGTGACAGACACTGGTGTATAATAATTTTAATTTTATCCCAAAACTGTAAACTGATGAAGGGAAGCACTTAAAATAAAGCGTAGAGGGCTGGAGAGTTGATTGGTGGTGATAAAGATTAAATGCCCATGTGGGACACCCCTATAGGGAAGGGAAGGCGAGGCAGGGATCATGTCATTGGACAACAAAAGACCTGGCATTCTATTGGTTGGGGAATGTTGGGTTTTGGGCTTTTGCACACTAAAATCTGTGAGCAGGGAAATGACACATATTCTGTGCAAATAACATACATTTATATATATATATATATGTTTATATATTACACAGCTTGAACTCAAGCAGAGGGTTTGAGGGAAAGTGTCACAAAATGTGGTAAAAGTGGTTTGTTTGTTTTCTTTCTTGTGTTCCGCAATTTTTAGTGAGAGCAAGACAACGTGATTCAATGTGGAAGAGGCATACACAGGTCATTTGGCACTAAATATCTGGAAGTACCTCATACAACCACACTTCAAACACCTGAACACTAACTCTTAACTTGAAATATTGCCATATTAAAATGAGAAATGAGTTATTTATTCATCTAAAGCCTTCCAGTCATTCAGACATTAAACTGTGACACAGGAGCTCACCCGACAGTCTTATGCCAGGCTGTCAGAGGTCTGTTTCACACAAGCATATCATGTCAAATATTTTAGATGTGTTTCTCCGTTTCTTGGTTCACTCAGCGCTCTCTCTGCTGTAAATGCTTTTCTCTCTGAAAGCACATGAAGGAAACTCCTGAGTGGCCTTCTGTCACCATACCATCTGACCTGTGTGGGAGTGGAAACGGCCTCGTCTCAGCTGACCTGTCTGCTGCAAACCTTTCCTGCTCCGGCTTATGAAGACTGCCTGTCTTCTGCTGTCACCCTTCACCACACACTGCTAAAGGTACTGTCCGTATTATGCTAATAGAGAATACAAAGATCTTGTCATTGCTGTGGGTGTAACTCCAAGTGGACACTGAGTCAATGGGCCTCTCCAAGAAACATGGGACTATGCAGCAAATACCCAATGTTTTTTTTTTTCTGATTGTAGGCATGTCTGTCCAGAAGAGATTTGGTAAATAAATAAAAAAAAGAAGCAAATTCAGTCATCTAAATCTGCAGTAGGCAGGACCACAATCAAAATCTCATCCCTGGGTCTTTCATTAACAACACTGTGTGATTGCTTGGTGAGCAGTCTTTCCATGTGCATGCTCATACATGTTATTGTGGAATCAATTACAGCACAAATAGGTTTTCCACTGTACCTTAATGGAATTAGCTCTGACCTGACTGTAATCATTTTGTGAAAATCCCATTCTAATGGCTACTGGTAAGTCTGTACTGTACATAACATGGATATAGTTTTAAGTCTTCAGAAGAATATCCAGACTAACCATGGGATACCTCACTGGTTCAAAAATAACTCTGTTTGAATTGGAGTCTACGCTTTCACTTACAGCTGCCACTTACAAAGAAAAAGTTGCCTCTCAGCTTAATACAGTAAGCCTTCATCAAAGGTTTTATGTATTTTCTTATTCACAGCAGTTTGCTTCTAATACCACCTCTGTGTCCCTGTTACCTGTTTTGATTAAAACTATATGAAACATCACTGACCTACAGTCAGTATACCACCTGTGCAGCCTTTACAGTGAGACTGCTGCCGCTCTGCTTGGGTTGTCACATATTTAACCGCAATGTCAATATTTAATGCTTTTCAGAATATTTTCTGCAGCAGTTCAACTTTCATGGAGAATGTTCCATGTGCCTCAGTGTGAAAACTGACCCCAAAAGTGAGATAAAGTCACTTTCATGGATGGAAATACTTCAGTTGTAAAAACTGTAAAAACAACAGCAGCTGAAAAAAATGAATAAATACTACCTAAAAAAAATAAAAAAAACAAACAACATAACAATACTGAAAAAATATAAAAACAACACCGGTCTCAAACTGTGTTGAAAGCCAAAGAGTAAAAATGGGTTTTAAGAGTGGACATTGAGGAACGTGTCTGATATGCAGTCGGAGGTTGTTCCACAAATCCAGGCGCAGCAAAAAGCTCTGTCTCCTCTGAGCTTCTGTTTAGATTTTGATATCTCTAGGAACAGCTGATCAGCTGACCTCAGAGACCAGGCGGGTTCATCGGGTCAGAATCTAATCAAGCAATTCAGAGAAGATTCCAGGGATTTGGGATCTTACAGAAACTTGCGTTACTTAACGTGTCTTCAAGACAGAATCAACTTGGCTTGGACAAGTTATCTTCATAAATAAAAGTATGCAACATCCGTTTCCCGGTCAACTCACTGTCACTGGTTACTGCTCACGTCCCAGTCGCTGTTCAGTCGTGAATAACAAACTTGTTTAATACTTACAATTTGAACTCAGGAAGCCTCTGATGTGACGTTAACATTGCGTCTGTTAATCCCTCACACTAGGGGATCATTTGGCCAGATAATCTGTTCAAATCAGCCTAAAATCACACGCACCCATGATTGTGGGACAGATCGGGACTGAAATCTGGCCAATAATCCTCTAATGTAATAATTCTAATTCTAATTAGTGTTTGTTAACCACCAGTTTAGAAGGATCTTAGCGTCTGTCTGTCATGGTTTACTCTAATGACCACCTCCTGGACAGAATTGCCTTTTTCTTTCCAAGCTGTTCACAAGTGTTAGCGGCTCCTCCTCAGACCTCAGCCTTCACCGCCATAGGCACAATGCCTTTCCTTTACCCCCAGCACTCTCCATCACCTTTGTCTACACCTGTGTTTATCGTTTCATCATGTTTCTTTCCTCCTTCAGGTTTTAGCTTCGTCTGTTTAGAAATGTTTTTTTAAAGATGATATTTCAAGTAAGGGGTACGAGTCTCATTGTGTGGCCAAGTTCCTCAGCAAAAGGAACATCCTGTTTTGTTCTTTTTATGAAAAAATGTACCTTCTTCCATGGCCCATTCTCATATCAGTCACAGCTGTACAATACGTTTGTCTAATTTTCCCCTGTCCTAATTTTAGTTGCAGTTTGATAAACTATATTTTTCCCTGCATGGGTTTTGACAAAGAAAAATGAGCTGTTGTATATCTAAATGGTTTGTAACATGATTGTATAGACTGCTGTTATCGCTCTTGAAGGAAAAATGGGGAAATGATTTGGGAAAATTGTCATGATGTAGTCATTTATTCCTTGAGTAGACTTGTTCAGACAGTCTTTGAAGTCTTTGAGGACATTATGAGTTGTGGTTGTACAATTGGCATGAACAGTTTCCTTTTTTTTTGTCCAAGTCTAACAAGAGTAGACAGAAATTATCATTCATTTAATGGGTATAAATATTCATTTTTTGGCCATTGTGTGCAGCAGCGGAACAAATCTATTGTAGTGACAAGTATTCTGCAAACTTTCAAGGTGTCTTTTGCATGACCAACTGCAATCACAACTTCCCAAAGCAAGACTACAATTGATCTTGGTCTGATCTCTTTGCTTTTTTGATGCAACTTTTTTTACTGTGGTGATTAGACACTGATGATTGCAATCTGTCCATGACATGTGTATGTAACAAGCAGGTGTAGGAGTGAGGATTTGAGTTGTGTGACATGACAAGTAACAGGGTAATTATTTTAGGTTCTATGGAACTTAAGTCATCATTTGACTATTCGTACGGGAGTCCATATGGTATACAGTGGAAGTACTTAGATCCTGTAGTTTGTTACATTGAACCCATGAGTTCATTCAATGCTGATAAATCCACATGTCTGTGTTTCTCTGTATATCAACGTTTAAATCTCATGTTGCTCAGCAACATTCCCATGCTGCACACAGGAAGTGATTCTTTTTACATCAAGACAGATGGAGGCAACGGCAACATTGCACTAGTAAAGTCAGAAGGTTTGAGTTTGACCGGAAACATGAAGTCCATCAAAAGTTTCAGAAATGAATTCTACAGCCAAAAAAAAAGAGGAGATTTCACGAGACTAGATACAACTGTCTTGTCTCCGCCCACCACTGTGCTGATGAGATATACACACAAATGCTCCCTCAGTCAGGTCTGATAGTATTGCTTAACACAGTCTGTTTCCACCGGGAGGACACAACAAACAAAGTGACAAAGTTCACTAATGGCATTCACCCATGTGTCTGCAGCAGTAGAAGAACCTGTTCATTAAATATTTACCTTAACAAGACTCTGACCTAAATGACGGTAAATTAGCCAATTTAAATAATTAAAAGCAGCATCATCATCATTATTGATGATTCTTAGTATTACTCACTCAAATCATAGTGGACGATCAAAAACAATGTTCTCTGGTAGAGTCCTCCTCCCACTGATGATGTAAATATCAACAAAACAGTTGAACAATATGTATATGTAATATGTAACATGGCTTTTTCATAGTAAAATATTTTAATGAATAATCTTAATATCCCTTCAATTTGAATTCCAATTTGAATACTGTATCTCATAGAAACCATATATATAGGCAGCCATGTTGTGCCTCCCTGTTTCCACAGCAGCCTGGACTGATGAGCATCATGAGGCAGAAGATTAATATGGCTTCGTTGAACCTCTTACTTACTTCTAGCTCATGTTTGTACCCAAATGTTGAAGGCCACTGCAGCTTCCACCACAAGGTGTAGTCTGGAGTCTGGAGTCTGAAGAGTGGAGGCTTTTGTGTTCTGGAGGATGGAGGTGATGTGGTTGAGGACAATGGATGATAAGCACAAAGAAAGCTACTGCAGAGTGTTTAAGTGCAATGCTGTGTCCCCTCAGAATTGAACAATGTTGCAAGTAGGAAAAACAACATCAAAGATGATTCCAAAAATGAACATTTGCAGATCAGAAAGAGAAATAGAGGATACTAAAAAGGACAAGGAACAGCAGGTATTTGTTCAAAAACTGACCAGGAGATCATTTATACCATAACTGTTAAGAATATTATGTAAGATGATGTTGTTTCTCATGTGTTTTATAATTAGTGAGTGCAACTCAGTCAAATCAACAAAATAATTCAATAGGTTGAACAATACGTGTATTATCTCATAAACTCCACTGTAAACTAACTCAAACTTGTCGACATTTTAATTCATCACAGTAAAAGGCGTCATGATTGGTAAATTAAATAACTATTTTAAAAATAATGGAACATTAATATAATGTAAATTAAAGTTTAAAGAGTGAACATAGTATGAGCATGAGTAGAAACAAAGTTAGGCAAGAACATACTGATGATGGCTCTCAGAGGTGGTGTTGGTATCAAAGGTTACATAATAGTTAGCTAGCATCACAACCGTTTGCATTTATTCTACATATGTGCCACACATTTCAAATTTGAACTCACAGTGAAGTGACAGACAGGCATTGGATGCTGGCAAGAACTAAACAGTGAGATGGAAACAGAATGGCTGTACTGTGTGTTTCAAAACAGTGTTCAGAGAGGCAACAGCATAAACAGGGTTCACAGAGATGGATAGTCCAAGCTTTTATAGTATTTCCTTACAGCCAGCCCACACTGTGGGGAGCCAGGTTTTTCTCCAAACACTGCTGACCACATACACAAACAAGCTGCCTGCTGTGCAGAGGCTGCAGCACTCTGTGCTGTACTAAATATAAATCTACATACATATGCATGAGACAGAAGAAAAAACACAAACTGGGACATGTTTATGTTTGCTTTTATTTTGCCAAAACCATTTATAACCAGTCATCCAAATGTCTTTGACTCAGAGCAGTGCATGGTCACACCACTCGCACAAGTGTTTACACCGGCATCGCCAACTGTCATAAAAATGAGATTACATGGAGTATATGATCCACTAAATTTCTCTTTTGCTTCACCTTTCCCCAGTTTCACAACATAAAGTGAATTCTCGGATCTAATTGCGTCTGGCCTGAGTTTTTCTCACTGTGACGTGTCTGAAGTAAACCAATAACTGCACACAGCCTGTGTTCAAACTCAGCCGCAGTAAACATGTCGTAGCCCCCCCATGCCCTGTAACTGCAAATTCCCCCCCTCGGGTGAATCAGTGTAATTCTGAATGTGGTCCACTATCACATCTCACAGCTGCAGAGGATATAAAGCTCATCTGAAATACTTGAAAAAAAGATTATATATATATATATATATATATATATATATATATATATATATATATATATGCACATTATATACATTATGCTGTATGGTATCTGGTAGTAAAATAAAAAATGACCACTTCATTTGCAGGAGACTCTTTCATCACATGAAGACGTTGATGCAGGCTGACATGACTTAAATTCTGACATCAAGTCTGCTTTAAGGTTTTCAAATTTTTATGATGCTCCGAGTCAAGATTCTGGCTTCTGCAGGACGGTCCCGCCCTAGTGTCCAGGGGGATCAGTGAAGGCTGCATGAAAGGTTCATTAAACATCAGCAGATGGGATGTTGCATGTATGAGTGCCCCTGACACAGCCTCATCCTCCTATAGCTTCTTCATCCCCGAGAGACTCACATGATCAAAGAGTCAGAGAGGATAGGGAGGCTAAATCCTCGCACAGTGCATTTCTCCTCCTCAAACAGTCGCTATATATTTAAGACACTTTCAGCTGGCAACCGAGACTGTGACTGAGTCCCTGCATCTATCTGTGCGCCCGCAGCAGTCAGTGGCACTTTCTGCTTTTATGCATGAGTGTATGTGAGTATTGATGTCCACTTTGGTGTGGACTTTGGGGGATGGCTCTGAGGTCACAGTGCTCCTGTGCCCTCAGACATTAGACAGTAGCAGATCAGTGCTCAAAACCCAGGCGATCTCATTACCACATTGATAATTTGGCTGCACGATCACATGTAAATTCATTTCAAGCTCCAATAATGAACATCTGATTGTGTGTATCCTTTGTTGGCATAGCCTATTAGCCTATTTTATATGAGTGCATAGAACTGAAAGTTCAGGTGTGGTTGTATGAGGTGCTGACACATAGTCAGTTCTGACTGCATTACACACTTGTGCTGCTGACACCAGGTAATAGACCACTATTAACACATGGACACTCGCTCTCACTGAAAAATGGCCATCACAGACTTTTTTTTTTTATCTATTCAACAAAAGGCTAACTTAATAAACTCTATGGCTGCTTAAATTTAATGTATATCCTATTCCTTTTTTACATCAGACACCTTATGGAAACTGCACCAAAGTCCATAGTGAAAATCAGTGTTTTTGCCTCACGAGGACAAGGGAGCTGCTCTTTTACTGCTGCCTTGTTTTTTTAATATTGTGTCGCTGAAGTTATTTCAAGTGAAGGATTTGAAGTCATAAAATAAGGCATTTGAACTTACTGGTGGAGGAACACATCAACAACTCTAGATTAGATTACTGTAACTCCTTATTATCAAGATGTTCCAACAAGTCTGTTAGAACCCTTCAGTTAATTCAAAATGCTGCAGCACGAGTTCTGACAGGAACTAGAGACTAAAGAGAGACCATATAACTCCAGTGTTCGCTTCTCTACACTGGCTCCCCGTACAGTTTAGAATTCAATTTAAAATCCTCCTCCTCAAGTACAAAGCACTCCATGATCAGGCCCCTTCATACCTGAAAGACCTAGTCTTACCATATCACCCTAACAGACCACTTAGGTCACAAAATACAGGATTACTTGTGGTTCCCAGGGTCTGTAAGAGCAGAATGGAAGGCGGAGCCTTCAGTTAGCAGGCTCCTCCTCTCCTGTGGAACCAGGTCCTAGTGACAGTTCGGGAGGCGGAGCCTCTCTCTGTATTTAAAGTTAGACTTAAAACTTTCCTTTTTGATAAAGCTTATAGTTAGAGCTCTTAGTTATGCTGCTGGTTCAGGGAAACCTGGACCAGCTCTTAGTTACGCTGCTATGGACCGAGACTGCTGGGGGATTTTCCTGTGGTGCACTCACATTCACTCTCTTACACTCGTGGTATGAATATGATTTTTTATATGTCATTAACTTTATTCTTTCTCTCCCTAGTTTGTGTCTTTCCTTCCTTTCCTCACTCTCTCTCGCTGTCCTCATCTTAAAGGTTGCAGGATCCAGATCCAGAGGTTATTATTATTATCATCATTATTAGGGCCTGAGCCACGAATGGAAGAGGCCCGGAGGTTATTATATCCGTGGCTTTTTGGTCATTTTTGAGGGGGGTCCCGTTCATAAAAACTCCTGAAACTTGGCATGCAGGTCAGGTATGGCGAAAATGCGATATTGGCATAGGTCCCAAACCCGTGCATTGCTCAAAGGCTGTATAGCGCCCCCTAAGGTGAAAACAGAGGCAAAATTGAGTTTCACTGAATTTCCCCAAACTTGGTGGAAAGATATTATAGACCGAGACAAACTAAAATGTCCACCGTAACCACGGCCTAAACTCAACAGGAAGTCCTCCATTTTTAATTTCGGTGTCCATTTTAGCCATTTGCTCCCTACGTAAATGAGCAAACTCATCTGAGCGCGTTTGTTGTACCGACATAAAAAATACGCCAGTTTGTACTAGACACATCAAAGATGAAATGTTTGAGGGATTCAAAACGGTGTGACCACGGCAACCCTCTGAAAAAGTCTGGTTCTATCAGATTTCTTCTTCCGTTAAAAGGGAGTTTTTGTTTTCTCTCCACTGATGCCTGGTGTTTGCTTATTGTGTGAACTGTTGGGTTGTTCTGCTCTCTATGATGGACAGAGCCTTGAGATAATGTATGTTGTGATTTGGTGCTATACAAATAAAACTGAATTGTTGATTGTTGAAACACATTTTGATTAGTGGAATAACATAAATTATTGGCAGGAACTATCTATCTATAAATCTTCTATCTTTGCATACCTCTCGAGCTGATGGTCCGATTGATTTCAAACTTGACAGGTGTCTTGCTATGGGAGTAAGTGCAGTGCCAAGTTTGACGTTGATTGGATAAGTAATGCAAAATACATTATCTAATGTAACCACTCCCCCTCTCACTCACACAGCACTGTGGGCTACCTGAGCCATTAGAATGAGTCAGCAGATTTTGCAACAGCAAAACTATGTAAAACATGATGTACAATAAACTGACACTAGTACAGCCTACTTTGGACAGTATTTAGACTTTGAATTAACAAACAATAATTCCGACTGCAGGGTCCCAAATTTAAACGAGCAGTAATGGTCCCAAATTTAAGGAAGTTTCAGAATCCCACACATGCAAAGCACAAACAGCTAAAGACAGCAAGTGGCAGACAGAACAGCAGCTTGCCACTCTAATTGACATTGACATCCAAGACATTTTAAAAGCCACTCATGCAGCCCATCTTTGACATGTCCACCCAATCTCACAAGCAAGTGCCTGATGTGAAAAATACAGTAAAAACAAGCACATGTTGATCAGGTTCTGTACGACTGTGTGTAAACCATACAAGTGTCTGAGATATTAGACACTTACAATATCATAAAATATTGTACTATTGTAAAATAGTACAATAGTAAAATAGTATAAATTTACACAAATTCAGCTCACACGGATAAATCACGTCTTCAGAAAAAAACATGCACAGGCAGTTTCTGAAGCATCAATATTAATATTAATATGAGAGCAGTCGCTGTGACCCTGACATTTAGTTCCTTCGTGTTTATTGCAAAAAACAAAAAACAAAATAACATATTTTTTTCAGATTTATACATCATAAATTGATGCGTTGATCACGCACTTTGTTACTTTTTATTTTATTTTCCTCGTTCTTTGTTGCCACATTTGTCTTATTTGTTTTATAATATATTAGCGTCCGTACTTTTAAAATTTTGTGTGTACCAGAAAAGCTCCTAAAATAACACATACACTCACACAAAATGTGAGTGGTTTTCTTTGTGTTCAGGTGCTGGTGCCTGACTTTCAGTAACATGTGGTAAATGTCATGCTCATTGATTGCATATTTGATCACTAGCTGAAGCACCTTTATAGAGTCTGACTGTACTGATGTACCTGTGGTCTGTTTGTGAGTCTATGTGTGTGGTCAGTGTGTGTGTGTGAGAGAGAGTGACAGAGAAAGAGAAAACGATCTGGGAGAAGCTAAATTAATCAAAGCTTGTTGTGTTCATATTTACAAAATGGCTGCTGTTAAGTGTAAAAATAATTGTATAGAATGTATAAAAGTGACTTATAATTGGCCAAATGATGAAAGTGTAGCTATATGATCAACTTCAGTGACTACGGTAGATTAAAAACTCTTGGACTTGAACGTCACATGCAGTATTAGCCTTTGAGATTCAGATGCAGCATCTGTAAATCTGGTTATGATGACAGGAGCTGTGTTTCCTGGGAAAGACCTCAGCTGTTTAACATATACATTGTCATTCTTAATATCTGTTTGCATATCAGGTCTTTGAATTTTCAAATTTACATGAAGAGATAAACATAAGCATAAGAAGTCAGAACTGTGTTGTTCTCTTCAACAGGCTGAAAATAAGATTTTTTTTTTTCCTGCTGATGTTTATCTGCATTTTTGAAAGCTTTCTTGTTGCACTTTCCTCAGGGCCTACTTTACATTTTGAGCTTCACTCCTTGGTAAGACCATAAAAGTAAGTTATATTGTCAGTGTGACAGGTTTTGTAGCCATGGAGGCTTTAAAGCCTGAGATATGCGCTTAAAAAAATCAAAACATCAAAACTACAACCATACTATGTATGCACATGCTTTACACACACACACACACACATATACACATACACACACATGCACTCACATATAAACAATTAATAAACAACATATGAATTAGCCAGGAACATTTCAACTTTCATTAAGTAAGACATTTTACAAAATTGACATCATGCTGTTTTAAAGAAGAACTGACATCAGTGTGGAATCACACAAACAATTCATTAAACTCTATTCACAGGGATATTTTAAAATCTATTTATGAAAATATTAGAACACACAGTACAGCATTACACTTAATCATGATGAAATGAACTGTGCACTCCTTGTGAAAAGGATCATTCAGACCTGATGAATCAACAGAGCTGTGACAATGGTTTTGAAAGACATATATTGCACATATAGTCAGTCACTTTTGCCATGCATTTTATTTCCTAGCAGAGGCCATGCAACACGTGTAAGGTGCAGGATGTTCAGGGGCAGCTAGCATCACATCAGTCCAGGTCTTTTATAAATGTTTAACATGAAAACTGTCCGATTCACCGTCCGACATTGTACATTATTGTGAATAAAAAGTGATCAATCCTCAAAATCCACACCACTGAATACATTTGTGAGTTTTTAGAGTCTGTCGAGGTTATACTTTGCTGGTATAATGTTTTGGTTTACAGTCTGCTGGCCTGAAAAAAAAAAACTTCATCTAGCTCCTGTCACTTTCATTTGAATGTTTTATGATTGTATATGCATCACTTCCGCTCGCTGTACACGCACACTAATACATCTACACTATGTCTAACATACTCTGCACCCACGGTGTGATAACCACAATGTCTGCACGGCTCTGGGTAAAAAAAAACAAAACAAAAAAAACAGTCCTCGAACATAATTAGAAAAATGCAAACTGTTGGTTGATAGACCACTTGTGCTGGCAGTCAAAGGCATTTCCAAACCAAATATAGGCTCTCTCACTCTCTCTCTCTCTCACAGACACACACACACACATGCTCACGTAAGCACACATCTCCATGACTTCCATGAGAGCATTACATTAGCTGCTCAGCTGCTTTCGTTAGAGCATTCACAGTGACATGTAGTGCAGAGATGTTTCATTGAAAATGGTCACAAAGTTGAGTTTAGTAAAAGTGCATGTCTTCAAAGAAGGGAGCTAACGTCCACGTTGAAAGAAACAGGACACAGGGACAGACAACTTTCATTTGAAGGTCTGATCTGTTATTTTTCAAATCCTTTTTTTCATATTTGTTGAGATACTCTTCGTTTCTCCTCGTAGTCAAAAGTCAGTAAACGTGTTTGATAAAAAGAAAGGATTAAGCTATAGTGTCTGAGGCCGTCACACTTTCGTCATATGCACAACCAATAAATCCATTGACGTGAACGGTGAATGATTGGTTGGTGTGAATTCACAACGAGCCAGAGAGGAACAGAGGTGACAGCCAGAAATTAGCCAAGCAATTCACAGAAACAGTGGAAAGTACTGGACACATTTATTATCCTAACCCTCAAAATGACAGAGAGCGAGGAAGGTGAAGTGGTTTCCACATCAGTGCTAATGCTAATGCTAATGATTTCCCAACACAATACCGTAAGTGATGACTGATGCTGTCCTAAATCTCACTCTTATCTTTACCTCAAACAACAGCATGTTTTCACCTTACAGACCAAAGGTCAGCTTTCCATTATAAGATTCCATTATGAGAAGTTTGCTTTTAGCCCTCAAAGGAAAAACAAGTCCCCACACTATGAACGTGTAAACAGATTTCTGTCCCCACAACCTGAGAAATATTCTGCACACACTCACACACTCACACACACACACACACACACACAATGCCATCAAAGTCCAGCGATGCAGGAGAAGGAAACTCATTTCTCTGTGGTAAATGTGAGATCTCGAATGTGTCAGTCCGTCTTGTCAGCGGCTCAGAATCTGCAGATGTTGTTAACATTACTCACGTCTGTCCCGCATGACACACCAGCGAATGAACAGTGCGCAGCATTTACATAATGTGCCATCTCATCTCACCACTAAGACAGTCATTGCCAATCTGAATTTTATGAGATCCACTCCCTCCCGGCAGGCCGACGGGCAGGCGTGTGTTTCTGACACAGAGGAACACACACACACACACAACAGTAAAATGCAACAGCTCCCCATCAACAACAGCAAGCATCAGCTGCCCCTTCACTGAGTTTTCTCTAATGGAGAGCTGAGTTACTAACACTACATCAAGACAATGACTTTCATTTCCTGAGCTGCTAAAATACAAATAGGCAAAATTAAATTGTCATAAGAGCAGGGTCAGGTTGCCCTCACATTTTCCTGCAGCCAGGACACTATCTTCTGCTATAGACAGTTAGAGATATGGAGATGTAATGAATGGGTTTTTCAGAGCAAGCAATAGAGGATAGAGAATTTGATGGAGGATAGGAAGTCATCCATCATTGATATTTGAAATGGGGTTTCAAATGAGCGGAGGGAAATGGCATGTCGCTCTTTCTGAAGTGCATCATCAGGATGCACTATTCTCTACCATTTAAATACACAATACACAAATATAACACAAGTTAATTAAGAAAAGATATCAGTTAGTAAAAATTTCCACCTGCCTGTGCCTTCAACTGTTTTGTGGAGGAGGGTGAAGATGAAGAATTAAGTTTTTTTTTTATCTTCTTTCTTTCTTTTTTTTTCCTAATTAAGCATTAAGCTTCAATTCTGAAACTTTTTGTTGACGCTTCTCTGAGAGTGTGAGTCACCTGTTATCAGTCATCTTGCTTTACTAGAACAATGTTCCTGTTGTTACTGAGAGACGTGTGGATTCGTTACAGACTTAATCAGCATCATGTGAACTCGTTTGACAATGATTTGAATGTAACACATTGTTTGAAGTTGCAGGAAGACACACCACATGGACTGCAGTCATCGTCAGTCTGTCAGCCTTAGCAGGTGACTTTTCAGGGCACTAGTGTATGTGCAGTGCCCACTTTGACATTGAGAAATGACAAATGCAAAATAATCCAGCGACTGTTAATCCACTGTGATCTCTCTGCTTTTATTTTCTCCACAGCAACATAATTCATCTTTGTTTCACTCTGATGCTTCACTGTAGAGCCACTTATTGCACTGACAAAGGAGCTTCTTGTAGCTGGTGATTGTTCACGTGAACAGGCTCATCCCATTGTCATCCCGCCCTTCGCCGTTGTCTGAAAGCAATGCAACGGGCTTTCAATTGACTCCAATGTAAACCCTGGTCCGTCTCTTTCAAACACGGATGGATACCATGTACCTCCTTAAGCAACACGAGGGACATGACAGAGTGGCAGTCAATGATGCTCTTGGAATGAGAACAGGCCGCCATTTGAGTTTGTCTAGTCTAATCTGGTCTGTAGATTGTGGTGATAACAACAGCAAACAGTGAATTGCAGAAAGCCTTAAATTCCGTGAGAAAGGTTCAGAGCGAGCTGAGCTGATACTATGTGTGACACCATCAGACGGCCATTGATTGGTCAGAGTGCCGTCCCCTTCTCGGCTCTGCTGATCGTCACACCTTCCTGCTGGCAGCTGCCTAAACTGCCAAAAACATCCAGCAGTGGTCCAGTGACAGCATTGCAACACTGCAGGGATGTTTTGAATCCACTGACCGGGACAACCTTCTTTTCCACCTCAAGCAACATCAACGATCAGGTGGACACAGTGTCTTCATACATCATGTTCTGTGTGGACAGCATCATGCCCTCCAAGAAGGTCACCATCTTCACCAACAATAAGCACTGGAACACCAAAGAACTCCTCAATAAAACAATGACAGTCTTCACTGGTACCGAATCAGAGAAGAAGGAGGTCAACAGAGGTCAAACGTGCCATAAAAAATGCCAAGCTGAGGTATAAAAAAAAGATGGAGGAGAAACTCACCCAGGGAAGCCTCCGCTCAGTTTAGTATTGGTTCAAGAACATGACCACTGTTAACACTGCTC
Source organism: Solea senegalensis (assembly GCF_019176455.1). Taxonomy (NCBI): domain Eukaryota; kingdom Metazoa; phylum Chordata; class Actinopteri; order Pleuronectiformes; family Soleidae; genus Solea; species Solea senegalensis. The sequence continues at coordinate 36,514,145 of NC_058021.1, read as the reverse complement.
CCACAGCCCAGCAGCACTTTCTCCTCAAGGGTCGAGACAGACAACACCTCCCGTCTTCACCCTCATGCCTGCAGGAATAGAACGCTCCTTCAATACAAAGGAGGTGGTAAGAACTCTCAAAAAGACCAAGATGTGCACAGCACCGGCCTAGACAGCATCAGTGGCCGTGATCTGCAGTGCTGCACAGAGCCGCTGGGCGTGTTTCACCGTCTGTTTCAGAAAAGCAGCACAGTTGCCCAGCTGAGGAAGCCCTCCACTGTGGTCCCCATCCTGAAGAAGACCTCCTTTAAGACCATGAACAACCTCAGGCCTGTGGCTCCGTTATGACCCGAGGTCACATGTTTTTGGGTTTGTTTGGCACTTTTGTTTGCAGTTTCTCTCCTCCTTTGAGAGTGTGTCTGTGTGAGAGTGGTGTGGGTGTGTGACTGTCTGTCTCTTAGGTGGTTGCACACCGTGAGTGGATGAAGAGATTGGGCCTGGGCTACAAAAACACTCTTAACCTGCACTCTGGGCTTCCTTCCTTCGTCTGCTGGTATCACTCCATCAGCCTACAGCACATAACTCCTCTGCATAACACAGTGAAAGTCAGTGGACATCCAGTTAGAGCACTGTTATCCCTGTGTGAGCAGCAGACTCTGAGGACGGCATGCATGATTCTTTAGGGCCCCTCATATGCACATCCCAACAGTTGAGTGGCTCCCCTCAGGACACAGAGGAGGAGAGCAACCTTTGATGGACTCTGATGGACATGAACCATTCAATTTACACAGCTGTGAATATGTTTAATGTGTAACTATGTGTCTCATTTTTTAGCCTATATTTATATTTAACTCAAAAATCCATTTTATTTTTAATTGAATTGAAAGGAGTTTCTTTGGCATTGTGATGGGGTGTTTAGAATACATGCTATACAAATGGACATCATTATTATCATTATTATTATTAATATTATCATCGTTCTGCAGAACAATCTGTCATTCACGATCAGATGAATTACCACACCTGAAACTGTTAAAATCATACAGGCAGTGTATGAAAAGGAATGGAATCACAGTGCGTAATGACATCGCTGTTGCAGGATGTGGCAAATGTTAGACTGTGGAGGGAGAACATTTTCAGAGATCAGTGATAATGAATGGCTTTTGAGTCGTTTCCGGATTCCACAGGCAGTCCTGCTGGATCTGTGGGCCACACTGGGCTCGGCGTTAGACAGAATTATGCTCAGAAATCAGGCTTTGAAGTCCCTTGAAGTTCTGACAACACTGGGTTTCTGGCACCACACACCTTCCAGCGGGAATTGGCTCACAGGTCGGGAATTTTCTAACCAACATGTAGCTGTATTATTATATGGGGAGGGGTTAGGAGGTATAATTGGTCTGCAGGACTGCATACATGAGGAAACCATTGCTGGGGTGCAGGGGAGACACTGGCTGACGATTGCTTGTGCATGAAATTTCTACTTCATTTTAAAATCAGATTAAACAAAATGCATCACTTGTATTTGAACAGAAGGAAAAAAAAAATACAAAATCACTTGCTTTATTTATAATATTGTTTCCATATTTTAGTTGCTGTGTGTTCCAGTGGGGTCAGCGCTCCTCCAGCTGAACAGCTGTCCGGTGCATTTTGACTGTTGGTGTCCCCCCACCAGGGTTCCACTGCCCCCACCAGTGACACACACACTGCGTTTTGGCGTTATGTCAACACTTTGGCCACCAAACGAAACTGCTTTGCCCGCATCCACCTAATTTACTAGCACTTCAATTTCACATTGTGTGAAATTCCTCTTTTCCCCTCTTTTTTCTGCCATCACTGTCACACACTCTTGTCAATTAATAATTAGGGCCATTTAGGAACTATTTATTAGCAACAATGAGCGTAGACCACAAAAGCTGCACCACATTACGAGTTGATTGTGACTTATGAAGAGAAACTGGCGTGGGACTTGCATGCACATGGTTTTATGAATGAAAAACATTTCTGTGTTTTATTTGTACACCAACTTTTCAGGCGTACTTATGCACAGTTTTATAAATGAGGCCCCTGGAGTGCTGTAATCAAGTTTGTATTTTGATGGAGGAATTAGTGAATGGTTTTGGGCAAAATTAAAGTTCCTGAGGAAAAAGGCTGCAATTTTCTCCTGTTTTCTAAAGCAACACCTCAATATTGTCTTTTTAAAAATTGTTAGATTAGAAAGTGGTCACACATTTGTTTACGTTACTTATAACAAATGGAATATTCACACTGACTTCCAATATTGGAGATTGTTTACATTAAAGTTAAATTTAAGTTTACATTCATGTTCAGTATTTTACTTTTTTCAAATGATTATATATTTTAACAATGCTTATATACATTTGTTTTTAACTTTTAACTTTATACATGGTAGTGTGAATGGAGAAATAATCCAATCATGACTTATTTCCTCAGTGCTCCTCTGCACTCAGAGATCAGAAACATGGTGAAGGCCCTGTGGGTGATGGCCTTCAGAGATGCTGAGGGCATGATGGTCTGACCTCCAGGCATCTTAAGTATGCCATGCCCCGCCTTGCCTCCTCCTTTCTCTCCTGCTTTCACCTCCAGCATGCTATCAGCTCACCTGCAGCAGGAGCACACCTGCTCCCAATTCACTCATCAACTCAGCCTACATATTTCCTGGTGCTGCAGTCACTCATCACCAGACTGTAACAGACTACTCCATGGTAACACCATGGCCCTCCTGAAAACCCACTGTTGTTTTTGCCTTTTTGTTAATCCCTGTGCTCTATAGTGCTCTCTCCCGTGTGCATGCTGCTTTTTGACACTGACCCTCACTGCTGTTCGGAACCCATCGTCAGCTCTTTAACTACTTCCCTCACCTTTGTTAAACCTTTTTGAATACACAGTTAAAACTGCCACATCTCCTCGCCTGCCTGCTCTTGGGTCCTAAACTGAATAGCGTAGCAGAACCATAGCAGAACGATCTGGCCATCATCGACCCTGCAGGTACGATCTACTTTCGCCAGACCCTCACCACTCACGGACAACTCCTGGGACATCATGATCAAAACCTCTTGCATATCATGGACGCAGTACAGGCCCTTTGGCTCACTTAGGAACCCAATTCAACCTGATCACATCAAGTCTCGTTCTACGTTCACCAGCTCTCGCCACAGACCCCTCCACCCAGCCTCCTGCTCCATTCACTCCTGCCCTACAACTTTGGGGGCCACAGGTCCCTACACTGGAACAGTGTGCTGGGGATATGGGGGCTTGTGGGCGGTTTCTCCTACAGAGTTCTTTGTTTTTCCAAACCCAACCCGGTTTAAATCAGACCTGCATAGCCTATATCATTACTTTATTGTCAGGTGATGCAGCAAGACGTGCCGCTGTGCTGTGGGAAAGGGGCTCTCCTATTTGTAACTCGTATCAAATGTATACGATGGACCCCTTTCACCCCAGCAGAGCACCAGTGCTGGCTTAAGGCTGGCCTTTGTATTTACTGCGGCCTTCCTAGACATTTCCTGGCTTCCTGTCCTTTGGTGCCAAAAGCCTGGGCTCATCAGTGAAGCGAGGATCACCGGTGAGCCGGAATGTTTCCTCCACCTCTAAGCCTGTCTCCCGTATGTTGATTAATGCCTCCATTCTCTGGCAACACAGTGGACTCAGATGCAGATGTGCAGATGATATTTTCATAGATTCTATTCTTACCACGCCCACTAATGTCTCTTCGTTTGTGCTGATTTTCAGTGTCATCACCATTACTATTAACTGTTAACAAGGTCTCAGTTTTGGGACCTGCACTCAGATCGATTGGTCAGCCAGCTCCATCCTCAGTTGGAGCCTCCATTGTCATTCAGAATCAGAATTAGAATACTTTTATGCTCTCTTCCCATGATTTACCCCTGCTGGTGGAAACCCACAAACTGGCTCCCTGGTACATTGGTCCCTTTAAGGTTGACAAGGTCATTAACCCCTCTGCCATAAGGGTAAAACCACTCTCCCCGAAGGTGCACCCCACATTCCATGTCTCCCTGTTAAAGCAAGTTTCATGCAGCCCATTGCAGATTTCAGCCATGGAGGTTAAATACCTGTGTTTTTCCCCATCAGTTAGTTAGAACTGAAGAAGCCTCTTGGATGAGAGCTGAAAGAGAAGTGGATGTCATCTCGGTCACATGGCTTCTTAAGCATCCGATTAACATCTGATTCATAATCATGCCATTGACTGTGTCCTGACACTTCTTCATGCAGTTGTGCTGTAATGAGAGGTTTGTTTACAGTGCACATATGGTGACAAACCATGTGTTAGTAATGAATATGCTTAGTTACTCTTCAGTTGCTCTGGTGTTATTTCTGCATCAGCATGCATAGTTCTGTGTCTTGTAAGAAATGATTGATTGAAACATACGTGCAATATCTGGTGAGACACAAATATTATATTTATGTATAATTATCAAGTTATGATCTGTAACTTTTTATCTGTTGAAATTGTCTTCATACCTTGATATTTATCTATAAATACAATTATTTGAGAGAGAAAAAAAGAGCTGGTGTCCCTCATAGTTCTGTAATAAACACAACCAATCACCTCATTACATTCAGCTTACATCGGATTACTGGCTGCTGTGGCCATCTGCTTTCAGACAAGCTCTGAACTGTGTTAACCCAAATGTTTGCAAAAGTCCCTCGTTACACTCTCCAGAGATTGTCCAGCTCCTAGGGATGAGCAAGGAAAAATGCTATCTGATGGTCACTTGGGATTTTCCAGAAAACATTTTTTTTTTCATTCCGTAATTCATCACACGCATACATCTCAGCTGCACACAGGCCAAACACAGACAGCAATACATTATTTGTAAAACAGAGTAGAAGAAAATACAACCTGGTACTTCACTGTGAAGTAGATTCTGAACAGATCCACTAGCATATGCTTTCTTCAAACTAACTTCACCACAGTTTTTATTTATCTTTATAAATGTACACAGATGACTTCTTCTACATCAGGCATATTTTGTCAGAGGGGAATTCTCCACTCTAAGAAGTGAAACTCCAGCGCATGGTAGTTAGAGAGAGTAACGCAGCATCCGCAGTGAGGTAAGTTTAGAGGAGCAGTTTGAAGATGCATTCAAGAAACCTTGTAAATGTCATAATTTCTGCAAACACACTAGCAGTTGACTAACTGAATGGATTCTGCAGCTGCTACCTTGTGGTAATAGATGCACCGCAAATTAGGTAGTCATTCGAAAAATTCAAATTTTGTAAAACATTTTTTTTTCTATTATGTACTTTTTTATACAATAATTGTCACATAAACAGATTTGTAATCATTAAATAATCAAATAATTGACACCCAAGCCTATCCTCAAGATAATGTCTGTTGTTGGAAAAACTCTGGATAATCCACAGCAAATGATAATGTCTGGAGTCAGTTCACCAGATATCCAGACTTTATGTCTGGAAATGACTCACCAAACCTGCCTACATGTGTGCACACAACACACTGGTGACATCTGCGAGAAGTAAGACAGAAGTTAACAACTGAGTCCTGGCAGATAACTTGCAGCCAAATCTCCAGTTCCACTGCAGACAACAGCTTCCAGTATGTTAGGGTGATGGGAGCTTGTGGCTTGTGGGATATACAGTGTGTGTTTTGTCTAAGATTTACTGTCCATATATATTTATTAAAGGGCATAATGAGTATTTTTGTTTTATTTGTCCAAATCTATAGCTCTCTGCTGGTAACAGTCGTAGCCTGAGGAATTATGTTTTCATCTCCATTTTGGTAATGAGATATCTCTAGAGGTTCTTGAGGGAATACTTTCAAATTTGGCAGAAATCTTCACTTGAACTTCAAAAGAAAGTGATTCAATTATGATCAAAGGTCAAGGACACTGCAACCTTAGTAATCATGTGTTTTGCTTTGTGAACATGATGTCTCAGGTACACCATGAGGGGATTGTTGAGCGTTTCTTTTTTACATTCTTTCTTTAAGGTCAAAACACAGGCCTAGCTGGAAAACCACTGGAGAAAATAGAATAGATCAATAATGATTCCTTTAGCAAATGTTTTTTCTTCCACCAATATATGTGAACACATTTTACACATAGATAAAAACAAATAAATCAACACTATACCTCAATTTGGTTAGTAATCTCAATATGATTAATTAATAAAAAACTATATTGCGTGGCTCACGTGGCCATGTGCTGCACTCTTTGGATAACTGAGTGTGCACCCTCAGCTGTGCTTCTGACTCGTGTGAATACTGAGAAACTTTGTGATGGTTGAATGAGGACAGAGGGGAACATCTGTGCTCCTCTGTGTGTGTGTGAGAGTGTGTGTTGGATGCTGCCTGTAGTCATACGGGGTTGCCCTGTCATGGGGACCCTTCAACATTCACTTAGATTCCATGATGAACTGATAAAATTCTTTTTATGAGGCTTTGTGTGTCTCTTTGTAAGCCACTCATGCCTGCACCAAAGTCAAATTTTAAACAGTGACAAGATAGGTGATGGGAGTGTGCGTCTTTAGGTGGGATGCCAACCCTATAGATTCATAATTGAACGCTCAAAATGTACAAGCCCATACACCACATGTTGTCTAACTGCATTTCAGAGTGTTTTTAAATTTTTCACTGATGAAATCTGCCACCTGCAAAGTGTGCCATCATCTTTCTGGCCACATGACAATGGCTGCCATAACTCTCTCCAAGAATCAAGTGTCTCATGTGGCTTTATGTTCCTAAGGCAGTGAATCTGACAAACAAACATGTGGGTGCAGGCTGGGATTCATGTGATGCAAATGCTAATGTGCTGCTATTCAGATAGCTGAAGAATGGAGGAAAAGCACAAGATAAAAAGTTCAATCACTGCACACCTCCACACTCACTAAATTAGATGTGTGTGTTTGTTGTTTGTCATTTTGTGGAAATTTCAATGTTTGTCTGTTGTATTTGCATATTTCTTGCCTCATACTACAGTCCTTATTGCTGTGTCACTCTTTTCTTTCTAGAGACTGCAGACAGACATGTGCTGCCTTCAATACACAATGAGTAATCATCTGCTTCAATTCACCTACAAGGAGTACAGTGTGAAACATGTCCAAAGGTCTCTGACCCATCCACCAGGAGTCAGTGGGGCAGTGACAAGATGATCCGTCGCTGGCTTCTCTCTCTGCTGGGACACATTTGACTCCAAATTATGAAATTAAAATTCCAAAACACATGTTGCATGCATCCTTAATCACTTAGAAATGATGTAGTTGAACAGCTATCAACATGTGCTATGCCTAACATGTGAGTGGATGTTGAAGAGAAAGCATAGTGTGTCTTAAAATATTAACTTGTGATTGTGATTAATGAAGCAAGCATATTCTATTAGACATGTCACAGAGAAAGTTTTTGTGTAACGCTCCAATGTATAACTTTAGGTGAGTATTGTTGTTATTATTGTGACTCTGTTTTTTTTCTTGTGAATAACTTTATTTGTTTGCTGCGTCCCTTGTCTGAAAATAGGCAAATTATCAGACCTAACTGCAGCAGCAGTGCCTCTATCCCATCAAACTGCTGAACCACTGGATTTTTTTGAGCAGTTGAATTCATGGCCTTACGTCATTTAACCCTCCAGTCACTTAAAGGCACCGTGCTCCATAGGCAAGCACATTTACTTTGAGTACTGAACATCAAAGGCTTTGAACACAACCCTCTTGCGTGAAGAACCATGCATTCTTAATCACTGTGTGTAAAACCACATGCACACATAATGGTGAATTATGTCTACAATGCTCATTACACACTTCCCCTTACAACCATAACAGAAAAGTTAAAGAAAGATATAACTAAGTCAACATGGATGTGGGTGGATAAGGCCAGCTTGTTAGGCCCAGCCATACCCAAGTGAAAACTGACCATCAGTGGTATGCAACCCATGCAGAACAAGGAAACATGGTACTAGGGATGAAATCCCTGGGTACCGGCACAGTCCTAATGCCCAGCATAACCCACAGGAGCCTGTCAATCCAGTTGCTGTCCTAGAGGCTGGCTTACAGGGTCCCCAGGTTCTCTACAACAGCATTGCACAGTCCAGATATAAACTGTGTGCCCAGGTCCAGTTTGTGGACCTATCCACCAAGGTCAACAAGTATGTGAAGCCAAAGAGGATGGTAGAGGGCCGACCCGTCATACGAGTACCTGGAACTGCTTCAGAAGTGCCTTAGCACATTGGCACACAACACAGGTATTCATCCATGTCCTTTTACAGGCTGGGCCACATAAATATAGCTGCCACTAGTCTCTCTGACACCTTTATACTTGGGTGGGAGATGACGAGGACATCAAACATCAAACATTTGCTGCCTCCAGGCAGCAGGGACAATCAACCGAGGGTTACCTGTGGAGACGTCACACAGGAAGTCATCGAAATCCACATCTTCCAGCTGCAAGTCTGTAGAGGCAGTCCTGTACATCTTGGTGTTGGGGCTGATCTGCTACCATGCAGCTGTAATCATGTGGCTGTAATCCAAACTGTCAAATCCAACTGGACAACTCCTCCAACAGTCTGAGAGAGACAGTCCGCAAAGTGGTGTGTTCGACAGCTGACATTGCTGGTGGGAGGACCACAGCTCAGTCACCTTGGTCATGGCTTGTGGTCCACAAAAGCAATGAACTGTCAGCCTTCCAGCAGGGAATGGAACTGTTGGATGGTGTCCAGCTCATGAAGAAAGCCATCAGCTGTCAGACTGTACCAACAGCATAGTCAGAGGCGTCTGTGGGTAAAGGGTGCACTAGTATGGTAGCCTTAGCCAATTCAGCCTTAGTGTTTGCAAAACACCTTTGAGGGAAGATGGACCGCACCATCTTTGATGAGCAGAATAGAATTGAGTTGCATAGAATTCCTTGCTGTCTTGCAACTGACAAATGTAGATAGATAATAACAACTCATCTATAAACTGTTTCTCAGTTTTAATGTTATTGAACATGGACAAACGTAGCTATTGGCACATTTATTTAATTATTTAATTTAGTATTTTACTGGCAACTTCAATTTCATTGACACAGCATTCTATGTAAAACATCAAGTCTATGTAAACTATTGATTCCTTTCCACTTAGTGCAGGCTGTTTTGAGAGGGTGCGTACGTAGCTGAATCTAAATAAGATGAAGCATCCAGTGCAGTGTAGCCCCATCATTCGTTTTGTGCTTTATATTGTTTGTAGATGATTCCCCTGGGAGAGATAATTGTGAAGAGACCGCTGCTTCTGTCCAAACGGGATAACTGAGGTTTCCAGGGATTTGTGAGAGCTCTTGACCCTAAATATAAACATGCATTATGAAAAGACTGACTGAGACTCATCCTGTAAATATGTTTGATTAATGCAAAGGCAACACCAGGGGGCATCTTTGCTGTGGTTGCTGCAGTGCACAATACTGGATGGAGGCACCATCCCTGTTTTGCACATGCAGTATATTTAGTTCGAAAGGACATTCTAAAAGTTGTCCTGACGCAGGTCCTGGAAAAATGCAGTGTGATCGTGTCCTTTATTTTTCATCACAGCACAAAGGCTGCAGAAAGCTCAGGGATATTCAACACGAGTTGAAAGTGGCAGAAAACAAGCTGATTCATGCAGTAGATACTCGCTGGAACGCTGTCGTCTATGTGCTGCAGAGGCTCTATGACCACAGCCCTCTGCCTTTTAGGAGAGAATGACTTGTATGGGGGAATTATCGCTCATCAAGCAGCAGTTGATGCACTTTGGTCGTTTCGAAGAAGTACCTGTGAACGCCTTTGCCACAAAACTGGCACAGCAGATCCACAGCTCTGGTGGCAAGAGCATGAACCGACCTTCCCAGTCCTAAGCGAACTTGCAGTGAGACACGTGGGAGTTGTTGCTTCTGCTGCAGAGAGAATTGTTTCCAAGGCAGGTTGTGAGCAAACAAGAGGGAAAACTGTAATTGTGCTGTAAACAAAAACCTCTAAAATTTGAGTTTGTGTTAAAATGTTCATGCAACATTTTCAAGATTTTTGAGAAAGAGTAGCCTGATGTCTTGTATTCAATTAGAAATAGTTGTTCAAACACATTACGTTTTTGTACAAAGTATCAGTATCAGATTGGTATCGTCAGTTAAATTTTACTTGGTATTGGATCGGTCAGGAAATCAGTGGTATCGCACATTACTACATGTCAGGGGAATGTCCCAACACCTCTGAGGGAATAACGTAGTTCAAATAGATTTTTGGAGGAAGTGACAGCACAAGTGTTTATTACATGATATTTAAATGGTTGAATCCACGGTGATCTTTTTGGCGGCACCAATCCACGCGATTCCATTCACGACCCATCAGTGCACTTTCCACACTGGTAGTTACACAAAAACAAATAAAGTGCATCCCTAGTGCTTCAAACAAAGCGATGATTACATTGTGGCTTTGACATTTAAGGCAGGCCCCCTTGCCAAGTCAGCCTAAAACTCATTGCTCACCCTGTTCATTACCTCCCATAATGACCCTATTCAGAGACAGCGGGGCCCTGCCTCGGCCCAGGGACCCAGCAATAATCCCCTGCATTAATTAGATGACCCTCGGAGATGGCGGCTGCTGCATTGGTTGGCACCATGACAGGCTCGCTGCTTATTGTTTATGGCTGGCTATAAAGTGCCCACCAGTGGGAGAGATGGGTGTGGGGAGGGAGGGGTAAAAGTGGCAGTGGTGATCGGCCGGGGGCCAATCAGGCCGGAATGAACGTCAGCGACGCAGAGGCGAGACACCACTGTGACCAGGTTTTTTTTTTGAGGTGAGCTCTTTTCGACAAGTCAGACACGATTATGAGAGTGTTACACGTTTATAACCACTGTGGATTCTTTCTACATGATTCAATTATTGGCTCAGTCTTTGCTGACTCGGCAAACCCTGCATTTGGACTTCCATGTTCACAGACTGCATTAAAGCTGCTGATCGTTGGGTCTCATCCCCAAGTCATCGGAAAAGTCCGATTTTTGGTATCACTGCTCTCTGTTGTGATGAGCACAGGTTTAATACGAGCAGATGACCTCGGGCTGTCACTCACGTCTGGAATGCTCCCCCCATATTGATGAGTGTTACTGTTTTCATGGTCTGACTCTCTTTTACACTTTATGGCTCCGTGCTGGTGACGTCCCTGGCCTGAGGACTTATGTTTTCATCTCCATTTGTTTGGTAATGTGATGTCTCAAGAACTTCTGGAGGGAATGCTTTCAAACTTGACCTAAGTCCTTAAGGAGAATTTAATTTCAATTTTGGTGATAAATGTTCAAGGACACTGTGACCTTAGGAAGGCTGTGAGTGTGGCAGGCTTCTTCTTCACGTCCTTTCTTTGAGGTCAAAACACAGACAGAAAAAATACTCAAATCATATTACTGTACAAAATCTGGAAATCACATTCTTTTAACATATTTGCATTGATCAGAATGTCAACAAACAACTTCAGCAGATAATTCTCTTAAGTCAAGATATAGAAACACATGTACACAGAGCAAACAGAGCCTCCATCAGCACGTTTAAATGTTACTTTGTGACTTCAGTGTTTAAAGCCTGAAGTCTTCCATTTTACCAGCATGTGCATGAACACAAACTTACCATATTAGGCCACAGTCAGTGGCGGCTGCTGCTAAGACATTTTGGGGAGGGTGTATTTTAATGAAAAGAGGGAGAAAAAAAAAGCACTACACGAATCAAAAGAATAAAAAATAGCTGATGTGATCGATCAGAGCTGAGAGAGAGAGTGTTGCGTCTTGCTGTGACAGTATGATGTTGTTTCAAAGTAGTTTGACGCTCACAGAAGTTTATAAAGACATGATTGATTCAGTCCTCATGAGTCTCACCTGCTGTGGAGGAGCTGTGTGTCCACACTGACGCTGACACATCTGTACTTTCAGATGTTTATATCCGGTTATCTGGGCCAGTCCGCTCGCTGTGGGCAGTCTTCGCGCGCCCGAGAGTTTTCCTATCTTTCGCACTGCAAGGGCTGCAAGGGCGTGCCTGCGTGCATCCGTGTGCATGCATCACTAGAGCGAGCGTCTGTAGTAAAGACGCGTGCGCCGAAAAGGAAGCGGAAATGCGTCACTTGACCCGGCACTCGCTGTAAACGAGTGAGAGAACATTTTTAAACTACAGATTTAAATGCAGATTGCACACAGTAGTCACGGACTGTATTATGTGTAGCTCTTTTATTTAAATCTTCTAAATTTTAATCTTATTACAACAACCGTTTGTTGTCTCAAAGGTTTTTAGAGGCGTTTCAATGAGACTACATTGTTTTATTATTCTGTATTTTTTGGTCTGAACTCCTCAGCAGCAACATCTTAGAGGCAATACTGTGCTTTTAGAATCACTGGTCAGGAGTCAAGCCCACACTTAGCAAGACGAATAAGGTGTAATGGTATAAACCACGGTAGATGAAATGTAGGAAATACCTAAAACATGCAGAATATCTGTGTGGTCAAATCTGTAATGCTTAGGTTTTTTCCATTGGTTATAGCTCCCGTCGTCATAGGACAAAGATTAATGAACAGCACATTGTAAGGAGATGATTATTTCTGTTTCTCGCCATTAGATTTTGATTAGAGACCAGTGCTAATTCCTGACCTATCCTTGACGAAAGAATTATGAGAGCGTGGAAAATGGTAATTGGCCTCATTGACCAGATTTAGTGGAGAGAAAAGTCCTCAAGCAGAAAAAGGATGTGGTGGTTTGTAAAACATTAATCTTTCTTGTTTTTTTGTGCAAGAGTAGAAATAAATGCTTGTACATACTTACACAGGCCTCGTTCATGCGATTAATGAGCTGCAAAGTTAAAAAATAATAAGCTTTTATGTTCTTTTTTTATTAGTAGTATTATTATAGATTGTATGATTATGCATATATAAAGGTAATAAATACTATAATAATAATATGACACGTTGACTTTGGAATTAGACCCATCTACTTTTGTATTATTGTTTTTGTTTTATTTGAATTGTCATGCTTGTATTTTTTACGTTGTATAGGTACCATAGATACTGACACAGTACTGGTGTTTCTTTGGCGTTTTTACACTTTTTATATTAACTATTAACTTTGGGATTAATAATCCATCCATCCAGAGACTACTGTGTGTGTCATGGTGGTTATGAGAATAAAGGCTAGGGTTGATTCTCTTTTGTACTCGTTTTAATTTGTTGAACTGTGCAGGGTGAACCAGTGGGAAGGCTTTAGTGGCATCTATGGGTGAAGTGGCATATTGCAACCATAACAGACTCTATGGAAGCGCTTGTGTAAGGTGCAGTAAAGGGTTGATCTTGTGCTCGCATTGTTGATCTTGTGCGTGATTGTTGTGGCTGGATCTTATGTGTCTCACTACACTCACTGTAACATGTGACCACTTATTTATCGACATTACCAGTGTGAAAGTCAGTAACTTGGAATGAAAATGTAAACAAAAAAATCAGTATGCAAACAAAGGTTCAAGGGCAAAGGTCAAAACCAGGTGATTATTCAGAAAAAACTTAACTGACGAGGCCGGCAGCTAATCTGAAGTCCTTATATTAGTATTATAATAGTTTTGGAAAAGCAAATACACAGACCTTAGGAAAGTGGACCTTAGGGGAAGTCAGAGGATGCTTTGTTGACATCAGAGAGGATTCATGACAATCAGGTGATCGCAAATCTCAGCCCGCTTCTTTTCCAAAATCCGGCCTTGGGCAGAGTTTGAGGATAAAAATGGAAGACTCCTTCTTTGCGTCTTACATTCATTCATTTTCCCCAATAATCATGAATGTATTTCTGATTCTGAAGTTTTGTTTTTACATTCTGATCATACATTTGATACACACACACACACACACACACACAGGGACCTGCTTCCGCCTCGTATTTCTCTTGCTGCTTTGTCGTGACAGGTGGCAAAGACTCACTGGAGCATGTATATGAAGCCATGGTCTTGTGAAGCACCCAGTGACATTTGCTGGTGAGTCCCAGCATAATTGGATGTACTCAGAAATCCCCTCACCGCAGGCTAATAAAGCATAAACAGATTTCTGACACATTTTATGATTACATTAAGTGGGGAAAATGCTTTATAGTTGTACCTCAGCACAGGCTAAAGCTATTAATTGTCCAAGGTTTCACCTTGCAGTAATGAAGTAGCGCAGAGTTTAATGGGCAGTGGATCTCCAAATGTTACAGCAGCATAAAAGTGGAATGTAATTATTTTGGCCCAATTAAAATACGACAGAATTATTCTGTTGGAATGAGGGGGTGGTATTTGAGAGCCGGGAGATGTGTACAGTTCAACTCTAGTGCTGGTTCATTCAGGGTTGAGGATTACAACATGCAGAATGACTGAACTCAAACCAAGGTTTGGTCTGACAGGTGGCTCAACTCAAAGCTTTAGTCGTCATTAGTTCACGCCGACCTACAGGATTTAATGACACACACATTTAAGGTCAAGTTAGAAAAAAGTTTGAAAATGACTTTTCAAACAAATTTAAAATAACATAACATATGTTACATTTATTAGTCCCACAGCAGGGGAATTTGTAGGAGAGAGCAGACGTATAGTACAAAGAGTTCAGGTAATAAATACTAACCATTAAGTATAATAAAGAACAATATATCAGCAGCGTGTGACAACATTATATACAACATTACTTTATGTATGGGATGGTTTTCACATTTTTATGTGGTGCAGAACTCAAGAGGTACAAGAATGTGACGAGACAAAGGCCATTTCCCAATATCCATACCTGTCCGTACTTGTGTACTTGTGCGTACTCCTGTACTTGTGTGTACTTGTGTGTACTTGTGCGTACTCCTGTACTTGTGAAAATGTCATCAGCCTCAGTCCAAGTTCTGTTCCAGTTCTCAAGTATGGTTCTCCCTCCACCCGTTTTTACCAAGTATGCATCGGGTGGTGACTTAAGCGTACTTGGGATGGCCATGTATCCCAGAATGCATTTCGGCGCAACATAGCAGCAGATAATGCAAATATAAACCTGAAATAAATATTTTTCTCTGTCCTGGAACACAGTTTTAAGATCGTTTGAGGCGAGAAAATTAGAATTCAAACATGTGGTTAGTGAATTGAGATATGACGATATGATTTATAGTTTGGCAGCGGCGTTGTCGGAGGTGATAAGCTCCGCCTCTGCGGACGCTCGGCGCTCAGTGTGCCCGGCATATCCATGTACTACTCTACACTGCTGTAATATATCTATTTACACATTGTACTGCATATTTTTATAAAAAAATAAAATAATAAATGAAGTTAAATATTGAAAATGTGAAAATAATATCTGTACATATGCATTTATTAAAAGTATTTCATGTGTTCATTCATCAACACTGTAGGTGGCGCTAATGAGGCTTAAGCACTCTGCGCCACCCGCCATTCAAGAGGGAGCGATACTTCTGCACCTGCACAGGTCCAATCATTGGAATGATTATTACTGTAGTAGCAGCAACACATTTCTATGCTGTAAATAAACCCAAACAAAAGAGTCAGACTATAAATGAAATAAAATGCAGCATTAATATCAGCAGACATGATGTGGAAGATCTCCTCCAGTTGTGTGTTGTGTATGAAACAAGTGCATCTGTCTGTGTTCATCTGAGCTCAGGACAGATACTAAAAGTCCTCTAACAACCTGTGAAAAGGAATTTAAGAGTACCAGGCTTTGCAGTAATCCTACCTACTGCATCTTTACAGTGCATATGTGTGCAGTTCAGGCATTGTTACTGTTAAAATGACTGCAGTGAGAAACTCTCCATCAAAGCTGATCAAGGACAACTCGTGTCAAGACCGTGCACTCCCACAATCTTCCCCAGCAACTATTTCAAAACACTTCCTGTGTTTGCCTTCTATTTCAACCGTTTAGTTTTGCTCCTGGAATAAAAATGAGTGATATAGAAAACCAATTCCAAGACAATGAATGCATGTTTCATGTACAACATCTGTATCTGATTGTAAGGTATGTTACTAATGTGAATCTGCCAGGGATTTGATGTCGGCTCCATGCAGTTCCCCTGGGTCAAAGGTCATTAGACGCCGTTACTACATTGCCATCGCTCCTAGAAAACTGTTTGTTTGTTTGTGGGTGCTGGTCGGTCACTGAAATAAAAATATAAGTCAATAAGTATAAAGTGGAAAAACAACAACAGTATGACCATAACATGAAATTAGCTTATTCAGTTTGCTTCATGAGCGAAGTTAAGTTTGGTTAAGTTTTAAATTTAGTAAGGATACTTTTATGGCAATAGTTAACAGCTGTTGTTGTGTGAGTTAGATATACTGCAATGTCTCTGAGTTTCCTCTCTGAGCCAATAAATTACACCTCAACATCAACTCGTCAGTGATGTTTCTCACACAATGCAGATCAAGCATCAAGACAGTGTCTAGAAATCGTTCTGCTGCTGCATAAATTAAGTGATTTATTTCAAGACTGGACACCCGATTTCAGTGATATACATTTGTGTTTAAATGCATTAACTTTAACTTTCCTCTTATTTGTCTCAGACATTCTTTTTTTCCCGTACACCTACATGACATAACCTTTATAATCAGACCTTTTTGTGTCTGAGGAGTTGGGAAATGTGTTTTCTTTTCAGTTATGCTGTGGCTGTCTGCATTTGTCCTTCAGTTTAAGTTACTTATCTTCTAAGCATCCTTACTGTATTTAGTCTAAGGTTGTGACTGTAATTACAGTTTTTTTGTGACGTACATCTTGTGTTGGACAATGTAGAGAAATAATCTTTCAATTATAAATATTTCCTGCCCACAAACTGTAAACTATGCTGTATATTTTGGTCTAATATGATTTAAGCAGGTATGTAGTGCCTGTTATGTTATTAGAAGACACATTCATCCAAGCTCAGACCTCAGTTTGTCCCTGTACGAGGCCGAAAGACAAACAAGTCCACCAGCAGCTACATTGCAGAAAGATTCAGAAAAGCAACAAAAGCATTTTCACCATTTAAAGTATGAACTTACTGTCACACGTGTTTGTCACAGTACAGAGAACAGAAAGTGGAGGCCTGCGTACCTGAAAATGACTTTCATTCCATCAGCCTTGGAGTGCCAATGGTCCATGGCCTTCGGGACAACAATGATCAAATTCAGCAGAGTGACTCGATGCTGCTGGAGATGGCTTATTGATGTTCTGGCATTGCGTAGAGCAGTGATGGCGCTGCTGGTGATTTAAAGGCAGACTGAGTTGCTGGTTTGAGCTGAGTCCTCACAGAATGCTCAGCGGTTTACACTTAACATTTTCATGGCTGAATTTCACTTTACAAAAAAAAATGCACATAAAGTAAGTCTACAAAATACATCTCCCTGTTCCAGAGGCAAACACTGGAAATGCAATAAAAGTGTTTTCCAGGGAGTGTGGCTCTCTGCTGATGACTCTGGCAAACAAGGTTTCTCCCAGTAATTGCAGCATTACAAAAAAAAAAGAAATGCCAAACTGGAACACCTCGTGTAGTTTACTGGGTAGGTTATTATTGTCTTAAATGTAACGTTCTGTTATTATCCTGTGCTCTTTTAAAGTGAGTCACTGCCTGATGTCATGAATCATCTCGATGTGCCCACACGGAACACATACTGTACACATGCAATCATCAGCCTTGGGAGCGGAGGTTCCACAGCCAGTTGTTGTTAAGTCACTGCTGCACTCTGTGTGCTTATTATCGTGCCGTCTCTCCAGCCTGTCGTGCCTTTTGTTTTGCCAGCATTCAGTCACACAGCGATGCCCTAATCTTGCCGGGTCTTCTTAACACAACAATTGAACAATCTGCTCCATATGCACAGGCTGGGCTGTGCCACTGTGAAGGTTTTGTGCTTATTTGAGTTTGATTTAAATGTCATGGGATTTTGATCCTACCGTACCATTGTTGTGGACTTCGATGAAAAGGGAGAGACAGTTTTACTCCTGCAGTGCAGGAACACTTCAGAGCTACATAGAGACAGAATTAATGTGTACAATTTACTGTATGCATACATAAGACATGACTAGACATCACATTGCTGGTTTGATGAAAGCACTTTCAAATAAAATATAGATATAAAAGCATGTTACAGACTGTACAATGTATGGTTCTCAATGTATGGTTCTCCGTTTATTGTGTCAACATTATCTTTTTCAGAATGGAATGAATTGATTATATCGACACAGTCTTTAGAAGTAAAGGCAATGTGACAGGGTCTGATCCCTGTTTTCTCTTCAATGGCCTTTAAAGGACAAACACTATTGAAACGATCTAATTTAAAGTCAAATAGAGCAAGACATGAATGATGTGTGTGTGTGTGTGTGTAGTCAGACTGTTACGTCCCTGGCTTTGGCGCAGGGGAAAAAGGGACAAAAAAATAAAAATAATGACCCGGGAGGGAAAAAGAAGGGCAGCAGAAGCAGTTAAGAATTCAAAACAAAAGGAATTACTTTATTTTAAAGTAAATCCGATTAATGTTAACGTTGAAGAAACTTAAAGCACCTGACCACACCTGACAACTGGAGGGAGAAAACACACAACACACTACAGCAAGGTAAATGCCCCGCTAAAAACACAGAAAGGAGTATCACACTTGTCACAGTCTCACCACACAGCAGCTCCGCTCAGCTCACCAACAGAGGCCCGGAGAGGCGTTTCACCCTCCCTTTTATTCACCTCTGATCACTAACCCGACACTCCTGCGTGCAGGGCAGGGGGCGGAGAGTCAATCTGGGGACAGAACAGACACACCTACACAGACACTTCATGACTTTATATGTAAACATGCCGCAGTTGAAATTTCCTGGTCAGATGTGGTCCTTTTTGTGTGATACTAACTGTAAATGTTCTCCTCTTCCACAGTCCAGAGACATGCAGACTGGATTTAGGTTAATTGGAGACTCTAAATTGACCTGTCCATGATGTACTTGGTCCAGCTCTTGTCCAATGTCAGCAAGGACTGCTTACAACTCCCCCTTGTGACCCTCAAGTGTGAGAGAATTCATGGACGTGGAGTAATAGTGAACGAGACTGCGGTTCACTAAGAATGACAAATAAACACCTTAAAAACAATCATGCCTGTGCTTGTTTTTTGGCTATTTGCTACTTTTTGCACTGGAACACTGAATGCTTAAATGGACAGCAGGGAGGCACTGTGCTCAGCCTGTACTGCCGACAGTCTCCCATCTGTTTATCTGCAGCTGAGATAGATGGGCTGTGGAAATTTCCTCCCCCTTGTGTAGCTGCAATCAGTCTTCCCATCACCACAGATAACACAGCTTGCCAAAAACACAACCTCACAGTGGCAGCAGGTCCTCACAACAAACTGGGTTAATGATGCAGGAGGACTGCCTGTCACCCTTTGGACTCACAGAGGTCCAGCCTCATGTTTGTCTGTCACAAGAATTTGGTTCGTCCACTGGCCTGATGGAATCTACATTACAGCTGAGCCACAATAAGTTTAGCACGATTTACACGTTATCGTTTCCTACTTATAAAATCCAAAGAAAACAAAATGAACTGTCAAAAAGCATGGAGAGAAAAACATGTTCAACCAGCCGATCTAGTAGAGATGAACCCAAATGAGCCTGAGTAAAATCTTCGTAAACCCAATGCAGTCAAGATAGTTTATAGCTCGCACGTCTCCTGTCCCTGAGATCACCTGAAGTGTCACAAATGACATGTTAGAACTTACTGATGGAGGCAGCAGTGGATCAACAACTCCTGTCTGCTTACATGGACTTTGGACGCGGAGAGTCTGTGATTTACAACAGGACAAAAATAAAACAGCCAAAGTTTAAGCTTAAGCTTAGCTTAAGTCTTGTATCCCTGCGAGCAGCCATTTTGTGTATCCATCCACTGAGCTTGTCCAAACCCCTTTGGTCCCTGATCGGCTCACAAGTGTTACTTTTGCACACTCTAAGTAATGTTTGAATTCAACTGTTGGCCAAATTAGTTACACCAAGTTTTCACTCCCTCCAGGTGGCACAGATGGTGGTAAGGAGTAACAACAATGAGCCTTCTATGTTTAGCACTTTATTTTTGACTCATACTGGATTTTGTAATCAGTCTTTTAATATAATGAGATGAGTGATCTCATTATATAAAAACCCATTTATACTCAAGCCCAAGAGATGGAGCGCAAAGACATTCCAAACAATTAGGCTGATGGGGATAAATCAGGAACAATTAAAATGTGACTTTTGACTATTTTCATGCCGAATTTGAACAGAAAATGAGTATACACATAACATCTTATACACATAAGCACATTAAATCAGTGATTAATGACACTGCAGTCAGTAATCACACACTGGGCCCACTTCGAACACTGACTATGATATGAGCACTAACATCAGGGTTGAGGCCTGTTAGAGCTAGCTTCAAATCAATTATGCATTTTAATTAAAGAAACATTTACTTCAAATGGTTTTGATTCTCTGGTCTGAGTAAGAAATGTTATGAAAGCTAATATGTGTGTAGTAGACGTGGGATACCGGCGTTTTAAAAAGACACAATATCACCTCACTGCCAGTAACACAATAAACTGCAGTTATTGGACTTAAATTCACATTCTTACCGAGGTGTCTGGCAGTTGTGAATAATGTCCCTACAATATTATAGTTGTTGAAGTGATTAATGTTTAGATATGAATAGTATATCCATACAAAAGCAACTTCTGACTTCAATCTTAAATTAATTGAATCAAAATGTTCAAAAGTTCAAAAGGATGAATGTGGAATCGTCTTCATCTTATATAATAATACATAATCTGTAGATAAATTAATGTAAAATTAATAAACAAAGTACTTATAAAAAGTAAACTACTTAGTTGAGTACCCTGTGTAGCTGTGAGTGTTACGTAATTGCCATTTCTTTTTTTATCAACAAATTATTGTCAACATGAGTTTATTGACAATATCATAACACTGAGGTTTGGAAGACATGCAATTCTAAAAAGCACCAACACACTGGTTTATTATTAAGCTTTTGTTGAATATAAAGACTTTATCATTGATCATTTAAGAAAAAATACAAAAATAAATACTGAAAAAAAACAACTTAAATGTGAACATTAGATTATTCTTAACTTTTTTTTTTATAACTCACAGGTTCAAGCCGCTCCACTGTCACGTCTCATCTACGTGCGTGGTGTGGCGTTCTCGAGGAGGCAGTGGCTTCTCTCTCTGTGTGTGAGAGACAGAACGCACACACAAGCGGCTCAACACACACACACACGACACTGTATTACGAGGACATGTGTACGCTAGATAACCGCAGTGTTTTTTAACGCCATTTTTTTGACATCCCTATGCACAATAGGAATGTATTTATTTGTTAAAAACACACAAAAAGGGCACGGGCTCGAGGACCCCTTGGGCCTTATGTGGGCACGTGCCTGCCTAAGACTTTTGTTTTAATATAATAGTGTAGATATATTTATTCTATATAGACAGAAAGTGTTTAATTATGGAACATGTTTTTCTAATTACTTATATGCTGTTGTAGAAACAAGTCATGTGTTGATTTAGCCATGACTTAAAATCTAAGAATCCATGACCCTTTTTTTAATGACTGTCACCAGCAAGTCATAATTATTTATTGATCATTAATAAAGTCATTATTGTAGCACATAAACTCTTGAGCAGAGGTGCCTTGTTTTAATTGCCACATTTATCGTTGGTTATGTGCTCTGAAATCTGTAAATGTTGTGATAGTGTGGAGACGTGCTGGGCTAAGACGAGGGAATCAGACATGACATACACACATTAAGCAAAAAAGTATCTCAATGCTAAAAAGGAGAATGAAAACTTTGCATTAAACACCAGTTCGGAAATTAAAAAGCAGAACACCGGCTTACTGTATATCCATATGCAACATTCATAATCAGTATTATAGTCAATTATTAATACTCTATTAATTGTCATGTCCAACCAGGCAACAGTTATTATCCGCTGTAAGCTAAAAGAAAATCCAAACATATCCGGCCACATATTGTTCCATATTATTTCATTAAACACATACGGAGCCGAGACCTTGGGTTTATAGCCAAAGTACAGTGAGCCTGCAGAAATCCTGCACAGTGAGGCAGATAATTAGCATTAAGAGAAAGAAAAGTGTAGTGATTTTCATGCTGCTCTTAATTATTTCATCACATGCATTGGCTGCGAGAAACTCAACGCCCAAACACATCCCAGTAACTTTGCTTAAAAGATTATTTATCATGATGGGTTGTAATTATACCTGGGGCTCAGCTGATTCAAATGGATTTGCTGCATAACTGATAGGATAAATGTTTGATGAGATGTTTTCATTGATGTGTGACTGGCTCTGTATTACAGTCAGAGAAAGGCTTACAGGTTTCCCCTCGCTGATAGTGCTGGCCTCAATAATTGTTGATAAGATCATCGGCTCGTGGAGAGGGCTTTTCACAAAATACTGACTCCACACAAATAGCTCATTTGTCAAAGGTCAGCAGTGTGGAACAAACGGTGAGCAATTACTGTCCACATGTCCTGCATTCAATCAAGCCGGCCTCCACGGGTCATTAATGTGCGGCCCTGTATGACAGATAACAATGACCACCTGAGACTTGTCAAGATCAAGTGAATGTCATTTTTATAGGACAGATCTCAGGTTAGCCACATGTCTGAAACAACAACTGTAATTAAACTAATAGTGATAATAATGATAATAATAATAATACTAATAATAAGAAGAAGAATATATGGAGTAGTGCCAGTGAAAGGTTTGTCAGTGTTGGTTTGCTGACCTGTGACACGTCTATCGCTTTACATGCTGAATGTTAATTATTCAGGCGCTGCTGTCTGAACAATTCTTTATGTATTTACTGTTTGTATTATTTTATTCACTGACTAGTTTTTTGTGCCATGGACCTTTGTGTCTTTAATAAAGTATATATTATTAATAATCTATAATTAACAAATAATATATAATACAAACAATTATAATGATGTAGTTGATGATAATCTTAAAAGGTGTGTCGTATGAACACATTTTAAAACATAGCTGCAATTGCAAAGCTTGCAACTGAAATATGTTAATGTAGTGAAATGGATACATGCTCTGCGATGTAACCAGACTGTGACAGGCTTTACATGTTTTTTCTCTCTGGGATGAAGCCAGATGCAGAGCCATTGCAGACTTCCCTACCCAAAAAAAACCCAAACACCCTGCTGTCTTTTCTCAAAGGGAATAAATAAAGCATAAAACCCCTGATAATGAAGATGCTTTGTTATGAGGCCAATTTGTTGATTTTTTTCTGAACATTGTGCAGGGAGCAGAAGCAACTGGCTCAACAAACCCGCCATGACTGGACCAGATGTCAGCGCAGCAGCAATCCATCAGGAATAAGAGGGGAAGCCAAATAAAAGGTAGGGCTTGGAGTTATTCTCTCTTTACCATCTGTGATCTGCACTTCAGAGCAAGTGCACAACCAAATAGCTTTGCCTCTACTGACATGATAGATTTGAAGGCCATGCTGCGGGAGCTGCAAGAACAGATTAACTTGTTGACACTGAACATGACAGAGCACATCCCAGTCACACCAAATCCAACAGCACAGGCCAGTGATCTGCTGACGACTGAGAGCTTATGTAAAGGAATGACGTCCCAGCATTTTTCTGTTCAGTTCAGAGTTCACACAGGAGGTCGTTTATATCCTGTGTGAAACTAATACACATTGTTTCTATGGTGACCTCAGACAACAACACCAGCAATGTGTTTAAACTACTTTCTCACACAACATGGTGTGAACCAAATGCTATCAAAGATAATAATAATATTAACACTAAAAGCACCACCCTTCAAAAGAAGGGAAAAGATGATAATGATTAATAATGAACTTAATAACTGAAAAATCACGACGCCACATCAATAGTTAGTGTCGGGGGTTGTCAATTTGTGCTGGGTTTGTTTGTCTGTTCCTGTTGCCGGGTGGGCGTGGCAGTCAGCTGTCATCCATGACTCATCTCCTTCACCTGCAGCTCATCATTCCAGCTCCTGCTCTTAAGCTCCAGGCTTTCTTCAGCTCGTCGTCAGTTCCTAACCTGTGGTACCACGCCTGTTTCCCCTTCCATGGATCAATACCTCACGGCAGAGTTAATTTCGCCTTCCAGGGAAAGTAACTAAAGTTGCCTTTCAAGCTTCTCACGGTCAGTAAAACTCTCACTTAACAGGAAATTATCATTCTGGAATTTCCTTTGCCAAAACTGACTTACCTCTCTCTCTCAGAGCCATCGATCCGACCACAAGGAGAACTCACTGACCAGCCTCTGACTCAACTCTTCTGTAGTATTTATTTATTTTTATCACTGTTTTAAATTAATGAATTATCTTTAATTCACCTGTACCTCTCAGTATCCTCCTTGGATCCTGTCCACTCATTCATTACAACAGAAGTGCACCACGGTGTTCCTACTGATCTTTCCGAAATGTTGTACATTATGGGACTCCAACCCGGCAGAGCTCTGGACTGGGCCGAGGCTTATAACACACACTCCAGTAACCTCTCTTTTTCTAAATGAGTTCATGACAGAAATTTTGCAAGTTTTTGTGACGGAGAGGAAGCAGTCACCATGGTGATGTCAATGTCTGCTCTGTCTGCATCAGGGAACACGCAGTTTGGCGGATTTCTCTGTGGACTTTTGGACCCTGGTGGAGGAGCCAAGGTGGAATACCTCGTCTGAGGCCTTCAAGGATTATCTAGCAGTATGTGATGCAACCCCTAAACTAAACGCCTTGGTTTCCCTGGTATCGGACTGGACAATCAGTTGAGAGATTGGAGACGGGAGAGATCATCTCGTCAGTCCGTCAGCGGTCTGCTACCACCTCTCCTCCCAAGGATTTTCTCCCCAGCCTCCTGGTGAAGAACCCATGCTGCTAGGAGGTGCCATTTAACCACAGAGGAGCGAAAATGTCGTCTCCACACAAGTGAGTGCTTTTACTGTGGGAAGTTGGGGCATTGGGGCAATGAGTGCCAGATGGAAGAATCCTGACTGAGGTTAAGTTATCCACTGCTCCCATTAAATGAATGATCTCAGGAAATCATGTTGAACAGGTAACCCTGTTCCTCTTACCATCTCCGTTGTCTCCGCTAGTTGTGGGTTTTCTTTGGCTTCAGTTACACAATCTACCATCACTTTGAAAGAGGGTAGAATAGCTTTGGTCTGCTAAACGTCCCAGGAGTTTTGAGAACCCTGACACTGTTAGAGAGGCCCTAGATTTAACTCTGGTACCAGAAATCTATCATTATCTGGCGGAGGTTTTAAGCAAAGAACAGGATTTTTGTCTACCTCCTCATCATCCCTATAGTTTTGCAATATCTTTTGCCTGGTAGCCCTCTTTCTTCTAATAAGTTGGACAACCTCAGGGATGGTTCCTTCACTGCATCCTTGCACTGACTACCGTGGACTAAACAACAGAACTGTCAAAAACACTCCTCTCCTCTGCCTTTGAGATTCTTAATGAAGCTCAAGTTGTCACTAAATTGGATTTACGGACCGCGTACTACCTAGTTTGTGATGGGGAACAGCTTTCAATACCCCCTTAGGACCCCGCTGTTTTTCCGTTTCCAGCTGCCCCTGGTCCCACATAGCACTGGACTGGCAGCTCATTTCAGTGCTCTTCCCAAGTTACCCACAGCTACAGAAAGGGCTGATTATTAGTTCAATGTGTTATTCATCGAATCCCCACTGTTATTGTTTGCAATAGACGTCCCCAAGTCTGCCAAACTCTTTGTAAAGCCCTTGGTGCCACAGTTAGTCTCTCCTATGGTTTCCATGCCCAAACCAATATTCAGACGGAGAGACTAAATCAGGAGCTTAAATCTGCCATCTGTTGTGTAACTGGAGCTAATCAGACAACTTGAAGTGACCATCTGACCTGGATTGAATACGCTCACAAGTCTAGCTTGGTAAATCTGGTAAATCCCCATTTGAATGCTCCCCAGGTTATCATCCACCATTATTCCTCTCACAAGAGCATCTCCGGTCTGTCCCTTAGGTCAGATCACTGCCGCAAGGTTTGGACCCAGACCCCCTCTTACCGCCCTGGTCAACAGGTTTGGCTCTTCACTCAGGATACTCCCCTCTGCACTCAATTCAAGAAACTGTGACCTTGTTTCATTGGCCCCTTTGTAATAGAGAATTATTAATGCGACCACTGTCTGTCTCAAATTTCCCTGTACTATGATCATACACCCCACGTTTCCAAGATTAAACTCACAGCTACCTCCTCCTGTCATCTAATCACTCATCTCCTTCATCTGTGGCTCATTACTCTGGCTCCTGCTCTTAAGCTCCAGGCTTCCTCAGCTCGTCGCCAGGTCATTTGGTTCTCAACCTGTGGTACCACATCAGCTCTTTGGTTAAGCCCTCAAGGTTTTTTTTGGTCATGTTTCATGTGGAACTTTGCTAAGCTATCGCTGCCTGTTTCCTGGAAGACAGATGTGGACTCACCACTCGGCTGTGTTTTGCCAAACCCCTCTGCACTCACAGAAATATTTAACCCTAACCTTTAAGATTTATGTAATATAATTATATGACAAAGTTCCAGTTAATATTTTTAATTTTTTGAACATAAACCTACCCAATAAACTTTACATGATGCATATGCATCAGTGTAATAAAACCTATACATTTGAAATGCATATTCACCAGGTTTATGTATTCAGTATTAATATAATATTAATCAGATTAAGTATTCAGAACACATTAAGTATATTAATATATATTATGTCGAATTACATAATAGTTAGGTTACCTTTTCAAAATGAACTATCTGTATTTGTTTGAAATACATAATAATTAAGCTTGAATTCAATCAGAATGCATAGACTTGATATATTTTCTGATTAATATCCAATGTTTTTTCTTTTCTATTTCCCATTCAACATCCCAATGAAGCATACAATCAGGCAACCTTGTTGATTCAACACATGTATTATATTATACACATTATATTATATTATATATAAACATTATATGACTTCACTCAGCAGCTAGATGGAACATGAAAAAATGATTTCTCACAGAGGCAGGTTAGGAAGGATAAAGTTTTAACTCAATATATCTCTTATAGAGCAAATTTGCTGGCTTTCAAGCCCTGTGTTCTGTGGCCATCAATAATAAATAAATAAATAAAAAAAAAAAACAGTAGGTGCTCAGTCAACTGTGTGTTTGATATGTGTGAATCTTCCAGGTCGTGAACGTACAAGAACACATAAAACCATGGTTATCGGCATGTATGGTCAGTCTCCTCAACGTCCTCCTTCCATCCCCGTCAAATGAGCAATTTAAGTTTCAGTGCTTGTACTTTGGGAGTTTAGTCGATTGCAGGTCCATCAGGATCTTCTGGTATGCTTCAAATGTATATTTCAAGCTTTTAGGATAGCTTAGATTAAGTGCGTAGATCAAGCCATAAAGCATCACGCATGCATAGTTGACTTGGAACGCCTTCCAGGACCACACCAACGCCTGCACAGCGTCCACCAAGACCATCACCCTCAGCTTGAACAGTGTTGATTGCCATGGTCATCCCTGCCTCGGCCTCACTGCATTCAATGTCCTAGAGATGGAACTGAACAAGGAACTGTGTCACCCTAGCCTTGACCTTTGACCCCCAAAATCTAAGCAGCTCATCACTGAGGCCAAGTGCATGTTCATTTGAAGAAATTCCCTTAAGGCACTGTGGACATAGTGTTCATGAGAAAGTTCAAGGTCAATGTGACCTCATGCCCTTTCCTTTTAAATAAAATCAAATAGATTTATATCTAAAATTAAACTCTTCCATGATTCATTTCTGTGAGTGTGTTTGTCAAGGAGAAGGAGCTTTTTTCCACACTCACCGCTCAGGGACCTCACTGGAGGAGTCGCTCAGGCTGCTGTGTTTCTTTGTTAAGGAAGAGGTGCCAGGTTAGATGAGAGTTTAGTAGCATGCGTCTGTAGCATCTGTAAGGCGGACATTGAGCCGTTAGTCGGGTATCGAGATATTGCAAATTGATATCGAGCCGTGGGTCGCAGGTTTTGACCCTGTGGTTGATATAGTGACACACAGGATGAGACGCTGTAGTTGTAGGAAAGCTTTGAAGAAGAAGAAGAGGGGAAGATGGTGTAAGGACTGTGAATGGACAGTAATCGGATTGTGATGTAGACGCATGGAGACGCATGTTAATACCAGGTGTAAATGCATGTGGTTCAGCACTATCGTTTGTAGTGTTTTTTTCATCGTGCTCTAAAGACTTCATATTACTATACAATTGTTTGCTCCTCTGCTCTGGCATTCTTTTCACCTCTATGACAAAGTGCAGTCCGTAGTTCTGATCGCTTCCCCTTTACATTTCTAATACAATATGTATTGTGTGTGTGTGTGTATTTGTTATTAGTAACTCATGTGCACAATGGCCCATCATAAAAGCTTGCACTGGGGCCTGTAATTACGGCGGTACGGTACTGGTGGAGGGTTGGTTGGGTCACATGTCACACATGTCACACATGTGACCAGTGATGTGAGTTTTGCACTGATGTGTGAAAGATCTTGAGAGACTGACTTTTATGGCCCTCTATAACTGTGTCTGGATCCTCTCAAGTGTGGATTTGTCGTTCAGAAGATGTATAAATGCGTCACAGCACCACGCTGCGGGCTGCCAATAATATCATCGGCTTTTCCACTTGTCCGTTTTTGAACGATACATTGTGTGTTCTTCACGGGTGAGGCTATCCCAGAAGTCTTTGCGCACCAGTGGCAGAACTTTATTACAGCAACACGAGAACAGGTTCGGTGGAGCCTGTATAGTTAATTTTATTGTATTATTTTTATTTGTGGATTAAAGGGAAACAATGACAACAATGGCTTTGCCAGGTTGATTTGACCTTTGACCTGGTCAAACCTGTTTGTTCCAATATTCCATGTCCAAAATTATCTTCTGTGAATAATTAGTAATTATAGAGGTGACTGCATTGGTTAAGTTGACTTAGTTATATAATGTTGTTGTAGAAATAATGTTTTATTTCTGTTGTCATGACTGTAGTCATTATTTTTCTTTCAAACTGCTGTGTGTGCCCTGTGGGTTTTTTTCTGTCTTCAATCTCCTAGGCTAAAAGGTGTGTGCCATAGCCGTGCCAGGATTGGTGGAGTGGTTCTGGGCCCTGGCTCTCGATTGGCTGTACTCACCACCTGATACATAAGGAGCCAACATGGTGGACGTCAGAGGGCAGGATGGCAGCATGGCAGCAGACACTTTTCCTCATCCTCCGCCTCTCTCAACCGGCAACACTTCAGCTTTGTAGACCTTTTGAGTAGTTTAGATCTTGTTCGAGTAGTAGGGGTGGACTGCCAGTTTTGTTGCAGCGTTTTCTCCTGTTTATTTAGTTAGGGAGGAAAGTCATTTCCTCCCTTCCTGTCATTTGTTTTCTTTAAGGTTGATTAGGTATTATTTTCTAGACAGGGACCTTTTTGTTTGTTATTTTGGCCTTAGTTCACCCTGAAGCCTATACCTCAGTTAAAATATATTGTCATCTAACTTTGTTATTCAAATTACTTTTGTAAATAAATCATTCTTTTTCATAATATACAACAACAATTGTTTGTGGTCACTTGGGACTTGACACTGTACAAATATGTGTGTCTGAATCTGAGAAACATCACATTTACTGCATTATTACGTGAAATATTTAAAAAATGTATATGGCACAACTAATAACTAATAATCACAAAACTAATAAACTGGTACAACACAAAACTAGTCTAAACTGACTAAATAAACCTGAATAATACTAATATTAGTTCTACAACTATGTTCAAAAATAAAATATTTTCTTATTTTACATCAAATTTGTGTAAATACACCATATTTTAGGATGTACGTCCGGCCGTCAGACTGCAAGAGAAGTGGGATTCAAGACTTTGAACTGTGGAGGGCAGCATTTAACCTCTCGGTGTACAACCTACTGACATGTTATAGTAGAAGAAGGGAAACCTGTGAGATGTAGACCGAGACCATCTCATTTCACACAGCACACTTCCATCTCCACCGTCTACTGCGCACTTGAGAGTATCCAGACCCTGGATTGAGACACAGTTAATGTGAAACAAACACAATGGGATTAAACATTGGATGCAACTCAACTGCAGTGTTTTATCTAGACAAATTATGACCAAACCTACAAAAACACAATCTGAAACTGTCCGTGAATGTGGTGGTTGTTAAAGGCGATATCGAATGCTTGTATCGCACATATATGTTAGTTATGGAGGTCGACTTACATATATTAACTTGTTTTCATGGTTAAAAACCTCCTAGTCGCTGCAAACGAGCTGATCAAAACATCTCCTCACTGACGCTCTCGTCAGCCGCGCTGTTTCAGACCAAAACCACACCCCCAGAACGTGGACCCCAGAACAAGAGCTTTCCCACTGTTCTGTGATTGGCCAGGTACCTGGAAGTGACGTAATAGATAGGCCAGCTCTCAGATACACAGCTCCCCCTCTGGCACGGTGGATGCTCTGCATCTCAGCAACGAGAGTAGTTCTTCTTCTTCTGCGGTTGAATGTACGCAACCGGATGTGCCCGGACTAGTGCCCGCACCAGGAGGCGCTACGGTGGTGAAAGGAGTGGTGAGGTATACTGATGACAACATCAACATACGGAAGTGCCGATCCACTTCGCAGAGGATCAATACAACACTATTTTCTCAGCAGTGGCTGAACTGTTTGTTCTGAAACTTTAGGGTTTCATAAACGAGGTAATGACGCAGATACACACACAAACACAGCGTTAATTGGAGCTTCCGGTCTATGGCGCCTTTAACAGGAGACCAAAAACCAAAGTGTAATGGATGAATAAAAAATGAATACATAGTTGACTACGATGCCTATTAGGTTACAGTGAACTGGGTGAAAGTTTATGCCGAACGCTGCACTTTCCAATATAATTGGAAAGCCTTTTTTTTTCCTGAAGCACAAAAAGACACTCCAGTAAACGCCAATGTCAAGTGTAATTACAGCTCAAAACAAGTCAAAGTGATAAATTGGAAGGACAAATGTGCTGGGATAAACTTTTAAATCTCCTCCCAAGTTCTGGCTTTTAACAAGAGAGAGAGATGAATTTATATAGACAATTTAAAATGTTGTGCATGTCAATAAAATGACCCTCTGGTTTGAAATGAATGAGGCTTGTGTCCACTGGAGGAACTGAACACACTCATACATGTTTTAGTAGGGACCAAAGCCAGTATACATCACGGTTCATCAGTGTTTGCACAGATACTGGGGTATGAAACCACTTGTTTAACAAAGCAGGAGTCTCACAGCAGGAGTCTGCTCTTCTTTCTGTTCTTCACTACTCCATTTCCTCATCTTTAGGAATTTCACATACATTCTCAGAGCTTTCAGTGTGTCTGTGCACCAAGGGAAGACCCATTTCAGAACAAAGACATTTCAGCTCACTAGAAAACCAAACACTGATGAAGCTTGTTGGGGGGTTTCATATTGTTACAATGTGTGAGGAAGAGTTATGCTAACTCTCACTCTGGTGTATTTAAGTGTCCTGGCGTGTTTTCACTGGCTCTACTTGCCTCGGCACGGCACGACACAGTTAAGTTGCGTTTCCACTAGCATGGTACCTGGTATTTTTTTTAGTACCTGTGTGTTTTTTAGATACTATGTGTGACGTCGTCAGACTGCCATCCACTGATTGGTCAGAGTGCTGTCACAGGAAGAGACGTCCGACACAAGAATGAAGCCGAACAATGCCGAACTGTAGATCAGTTAAAAAGACAGAACAATCCTAAAAATGTGGGTCGATCTCCAACAACTACCAGGGAAATGTCTAAAATCTCCATATTTAACAGAGGAGTCTGGTGTATTGAGAGACAACACTGCTGATCTCAAACCCTGCTGCTGTGTTTCAGTGCAGTGACTGTGTCAGACGGAGTCTAACAAATAGTTTTAATCAACTGATTCTGATGATTCAGTTACACTGAAAACAACTGTTTACAAGTCACTGTCACTCTGTGTGTGTGTGTGTGTAAAAGTCAACCGCAGTTTCATGCAGCTGTGCAGTGATGACTCCGCCCACGTTGATCTTACTGTATAGGTAGGTACTTTTCGTGGAAATGCAAACTTAACCGTGTCGTGCGAGGCGAGACCATAGTGGCAAAGGGCCGTTAGACACTGCAAATTCTAGAACCAGACAAAGTCATTTAGAAAAGCAATGTCCAACACCAGATAACTGAAGAAAAATATGGTGAGGAAAAATTCATCATCATCATCACCACTTGACATCAGAGTTAAGGCACCTCACCAAAAAGAAGCAGATCTTGCTGCTTTGACTTTAAAGAGGTTGTGAGATATAAATGCCCAGTAATTTAGTATGGCCTTTGAAGGATGTTATAAAAATGGAAATGGTCTATGGAAGAAAAAAAAAAAAAAGATTCCCCAACTCTGCTTTTATTTCTTTCTCTTGTTTTTAAACTTGCCAATTGCAGTGGCATAACACTGAGAGGCAGATAAATAGGGTGAATAGTCATTTAAGCACTACTCTGGAATATATATATATATATATATACACATCTAACATAGCGAGACATGATGGTCTGGAATTACAAAACATGTCTGAGGAGGCCCATGAATATTTCATACAATGCTCTACAGCCCATTTATACCTTATAGCACATCACTCACAGCTCACATGTCACTTGTTCACTTAGTAATGATGATGACCCCAGTGATCATTTATCTGTGACAAATCTCAGGACTACATGCAAAAACCTCTTATTGATGAGGTCACTGTTTATTCACGTGAACTGAGCGGTTATGTAGAACCACGGTCAACCAGAGTGTCGCCGCGTGCAAACATTAGCATTCAGATGCCGATTGAAAGATTGAGTCCTTTTTAAAACAACAACACCACAAAAAAGGCAAATACAAACCAAACAAGGAGGGTAAAAAAAACTCCTTAAACACAGCGAACTGAAACAAAATGAATGGACCTAGACGCTGGGGAGGACAGAGACTAAATACAGGAGGGAGGCAGGGATAATCAGACACAGGTGGGACAACAAGGACACAGGTGAAACACATTAGGACAGGGCAGATAAATAAAAGAGAAGACAGGACAGGAGGTGAAACTTGACAAGGAAAAACACTACTTCATCTCTGTAGCACAATCTGTGGCCTTGGTGTGTGAAATATCAGGGGAAGTTTCATATGAGTTAGCTACGAGGGATCCAGTTGGGATTATCTGACATAAACATCTCTATTTTCTTCAAAGCAGTCCAGCACATGAGCGCTGGTGAGAGTAATGCAGGACCCACCGCATGTTGAGCTCAGAAGAAATACATTCAATAAACCTCGCAAATTAAATCACATCTACAAACTCTCATGCAGTCCACTAACCAAATGGTTATATATGTACCACAAATCACGTCTTTAAAGAACAAAGAAAAAGTTTTTTATTAATGCAGTCATTGATAAAACATTGTTCCGTTTTTGCCCTTTTAATATAATCATTGGTCGAACTTGATTGGTCGACTTTTTATAAGCAAAAGAATAGTTGAATATTGATTGACAGCAGTCTCAGTTGACTCCATGTAACCGCACGCCTCCGGTTGACAGTTTACATTGTGATCAGTACTGTCAGCTTGTTTATTTGTGTCCATATCTTTTCTCTGTTTTTAATAATGAGTGGGATTGAATCGTGTTTGACATGAGAGATTTTGAATTGACTTTTTTCTCTGCGCAAGAATCGAAGGTGATCAGCGCAGTACTGAGCCACTCAAGGGAGCAGAAGAGAGAATATGTTGTGATCCACCGTCGGAACATAAAACAATCACGTTGTGAGATAAAATCTATACAGGAAATGAAATCATTTGCCAGTGTTTCAGGACACTGAACCCTATTTAATGTGCAAGTGTGGGCTAAAAGGTTCATAGTCAGACCATGATGCGGTGGTCTCTCCCCTGCAGTCTACAGTCATGCTTCTGTGTTGTAGCCCTTTCGATGCCCTTGGTATAGAAGCTCTCATCGTGATATTCAAAAAAAGTGCATGGACCGCACTTTTATCTCTGGTTCAAAGTGGTGGATCGAGCACTCATCCTGGGTTAGGACACATCTAAGAAATCCAGTTGGATCTGCTTCAAAACCTGCCAAGTTCTTCTGCAACAGAGGTGCAATCAGGGGTCCAAACCTGTGGCACGCACCAAGTAGAAACCTAAGACACGCCACGTTCTCTAAGCTGTCATGGCAGATGCCGATTCACAATCAAAACACCATCTATGTAATGATGGTGGCTGTAGCAGGATGTCTTCAAGGCTCTCCCTTCCCCTCTTGAATTCAGCTGTCCACTATGACACAGTTGATAAAGCTGGAGCATCATCCCTATAATGTAGCAAGCATGTCAGCATTGGAAAACCCCTTTCTGTGGATGTTTGGTAACACCACAATGTCAGGTTTTGTTCACAAAATGTATCTAATACTAATTTCCAGTATACAATTAATCCAGATATGGGTTTATTTCAAAGGAAAATGTTGACTTTATTGTATGCCAGGTTTCATTTCTCTGGCATTACTCCTTAACTCACTATGCATGCTATATCAATTACTATGCATGTAGTAGTGCTTCATACCCACTGTTAAAAAAAACTCAAACTATCCCTTTAATTCAGCCTAAATTAGTACTTCCTGGTCCTTCATAATCTACACTCAGGCTTTCTCCTCATCAAAACCGGACATTGTCATTTTTAACATTATAACCGCTTCTTTACAATCATAGACCAAACACATGTCATATGTCTTGTAAAGTTAGTTAGTTTTTTTTTATTAATCCCCTTAGGGAAAGTATTCCTCTGCATTTTGACCCATCCTAGAATTAGGAGCAGTGGGCTGCCACACGGGTGGGGATTTGAACCGGCGACCCTCTGGTTACAAGTCAAGTTCCCTTTCCACTTGGCCACAGGCTGCCCTTGTAACTGACCTTGACCTCTGACCTGTAAACAGAGGAACGAGGACATTTAAAGTGAATATATTCTTCAGAAATTGCAGACTGAAGCCTTTTGTTTGGTGACTAAAATATGGTTTTCCTTATGTCTCCACTTACAAGGCCACATTTTTATGAGAGCACTGTTGCCTACTTGGCAAATGTGTCACTATATTTAGAAACTTTTCAGCCCCCAGGTGACTTTTTTTTTTTTTCAAAAAAGCATCTTGCGACTTTCTGGCATAACCCAACCGTCTCTCTGAGGAAAAAAAAAGAAAGAAGCCATTTCTGCCGCATGAATGAGCTGCATCTGACTCTGTTGACTGCGGGTGCAGAGGCGGTGTGGAGACACAGAGAGGGAGGAGCCATGCACTGTGACCATGCAGCGCAGTCGCAGACAAGAACAAGCGGCGCATGTGCAGCGCAGCTAACAAATCACTTCTCTGTATTAAAATAGTGTCGGCGTGGAGGGGTTTTGTTTTCTCTTCCCCCACACTTGCATCTTTCACACTCATCCTCGTCTTGCGCGTCTGAATTCTGAATTTAGACACGCTTGAGTGTATTCGACTGTGAAACGCACAAATACATACAAAACAAAAACACAACTGACGTATACACACACACACAAAAAAAAGACTTTGTGCTGTTTTGACTTTAAATATAGCAGGAAGAATATAATGAAAAGGCACTTTTCATTGTTGTTGTTGTGTTGTTATTTTTCAATGTTTATTTGTCAATATGCAAATCACTGTATGCCGTGTACTGGCGACGTCTCAGGGCTTTTCAGGCTGACTTTGGCTTTAGCTACTGTCCATTGGAACACGTGCGAGTGAGCGTGAGCCTCTAGTCAGGACTGACTCTGCATAAGCACCTCATACAACCACAATTCAAAACCCCTCTTTGTTATTACATGGTAATATGTTTCTCATGTACATTAGTTTTATGTAAACTACTCCACTGGCTGCTGTGTGGTTATTGAGCCTTATTGACATGCCAGTTACTCTCCACAACCAGATATTAGGACCATGAAACCTTGGGGAAGTGAGATAACAAGCGATGAGACAGTTTGGTAGAAAGCTTTATTATTGTGCTGGTCACATTAATGAACATTACTGAATGCAATTCAAGCAATTAATTACTGCTTGCATCATCGCCCTGCAAAAAAAGGGTTTAATTATTTTTTGATGCACTCTGTTGCACTCAGCGAGCCTCGTGGAGAGTGTGCTCAGGCTGACAAAATGGGCGCTGGCAGGAAACCAGCTAAACTGTGGTCTCACCGCCTAATGGCCATTGTACTGACAGGGCAGATGGTATTTCTTGAAAGTGGAAATGCGCTGAGGGTCTGGTGCAGAAGAGGTGACACTGCTTTATTCTCTCCCCCATGATCAGTGTCTGCAACAGCTGAACATCAAGTTACCAGAACAAATATCACTGTCAATGTGAAGGTTCTTTCCCCCTCAAAGACATTAGAGGTGGAGAAAAAAAAGAAACAAAAGCAAGATTTCAGAAATACTCAGGGCAATTGTCCAAATCACTTCTTCTTCCCGCAAGGCACAAAAATTAAATGCTTTATTTACTCAGATAATTGGTCTGTTATCTTGCCTGAACATTTGATTTTGCACCACGAAGGTCATCAAAGTGAAACCCCTTCAATTTCAGCCGCACAAATAAAACAAATACAGTTTATGAAGGCATATTTCATTTAGTGTGATTTATTTGATTTTGTCTGTAAAACATAAAGACCAGTTTATTTATTTAATTATAATTTCCATTATACACTGTTGGGACATAGCTGAAAAAGGTTCAACTCTCATATCCGACCTGTCAATCGTGACCTTGTATTATATATAATTTCTGTGTAACAGAAAACTGTTTGAGAGGCTTTTCTCATTATATAATGAACTATGTATTAATCTGACTGCAGAAATCTGTCAACAGAAACTCACACAGGCAAAACTGGCTGAGTCAGGAACTCTATACAAAATGAATTGATGTTATATATATATATATATATATATATATATATATATATATATATATATATATATATATATATAATCAGTTGTTTTTGATTGTATGATTTGTGAACCTTTTGCTCTATATTTTGACAATTTCTTATCTTATCATTTCTATTGCAAATCCATTGTTATATTGTAGCCTGCTTAACTTCAGGGGTTTAGTGTCAATATTTATTTCCTTAAATATGAACATTTTAAATCAATATTTTTCACTTACCTTCTCTTTAGTTTCTTTCATCATTAGTATTTTTAGACACCAGTGCTTCTGTTTTTAATCCTGTGAGCCACTTTCAGGTCCATTCTTTTGTCTGAAACCTGCTACATAAATAGAAACTGATTGATTTACTTGTTTAAAAGCCTTTATTAAGTAACACAAACACACCTATGATGGCAGCAGTAGACCTTTCAGCTCCAGGATTGACTTGTGAAACAATATTAAAATTAAATATCTGAACTACCACATTTCCCCCAGATCAAGAAGTCAGAGGTTTAAAAGGGAATGGAAACTGGACGACAGGAAGATGGTTACTGACACGGTTCCAACCTGTTTGGAGAAGCAACGCAGTCATGTCAATATTATTTCTATTTTAGTAAGTAGCTGTGCAATGATAGGATCAAATTCATAATAATGAATGCATTTTGACTTGAATATAGGAATGGACACAAAAAAATGACATCCAGGTAAAAAAAAGATAAAGATGCACAAAAATAGATTTAAAAAAGAAACGTCTGCTAATTTCACACTAAAGACACGACAGCCCTCAGCTGTAGCTGCAGACCTGCCTCTGAAATAGTTTGGAGACCTTCAGCACCAGCTGTTTCTGCAGCCCTGTCGTGCCTGCAGTAATTATGATGGGGAGAAGCAGAGGAGGAAGTCAGGTGACATTATTATAGTGTGACAGAGCTGCGTGGGGAGGAGGTCGAGGTGGGAGGACGGGTCAGTGAAACATCAAACGTTAACATGTGAAAGTGCTGTTTGTTTCCTGCCACTGCCGCAGCCCTTCAAACCCAGTGCTCCATGAATTCACATGTTTATCGCTGTAGCTACATGACAGAGCTCCCTTCACTTCAAAATCCACATAGCTGAACCTAAAATGTTACCTAATCCTTAAAGCTGCAGTGCCTACATGTTGGTAATGGATGTTGTTATTATGTGTGTGTGCTGCATGTGAAATCTGACTCTGTAGAACAAAGGCCTGACCGAGGACCTGACCGAGGGAGTGTCTGTGTGTATACAGCTGCAGTGCACGGGCAGGGAAACGGCTGAACAACTGGGTTTTTTAGACCCTCAGAATGAACTGCTATAACTTTTCATGGACGTTCATACTCATCGCTGCCCTGATTTGCTAGTTGTTGTTTTGACCTTAAATAAATCACTTCCCGTGGGCAGCAAAGAAAACAGTTCAGTTGAATTAAGTTTAAGTTAGGTTTCAACTTAACCAAACCTTAACCATAGTGTTGCTAATACCAGGTGAGTAAGTCGTGCAATTGCTGTTTCATTGTTGTAGTGTCTTAATTAAATGTACTGTGTCAAACACTGAATAAAAAAGAAAAGACAAAGGTTTCAGCAAAACCAGCATCTTTACTGAAGTTGCATATTTCAACCCACTGAATAACTTTAGCCGACTGTATATGAGAAAGTACGGTGGCCCTGAGGTAGAAACAAAAAAGCCCTCCTTAGACTGATGATAACATGGGACAGGACCCTCTCCCCATGTTATATAAAGGGCTCAAATGATATTTTATTATTGGACCTACAATCTTAGGGTTTTCAAATGGTTCTGAATAATTCTGTTAACCCACAGAATCTGATGCTGGGGCTGTTTTCAGTTGGACTAATAACATGTGATCAGGTGAACAATGAAGAACAAAAGAGGCTGTTTCATTTTGTTTAATCTGCATTCATATGCAATTAGCTGTTAACAGACTGAAACCGAAAACTCACAAGTTTTTCTCTCTCATCTACAACTCAATTTCCATGTCTCGTGTTGCTAGTTGGACCATAATGACTAAACCACAAATGGAAAATGGAAGTCTTGGCCCAGATATCTGCAGTCTACACTGGAAGCCGCACAATATTGTTGTATCTTTGCCCCAGAGGCTAATTTATTTCCAGACAAGCAGTTGATGGATTCTGAGATTGAGATTGCGCTTCCTAAACACATTTGACTTCATGAAATGTCCTCAATTTACGGAAACCGCCGGCACATACAGTAAAGAGAGTTTCTGCACTGTTTCATTGCAGAGATCAGTCGCAATATCGGGAACATCACTTTTTCAGAGCAGACTTGTTATTTCACTTCACAATAAAGCCATGTGTTTTTCTTCATCTGGGGCTCTTTAAAGGGAAATCTAGTCTGACGTTCTGCTGCTCTGCTAGAAGAAGCCATATATGTAGATAGATAGATAGAGATGATTGAGATTTTTTTTACCATTTTTAATTGATTCATCATGATAATCAAATAAACTGACAATTAATCAACTGAATAATAATAATAAAAAAAAAACTGTTGATCAGTGTACAGTTACTTTACCATACAGGGAGCACTATGTATCTGATAAAAGAACACACGTCCTCAGAAACAAGGTTCTGCCTTGTTAGGACCAGTTTTTGATCTCCATGAGGACTACTGGTCCTGACAAGGTCAGTGTATATGTTAGAAAAAGTCCTATAGTGGTTAAAGATACAAGTACACTCCCTCATAACCTTCACCCTGGACAATGTCACTGCGTGTTCCCAGTGTCATTAAAGCAACTTGAGTCTCTTGGTTGAATTAAGATGAGTTAACCACTTTGAACGGCGTGTGACTTTCAGCAGACCTTCACCTCCTCTGCTCCATCAGACTGAGATATCGCTTCAAAACCGGGCCATCATCATTCTTCTTCCATGTTGCAACAAAGTCTGATGATTAGAGAAATGTAAGAATAGGTTTGCATGTATCAACTATATATATATATATATATATATATATATATATATATATATATATATATATATATATATATATATAAATAAGATGGATGTGCTCATCTTAACTCGTGTGAAGGCAGAGTAAAGCCTTCACACAAAGTATGGTTGTGTAAGATATGGACACATAGTCAGCACTGTGTGTGCTCTTTGCTGAGAAACAGCATAAAACAAGCATACTAGTTCCCACTGGAAATTAGGTTTGATGATTAATGATGTTTCTAATTATATACATATATATATATATATATATATATATATATATATATATATATATATATATATATATTTATATATATATATATATATATAGAGAGAGAAAGGGGGGCCCAAAGCTGTTTTACACTACAGTTGCGCCATTCATCCATTCACTCACACTTCCATACAACACATTTTCTATCACTCATCCTTCAAGTCCATTCACACGCTGTCAGCACAGCCATCAGGAGGACACATCAGTATGTAGAGTGGAGCCGGGGATCGAACCCACAACCTTCAAGTTGACTCGAGCTACCACTGAGCCACCATTGCTACCCTAATTGAACATCACTAAACACATGTTTTTTGTAAAATCAGCGTAGAGAGAACCAGTGTTACTTAAAATAGTTGAACAGAGCAGAGCAGTGAAATCAGTGTATTGTCAAGTGTCGTGGAATTGAAGTTTAAAAGACGCAGTCATTTGGCCTGAGAGTAGGCCTACAGTCGTGAATGTGCTGTGAAGCAGCTGACAG
This sequence comes from Solea senegalensis, assembly GCF_019176455.1. Taxonomy (NCBI): domain Eukaryota; kingdom Metazoa; phylum Chordata; class Actinopteri; order Pleuronectiformes; family Soleidae; genus Solea; species Solea senegalensis. The sequence goes on along the minus strand of NC_058021.1, from coordinate 36,473,463 downwards.
CTGGGACCAGCGATTATCCAGCATGACTTTGAGACCAGGCTCTTTTTAATACCTCATGCCTGCAGATGCTTTTGTTGACGGAAGAGAAAAGTGCTTGTCCCAGAAGGATGATCCCTGATTTGTCTCCAAATCAATTATAGGAGTAAAAAAAAAAATCATAGACACGATTTGTGGCCAAAGGGCAGACAATGTTCCCAGTCTGCACAGGAGACTAATAATATTGCAGCAGGGGTCTCTTCTGTCTTAATGACTCTGGTCGTGCTGTGCTTGCCCTGCACTTGCTGGGTCGCAATTCACTGACTTCCTGTTTTACTCATTATTATTGTTATTATTATTATTATTATTAGTAGTAGTAGTTTTAATAATAACAATAAAATAATAATAATACAATTAATATTATTATTATTTATCATCATTAGTTGAGAATGCTGACCTTGCATTTAATAACCATTTTCTTGCTCTGTATTAATATACCATTATAATAATAATATACCACCCTTTGATTTCAACTGTTCATACATCAAAACGTTCAGCTCATTCATGACATCCTCTGGGCCACAGCGTGAGTTGAATGGAACCCCCGTGTTAATGAACGAATCAGAGGCTTACAAAGAATAATATAGTGGCCTAACAACAGGCGATGATGACATAATCGTATCAGGGAAATCATGCAAAACTCTACATCATTTGGCGCACAGTAAAAATAAAATCCCCTCATACAGATTTCTCATGGCGCATTTTGAAAAGCAGGCGGCCCAAGGTGACAGTAGGCGGCCAGGAGAGGACTAGATTTGCAGAGGTGCGTGTGTGTGCGCGCGTGTGTGCGTGTGTGTGTGTGTGTGTGTGTGTGTGTGCGCGCGCGCGCGGATGCTACACTGATCATCCACTAGACTGACGTCTCTCCGGTAGCGCAGACGAAGACCGCAGCAGCAGCGCGGCTGTTTCACAGACTTCAGTGGGGCTGAGCAGTCGACGGTGTCTCCTGCAGAGAAACAGAGAGAGAAGGAGAAACGAAGGAAGACAGAACTTGGTTTACCGAAAGGCTGTGCTTTTGCAGCATGTTCCACCGTCGGCAGTCTCCGTTTAAACCAACTCGTTCAGCAACTGTGTGACTTTGCTGGTGTAAAGGCTTATTTTCCGCGTTTCCCCGCAGTTGGAAAGATTCGTCTCTTATTTTTTTTCTTCCTTCGGCTGATGTGAAAATCGTGCCCGCTATACTGGAATGATGTGGACCTCTCATGATACTGTTGGATTTGTTTTCTTAGCTGGATTTTGTGTGCAGTTCGGATTCTCCTTTGAGGGTAAGGATCTCATATAACGTACACACATTTGTTTCACTTGTCTTGCTCCTCCAGTTTATATCTCAGTGTCATCGTGTGTTTGCCGCCCTGCGTGGTGAAAGCAGCTCGGTCGGAGAAAGTGTTAAAAGTGCGCAGCCTTTCTGCAAAAGCAAAGGAGGGCGCGCAGAGGGAAGGGGAAACAACGAGGGCAGGTGTTTCAGTTTCAAGTCTGGCGATTTAGTATAAACATATGTGATAGAGAATAAGCAAAGGTGACGCAAAAACCAAATAAAGGACGCGAGGATGAGAAAATGCAACTGGTGATTGTTTGAGATCAAGTGGTTTGTGAGGTGAACGAGGAGACGCTGCATTTTCTCTCGCGCTAAAAAAAAAACCCAACAACAACCCAGGTTTGGCTCTAATTTGAATAAGTTATTGAAATTGTGGTTTAGTTTTGGTTGAGGGAGATGAAGCGGTCGCTTCAGCACCACGGACAGCGCTTCATCCTCTGCTGATGCTGAATACAGCTGTCCGTGGTCCTGAAATCCACAGTCCAGTCACAGTCAGCTGCTGCTTCTTGTGTGGTTACTTTCAAGTTGCACTGCGTGCTCCTTCTCCACACCTTTACATCTGTAAAACCAGGAACCCTGTGGTCACGTGTACATTATTGAAGTTTGCAGAATGGACATCCTCCTACACTCCACTCTTTAGGGGCTGCGTTCACTCTTAAATCCCACTTTATTGTTAATGGTCATGTTTCCAGTCAAGTTTATTCAGTTGTTAATGCAGATGTGGAGATGCAACCACCGACTAATGCGTGAAGGTGGAAAAAGAAATGGGGAGAAGATTGTGGCCGCGGTGCTACTGTGCGTTATGTAAATTCCCCTCCCGGATGAAGCCGCGTCGGTATCTGTGGCAATGATGGGTTGTGTGTGTGTGTGTGTGCGTGTGTGTGTGGGAGCCTATCATCTCATTCAATTTAAACAAAGAGCGCACATTTAACCATGGTTTTGGTAGCGGCGGCGGCGGCTGTGGCAGCGTTACCCCGTCCGCGATCATGAAGTGTGAATGCAGCCACAAGCCTGATCATTAAAGTGATAATACCTCCTTCGACTCTCCCTTCCATCTCTTCCTCTATCCCTCTCTCTACCCTGCAGGTCGTTTCACGGATCTGCCCTCTAACATGACTGTTAAAGAGGGACAAAACATAGAAATGGCGTGCGCTTTCCAGAGCGGCACCGCTTCGGTGTATTTGGAGATCCAGTGGTGGTTCGTGAAAGCGCCGGAACCCACTGACAGCGAGGAGGACGTCGGTGCTGAGGAGGTACAAGGGACTCTTATCTTTTTTTTTTTTTTCCACATCTTCCTTTCCTCGTCACGAGCTGTGTCAGTTTCCTTCTAAGCACACCCACTCATGAAGGGAAAAAAGGCCATCCAACATGTTTCCGCGCTATTACGCACGAGCACCTTATGTGGTCACCATCATCCCGCTCGTGTAGACGTCCTGAAGACATTTTTAGGCACTGATGTTACAACTTTTACTCACATCTACTATCTTGCAAGAAAACAAACACAAAACAAAAGCACAACACATACATATAAACATCGACTGCTGCTGCTCGAATGTCATGGACAACATACACTCAAATGACATTACATTCTGTAAAAAAAACCCATCTAACTTAATTTTGGATTCCATTATTTCTCCTCACATTTGAGATGTGAACATTTATTTCATATCTAATTTGATAAAAAAGAAAATGATTTCATTTTATCTGATTTTCCCCACAAACAGTTAACAAAAAAAAAACACACAACCTGAACACTGATGTCTTGGAAAAAAAAAATCAACAACCACAAGATCATTAATCAAGGACCACTGGGGAAAAAAAGCAAAAGAAAAAAAATGAGCTCGTTCTGGATATTAATTACACCATAAATGGAGTAAATGAGCCTGATTATTCATGGATGGATAAAACATGGGTGAATCAATACAGCCAAAGCATATTCTTGTATATTGCCTCATTAAACAGTGCAATGGAGGAGCTTTGGCAGTTTATGATTGTGTTGCATTAGTGCTGCCTGTGACACTTTCCCTCGCTCAGCCCGCGAGGAATGATGCCAGTGTTTTTGCTTCGGTCACATGAATAGAAATGACTCGCTTGTGTTATTATGTTGCAGGTATATGGCTGCATGGGAAGGGTTTGTCTGTGTTGAAGTGACAGGCATCAAATGAGAGAAAAAACGAGGTGTGTGTGTGAGTGTGTGTGAGTGTGATGGCTGATATCGCGAGGCTTTAATTATTGTTCCATTGTTGCTCAGCTCTCATTGCGGCTTTGATGTCTGTTTGATCCCATGTGACTTTTCGGATGTGGTGCTGAAGTGGCCTATTGATGCAGACATCACATCGTTGCCCACAGTTCTTATCACGGAAGGCTGTTAAACATGAAAGCTGCTGCTCTGCGTCCCTGTGTGTGTGTGTGTGTGTGTGTGGCTTGGGAACCAGCTGGTGCCCTGGAAATTTAGAGGAAATGACCACAATGCCTTGGAAAGTAAAAATGTGTTTTCAAAAGACGCTGGAGAGGTACGAGTTGAACAGATGACTCAAACAAGAGGACGGTGGAAGAAATCAGAGTGGACTCCCCAGTAAAAGTCATGTGTGGGTGTGCCGATGACTTCCTCTCTCAATGACCCAGGGTCACTTATCAACTTTGCAAGTATTCTAGTTTGAAACTGCAACCGCATGATTCCAGTTGTGTCTGTTCTTATGCTCTGTGCCAATTTAAAAAATGCAATACATTAATGTTCGAATTAATTCACATCATTCACTTCTAAGTCTTGCATCAGAATAACGTAGTTTGCGTTGTGGTGGTATGTAGTTTTAAATGCACAGTTTGTGATTTCTGCTGATATGAGTCTCTTAATCAAACACTAACAAAAGCGTTAAAAGGGATCATGGGAATCGTTGTCTTTCCACGTTCTTTTGTGTTGCCATGTGCGTTTGTATTTTATGGGGAGATTCCGCAACAGAATGTGCAGTCGTCGAGATCATTGGTGAAAAATACACACAATGAAATGAAATTACATTTTATTGGGGCAAAATGCAAGTGAAGTGGTCCGTGACCTTTTTAGCACTAGTGAATGCTTTGGAAATGTTTTAGTCTGATTGTTTTTAGGTCATTTAATGCAGAAATAATACATAATATATCTTTGACATTGAATTGAAAAAAAAAATAAAAAATCTCTATGTTATGTGAAAATATATATATTTAACCCAAGTTTAGCCCTGTTTTCATTCCCTTACATCATGAACAAACAAACAAACAAACAACCTAACCCTTATCCACACAGAGAGAACACAACATCTGGTATGCAGTGCACAGAAGACGAAATACATCAACCAGCAAATAAACATAGGAACAGGATAATAATCATAATTGATTTTGTCTTCCCACAAACTGTTTGGCTTTATTTCATACCTAGATCCATAGTCAGTGTCAGCAGAATTCCGCATATAACGTAAATGTTATTCATAGGTAATTATCATTTTATTTCATTAGAATATTATAATTAATATGTAATATGCACAACTCGACATATTATGCATTAGTCAGTGTTGTTGTTATAGAAAAATAAAGAGTGAGACAGGCCCACACGATTAGTAAAAACATGGATTCTATCTAAAGGACAATCATTTATCCCCCAACTTCACATCGGCTGTGGTCAGTGTCCACTCGTCCGTATGTCTGTAGCCTACATTCTTCTCATGTGGCATAAATGTTTAGGCTCAACGGATAAGGATTTGGTCATTAAACGTCAAGGTCGCTGTGACCTTACAGACATACTGAAACAGAGTTCCAAACCTGGTCCTAATCCACTCACCAACCAACTGAAAAGATCGCGTAAAACGAGAGGCAGGACGAACAAGGGTTTATTGTTTACTCTGATAACCTTTGGCGGGGCGTCCATTTAGGCTGCCACACCGACATACTTCCATGTAATGGATATGCACTCCCTGGCAACACACGAGGCCAATGACAGAAACCTTCTTTTACTTTTCTTAAATGTGCATCAATATTTGTGTCTTCTAACAAACGGACTTGAGGATCTAATGGGAGACGCCGTCCTGCAATCTTGTGTTATGATGTCAAAAACTGGGCCAGAATGTATTGCTGTATTTGGATAGTTTTGCATTGTTGTGTAACGTATACATCACCAAGTGCAGTGCAGGGATGAGCCATCGTCTATATCCCATGAAGCACAGGCTGGATATCTCAGGTTTATATTTATGCAACGTCTGTGGTGTGATGGAAACACTTATAACGGCTCAGTCCGTATCTGCAGTGAATTGTGGCACAAACACATTTTTGACCACGCCTCAAGAATGTACGGGCAGATTTGAAACCTATTTTGGATAAAGGTCATCACTGCAGCGGTCAAATTGACCCCAAGTCCACTGTTACTGCTCAGTCGGTCACTGACTCGCAGACTGTTGTGTCTTAAGTTAGTCAGGAAGTAAACTGCTGTGTCAGGAGTCTTTATTCCAACCCATTAGTATTCATGAGTCAGTGATAACCACTCCACCATGAGCTACTGCCATCTTTAATCTTTAATTTCAAGCCAAATTTCAGTCCGGGCTGAATGAATGAAGGCATTATTAATGGTGAGATTACAGAGCATCGTTTCCATGTACAAAAGCAATGAGAATCTTCTCCAACTTCAAAACCTGTGATCAAACTTCAGGACAATGTAATTTCATACCAAAGTGTATATAACTCTATAAATACTTACTTACAATACATTTATTGTGCATAAAAAGCCCTAGTGTTTGTCAAAGTAATTTGCTGCAGCAGTGCTTTGCTTTGACAAGGAATTTTCTTGCATCTTCAGATAAATCGAATAACAACAGCATGACGCCAGACAGCGGATGAAAGCAAATTATTATTATTTTTTTTCCCCAACAGTACTATAATGATTTATTCTGAAACAAATCATGAGAAACAATGAGAGAATATATACGACTTAATTTGTGCATATAATATTGACTATAAAACAGACAGCACTTCCTGTTCTGCCACTGTTTTTGGTGACAAACCCTGTGTGTAGCATGTTTATTGTTGCCAATATTGCCATATTGTTGCCAATCTGATCTCAAATTTGACAGATGATATTCACAATTACCAATTACACTGAACATGACAATCATCATGTGTTTTTGATGTTTTCTTGTCACCAAGATACCAAAGTGAGAGTTTACCTCGGTCTGGCTCTCCATGCACGTGTACTGCCCTGGAACATGTGTTATCAAAGCATTCGGGAATTAATGATACAATATGCAAACACTTGCATTGTCCTTCAACATAAACAACACTATTTGTGAATAATTGGAAAACAATTGTTGAGTAGGTGTTGCAGGGACATATGTGTGCGCCTGCTGATCTGCTGTGAACAGGAAAACTCACCAAATGTGTGAGGAAACAAAAGCTGCTGTTTGGTAACAGCTTTCACAACAAGATGTAAATGTCTCTCCACTTGGATTGCAGATGACATGCTGCCAGATTAGAATCGCACTGAAACACAGACAGATGGAAACTAAAACACCAACACCTCCATGACAAAGAGGAGTGGTGGCACTGACGGGGGTTCGCCACACGTGTGATGCTGTTGATTCCACTCAGAGGAGCAAAAAACACGCGGCATGGGTGGGGACGGGGAGTTCGGCTGTTACAGAACGTGAGCAGATTGCCGTGGCGGTGCTGGGTCATCCGTCTGTGTGGCGTTCTGGATGCGAATTGACGCGGTGCAGGCTGTGATGACACTGTGCAATTTTTGGGCCTACTTTTTTTTTGGACGATTTCTGATTAAAATACCAACGTTTCGCCAAGAGAAACACAGATTATAATCTCGTGGACATTACATTACATTACATTACATGTCATTTAGCAGACGCTTTTATCCAAAGCGACTTACAAAAGTGCATTTAAACATTTGGGTACAAATAAGAGCTAGAAGTAAGTAAGAGCTGGACCATAAATGTATGTATTTCAGGATGGATTTGAGGGGGAAGTAGCTTATTTAAGGGCTTATGTAGCATCCCTGTCGTTTTAGGAGGCCCGCGTGTCACAGCAGAGATATCGTTTTGTTTCTGAAAGCCAGCTGTCTGAGACGGCAGTAATGAACTGGATGAGGACTAAGAGGTGTGGAGTGTCACGCTGATGCAGCACAGGCTTGTGTCTGCAGACCACTTGAAATGATAGCTCTTGCGAAGGCATCATTTCAGCGTCGCTCCTCACAATATTGGATCACCAGCTGTGTCTGATCATCGTTTTAACGTGGTATCTAAAGAGATTTGACTGACCACTGCTCAGTGTTACATGTAGAAAGTGTAGACGTGTCGATGGCGACACACACACACACACACACACACACACGCCATGATTTCCCTGCTTCTCATCCTTTCATTGTAGTTTAATCAATTCTCAGGAGGTGACTGGGGGTGAACAACTTGGCAGAAATATGTAATTGCTATTTTTTTCTGACAGATTTTGTGATTAATGTGAAAGCATAAACAAAGTGTGGTAGGATGTAGTGACGACTATCTGTGAACTTACATTTTGGAACCAACATCACAGATATAAGGACTATTTCCAAGGTAATGAAAGTACAATCATTCGTTTTTAGGTTATAATTAAATTAATGGAAAGTAAAATAAAATGTCATATTCAATTTTTTGATAGATAAATAATACGCACTGGACCTTTAACTATATTCCAGTGCACATTTAAGATTGTAAAGATTTGTCATATTGCAATTTCCTAATTGTGTTGTTTCATTTTGCGATTTGAAAATGATTTATTGTGTAGCCCAAGTAATCACATTTCAAATCTATTAAAATGAATAGTGTTGGAATCTCATTAAAATATGTAACTGAAAATAAAATTGTAATATTCCGGAAGAATCAAATTAGATAAAGAAACACATGCCTCAAAGCAGCCTTGTAATGCTGAAAATAAAAATAAAAAAATATTATAAATAAACAGTTCAGTGTCAGTTTTGCTGATTTATCAAAAAAGTATATATATATATAAGTATATATTATGATATATCATAAAAGTATAAGTATAGTTCATATAAGATTACAAATGATTGTAATATAGACATTATTTATTTTGAAATATATAAGCAGTATATGTTATTATATAAGCATTTATTTTCCACTGTATTAAAAATTGTGTGACCACTGCAGCTCAGATCCTGAGTTTTCAGCAGTCATCATCAGACAACTGTCTTTCAAAAGGTTTTTACTTATAACATACTTAGTTGTACATAATATAAACTCAACGAATAAACAAAATGCAGGTTATTTTAAAGGACATAAAAAAAACTATACTATTATGCAAATTCATGCCTTTTCCACTGAAGGATGAAAAAGATTCAGTGTCCTTTTTTCAGTCCTTAGCAGACAATCATTTACTCTTTCATTTCATATCAAAAATAAAAAATATATTGAAAGTACTTGTGGATAACCCTCCTGTACCCCGTGTCAAAGCTGTTTACAGCAACATTTCCCCCATTTTAATTAAAGTTCATACACAGTACATGCAGCACAGTCTCCAGGCTCTGATCTCATTACTCCCCACAAGCACAAGAACAAGAACAAGAAAGTCCAGGTTCAGCACTGCAGCGTCTCCCCGGGGGACGGGGGACCACAGGTGCCAGTGGCTGACAAATAAACGCACATTTCTTTATGCATGTATAAAAAAGCTTTGCAAAGTACATCACGTGGTCTAATAATGCTTTGTGGACATTTACATACGTTGTTACCAAATGTGCTTTATTAGCTTTGTTACCATTTAGGGGTCAAAGGAAGAAGGGAAACGAGGGAAACTAAAATAACAGCAAAGTCAATCAGCTTGGCTCGAGCTGCTTAAAGTGTTCCAGAAGCTTTTCTTCTCATTAATGCAACGCTCATTCATCATTGTCTCCTGCTTTATCCTCAACGTGAGGGTCATGGAGCCAAATCCCAGCTCACAGTGGTGAACCGCCATTCATTCGAACATTCGCACATTCACACGGTTCATTTAGAGCAGGGGTGTCAAACTCATTTTTGTTCAGGGGCCACATACAGCACAATTTGACCTCAAGTGGGCCGGACCAGTAAAAATAGTAAAATAATGGCATAATAATCTATGAACAACAAGAACTCCTTGCTTTTTTTCTCCTTTGTTTTACATTTAATGGATATTTTTACAAAACATGACATTTCTTGAGAAATATAAGTGCAATTTCAACAATATCGTGCCTAAATGTACTATTTACACATCACACTGGATCTAAAATGGCACAAACATTTAGTCACAGGTATCTGGAAGAGAAAAATATTGTATTTGACATTAGGTTTAGATTGTAATCGTAGTGTGAAATTTTAACAATTCATCATGTGGGCCGGATTGGACCCTCTGGCGGCCCGGATCTGGCCCCCGGGCCGTATGTTTGACACCCCTGATTTAGAGAGTCCGACTAACCTCTGCGTGCGTTTGGACTCGTTTCCACAGAGCTCTGTGGACCATATTTTGTAAAACTCGCTTTATTTTTTTCTATTTTGATCTCAGTTTACATTGAAAAGGGTTTATTTTTGCAGAAGATTTAGAATTTAGAACAGACCATGGGGACTTTGTTTCACTGGAATTTAGCATACAAACGAACTATAGCTGTTTAACTCACTTCAGTTTGACATTGTCAGTCGTCAAACTTTGTCATTTTACGTTGAAAATACATTTTTGTTGTCCATAATTATTTATTTGTAAATATCAATATATATTGATTGTACTATAGATTATCAAAATGATGTGTTGTAACCACCAACCGATATTCTCATCTCCCCTAAGGCCTCAGGTTCTTTGTCTCGAATAAAATTGATCTGTAAACCATTGCTATATACAATATGTCACATATAAGGTTATTATACCAGATATATGCATATATATACTGTATATACATATATGGATCTATATATCCATATGATCTGCTGTGGGGTCAATTAAGGGAGAAGCCAAAAGAACAAGTCTAACATATATGAAATACCCACAGGATTGTTTGTACCGTATTTGTATCAGAGTTGCAGTGTAAATATTCACACTGACATGCCACAGAGGTGCAAAAACCTTGCATTTGCATAAGGGTTATTTAAATGATCTTTTTTTTTTTATGATGGTTTCTGCTTATATATGTGCAGACAAAGAGACCAAACGCTGTAAATCACTTCACGTGGGGAGACACGCTGTGCCAGATCAGCTGATGTAACAATCTGTGGTTTCTCTTGTAATATCACACAAAGAAGTCAGAGGTGAAAAGATAATGTTATTTCTGTGGCGCAGGTAATAAATACAAAAAACAGTTCATAAGAATATCTGGAGGCTGTGAGTTCCTGCTCTGACCTCCATCATAGATCTACAAAGCCTACAGATGGAGCAGAACACAGCCTCCTGGGTAATTGTGATAACTGAGAGGTGTGTCACACATGGTGGACTACGAGCCTCATTTCCATGAATTTCAATTTGAAAAACAAATGCATTAGTGATTTCCTCTTTTCGGGTTTTAAACTCCAAAGCCCTCTCATGCTGAAGAGGTGGATTGGATCCGTCTCTGGGATTGATCTCACTCTTTTTTTATCCCACTAATCCTGCCACTGTTGTTTGACATAAGATCAATTTATTGAGGGAATCTTTACGTCCCTGTCCAGTTGTAATTGTGTTTGCAGTGGGATTGTCTCCGGGCGATTTAAGGGGGTAAAAGAAAAGCTGAGCTAAATGTGCAAAGGGAGCTGTTTTTTCTTTATATGAACAAATACATGGTCACACAGTTTGATATCAGTTTCTGTGAGGGAAGAAGAATCTAAGAGAGGATACACCAGGCTTGTCCTGAGGATGTGGTGAATGAGGGGGCTTTTGAAAAGTGAAAGCAAATGAAGAGCTCTATCTTCGATCTCCAGCTTCCGAAAGTCTAAATAGCAACGTTTAACATTTTAAGAGTTAAATACATAATGAGAGCACTTAGAACTGCACAGAGAACAAAGCAAGAGCACTAAATATAGTTCAAATTGCTCAATTATTTCATGGCAAAATCAGCAGAGGGAATGTTTCATTTGAACACACACACATCCGTTCATCTGAGAGTGGGCATATGAAATAGATTGTCTCCCATTATAACCATCAAGTTGTTTAATATGGTGGAAGCCCATGGACGAGCAGAAGGGCAAAGTGTGAGAGAGTGAGCGTCAGAACTCACTATCACTACTTTACAAATAAAACTATGAACTAAATCTAATTCATCTTCTAATATGGAGGTTGGGGGGTTGTGTGTGTATCTCTTATAAATGCATTCATTGCTTCTGATGGTCATTTTTTGCAAAGTAAGAAAGTTAAATCAACCTCTCAAACTTCCACAAAGTGAGGATCAGCGATTGTATTTGTTGAGTATGGTGGCTGAGACGTGATCTGCATTAATTATGCTCAGTTTTGGAAAGTTGTTAAAAAATGGGCCAGATTATACCGATCACTGGAGGAAGGTTATGCCCCCTGGTGGCACCGGGTCAGGGTTACCCCTGCGCAGTATGATTTACGAAAGCTGGATCATCAAGGGCACAGAGAGTCAGAGATAATTCTGCAGACTCAAGGCAGATGTGCGCTGTTTAAATATTCATACTGCATTTCTTTCCTCAAATACTGCCTGGAGTGTGCGAGTGGCTGTGGAGGCTGCTGGACTCATCTGACCCAGGCCATGTTAAAATGTGCTGTGATTTTTTTTTTTTTTTTTTTTTTTTTTTTTTAAAAAAAAAAAAAAAAAAAAAAGCTATGCAGACGTGATGCAAGGTTTTCCTTGGCTGGGATCAGCTCAGGCCTGTGGTCAGAATACAAATGACCATTACATAAGAGCAGTAACATCCACCACTGCACTTTGACCAAAATGCACTCAAGCCACAGCAAGCCTTTACCTCTCCTAACAAGTGAGTTTATAAATCCAGTGGGTGTAACAGCATGGAAGCATAAAATCCATTGGCTGCCGTGCTCTCTGAGTGACCTTACTGTCTGCCTCCCCGCCCCTCCATCAGTGCACGGCTGCGGCTCGAGCGGCCTCCGCTGCCGACAGTCACCCGCTCATAAAATATAGCAGGAGTCAATACGACGCACCAGGCGCAGTCTTAGAAAACTGGCCCCATCAGCTGCCGTCGCCCCGCACACGTCTGTAATGATTGTAATGGCTTGCAAATGCAGTCTCAGCGTGTGTGTGTGTGTGAGAGAGAGAGTGCGTGCACCGACAGAAGACAGAGGCTTCATTTTCAGTCAGTGGACGGTGCTCTGCTCAGTCAGGCTCCACTATCAGCCTCGGGAAGAAGGCTCCCTTTGAAATCAGTGGGAGCTGCATCACCGCGGTTGCCCCGCGTGTCCGGTGCAGCCGCCTGCAAAGGCGCCACTTTCTTACCATTTCCCTTCAGTTTGAATCAACCTGAATATTCATAATGTGAAACGAGTACATGATCAAATCACATAGCGTCACTTCCCCGAACCGCTTTGAGTGAAGTCAAGTGCACTTTATTGATGTCGCCCAACATCACTAACACATGATGGGCTTTTACAGTCTGTGCAGCAAGCGACAGCCTCCGGGACAGACGGACGGACGTGCAGTCGGTGTCACATGTTCAGCAGATTACAACAAAAACAACAACATCAAAATACACAACGAGAGGAAAGAGAAGAAGAATGACAATTAGCATCATCTCATCCAGGGTTTGACATGCACTATCACCATCAGTGATTGGTTCCACCTTGTCATGTGACTCGCAGAAAAGGACAAGCCTTTGATGAGGGATGGACGAGGATAAGATTAACTGAGCTGTGGAATCAGAGAGAGAGAGAGAGAGAGGAAGCAAATCCCAGTGAAAACCATTGTGTGTGTGTGTGTGTGTGTTATGTTGTGTTTATGCACATGCACATTCATAACTGTCCCACCGTCTGTTTCATTTTTCACAACAGAGGATTGAAAGTGAACACGAGAGAATTATCATATTATAAGAAAAAAAAACGAAAAAGTAACAATAATAGACTATAACACATCACATACTGTACATTAAAGATCCACACCAGCATGCCTGTCGTCTGCTTTTTTTATTTTTTTTTTATTTTGTGAATAATCTGGCTGCATCATCGTTGTCATGAAGCAGGTGACACATCATCACCTTTAAATATTTACTGTTGGCTCAGTAGAAATACTGGCGTTGGTCGGTATGGATTATCTTTGTAGTGGATTACTCCACATTTCGGATGTCTGGTGTGGCGCTTCTGTTATCTGGACAGATGTGGGATTAAATACAAACATTGTGTGTTTTGCTGGTCATAACCTCAAGACTATTTTCTTTTGGACAATGGTGGAGCTCTGAGGACATTTATTTATTTATTTATTTATTTATTTGCTGTTGCTGGTATGTTTGTATACATACATGTGTGTGAATCAATGTACAATGACAGAAATGAGGTGAATGGAGCCTCACACTGGAGGTTATGGAGAGGGTTTGCGGTTGGAGGGCATTGATTTGCTCCTGATGGCAGCAGAGCGACTGTTCTGGCATGATGATTGACTGCGCTGGTGTCGCAGAGGATGACAGACGGAGCTTCGGTCAGACGGTTCCACAAATATCTGAGGGAAAAAAAGAAGTGCGCATCCATCCCTCTCTCCGTATTGATAAATCTGATTCTGAGGCCTGTTTGTTTTTCTCTCCTTTGGATATCAAAGCGCTGAAATGGCTCAGTGCTCATACAATACACACCTAATGCATTTTCACAGCTGACGGTCGTCGAGAATATAGATATTTTTTTTTTTTAAGATTCTTCTCCATTCGTCTTGTGTTTGTCTGTCAGCAGTCATAATTATATTATTATATAAGATATATAATATAATAATGTAGTAATGACCGCTAAGTATTTTGTACCCATTACTACATTATTACACACATACCTTTATATGTATACTATGTCATTGCATGTTTACATTGCCACATTTGTACTACTCTACATGTATACATGTATACTGTATGAGTACCTGGCAGTTATTACTACATTATTGCGAGAGCACTGAGCAGTGTATGTTCATTACATTATTAGATGTTTACTACTGCTAATAGATATTACAAAATGTGAATAATAGGAAAGATTGGATGATTCTATTTAAATCATAATTAAAAAAAAAAATACAAGTTAAATAGAACAATAACACAAATACTGCGTAAATACTGCAACCCTGTGATTGCACTGCAGACAATATTGCAGTATACGTCCCATTGTCAGTCCACCGTATCTATGAACTTGGTCTGTATTTTGATGTCATCCACACAATTGTAAAGGTTTTGTGTCCCGCATGGTTGTCATGGTGCCATGTTTACATAGTCGGGTAGATAAACACCAAGAACACCGTCACAACACCTGGCGTGGAAGAATAAATAATGCTGCCTTATTATTTCTGACACACTGTGAGAGCCATATTGCTTTCCCTGCTCTGAATTCTCATTCCTAAAGAGCCGACAAGACCCCTGATGTGCTGGGAACTTTAAATCGCTGCATTGTTGGATCCACGGGAGCTTCACCGTGTCTTTCTGCATTCATGTGCTGTGGCAGAAAGAGATAATGGAGGGGAAGGAGGGGATGAGGTGATGGGCAGATGGAAAAAAAAAAAAAAAACATATGGGAGATATGATACAATAAGGATAGAGGAGAACTCAGGGGAAATATCTGGGAGAGATTGTCACATGAATGCAAAGCAAATCCTTATTTACTGTCCCCTGTGTATATACACAGCTCTGTGTAGTGGCCAGACTTTACTGTGTGTACACAACTCACAAAGCAGAGACTTGTTGTTTCACTAAAACATGAGAGACTATACCTTTATCTATACCAGGGGTGTCAAACTAATTTTTGTTCAGGGGCCACATACAGCACAATTTGATCTCAAGGGGGCCGGACCAGTAAAAATAGTAAAATAATAGCATGAACAACAAGAACCCCTTTGTTTTACACGTTTTACAAATCGTGAAATTTCTTGAGAATTATAAGCGCAATTTCAACAATATCATGCCTAAATTTACTATTTACACAGCACACTGGATCTATAAAGGCACACACATTTAGTCACGGGTACCTGGAGCATTTGACATTATGTTTAGATTAGTGTGAAAGTTTAACAAATTCATCCTGTGGGCCGATTGGACCCTCTGGCGGGCCGGTTCTGGCCCCCGGGCCGTATGTTTGACACCCCTGATCTATACCATAGCTACATTGATAAATACCCAACTCATAGTGTCCTCTTTCTCTTTGTTTTCTATCTTTTCACTCAGCATCTGTGTTTGTTTTTCCTTCGGTTCCCTCTCTGTAATATGAGTGGGGAGAGACAGGAAGTGAGAAGGTCCTCCGTGTAGATCATCATGTAAGACAATGTTCAATTTAACTTAATCAAATGCATTCATGAGCACAGGAAACATGTTTGTGTGTGTGTGTGTGTTGTTTTTTTCAAATTAAGAGCAGGGGCTGACGCACCTGTTGACGTGTCATCACACAGAACTCCTGGTGGACTGGCTTCCATTCTTTTGGACCAAATATTTGTGTCAGTAAACATTCCTGTGCCTGACTAACTCAGTGACCTGCTTTGCATACAGACTGTGTCGCTCATTATCCACCTGATTTAAAAGCTTCTCAGGCACAAAGCCTCTGGCAATTAAACTACATCTGTAGGCAAACGAAAGACTTGACACTAATGTTGCATCACTTGTTCACACATCATTCACTGTATGCACGTTGGATTTAGGGTTTTCACCTGGAAGAAAACATGGATCCTTGAACAGTATCGCTGACGTCTCCTGTGGCTAAAAAATGAATATCAAACATTCATAAACATATAAATATTACAAACATCCAGAATCCAAAAATGAAAAGATATACAACCGACACAATCATACTGGCCAATACTAATATTGATAATTCAACTTTTGCCATTTACATTACACATGGTTACAGTTTGATCTCAGGTTAAAATGACAATGCAAATCAGTGCAGCTGTTAATAATGAATGAACGAGTGAATCCTCAACGTTATTTTTTGGATTATCAGTAATCAATCAGTGTGAGTGTTGTTGTTCCATGTGTTTATTTCTCGCTTTCTTTGCTTCAAATTTGGCATAAACGCTGACTTGGATTCATGGATTCATAGATTTGGGTTTTTCAAAGGTCACGGCGGCCTCTTGAACATTAAATTCCTTTTATGCCGACATTTGTGAGTTATAAAAGTCTGGGAAAATCATTGCGGAGACTGAAGCGTCGCTGGTCAGCAGAGGCACTCGTCCGTATTCTGTCTGCTTATCGACCCATAGAATATTAAACGTGAAAGCTGTGAAAGCCAAAAACAAAGAACCGTGGAACAGAATGCTATTTCCTCGGCTCTACTTTGCAACCGTGGTCTCACACTTTCGTCACTGCGATGCTCATCAGCCACTGCTGCACTCACACACTGCGAATCCACCATATTCCTTTTGGCGCTTTAATCAGCTGCAGATAATGACCAGTGATGGCAGAAAAAGGGCTTATATGCACCTCACAGTGGGACAGGAAATTAACCGTGGATTAGGGAGATGGTTTATCTTTGCTGTCTGATAGTGAAAGCAGATTATAATGCATCGGTAACGATGGAGGTGTTGAGGTTTGCGCCGTGGAAATCAGCTTATGCACGCTGTCTATTTTCCCTCATGCGAATGTGCATGCGCTGGCTTTATTTAAATGTCTTTTTATTGCTGATATGGCAGCAAGGATTACGTTTAAAAAGGGACCTGCTGCTGCCGCCGCCTGATGTGAGGCACCGTTTTTTTGTTTTTTTTCTCCCACAGAAAAAGTGTTTAAATTAATCCAGGTAGTGGTGAAACTAATTAAAACACACACACACACACACACACACTCCTCGTCTTTTTGATTGCACACGTTATTTCCTGTGAAGTGTGACGTCATGTTTTCTCGCCTCGTCGTGAATTGACGACAGTGTTTGTTTGACAGCTCAGACAAGAAGGGGAGGTAGATTTCATATCAGCCCTTTGCTGTCACTGCTCTTACTTGACCCATCTACTCTCACCCGTTGTCACCGCAGCAGTTGTCAGACTTCGAGTCTATTGTATAACTGGAATCAGAGGCTTCTAACAAAGCCTAAAGACTTCTTGGTTGTTGGAAACATCACCAGGTTGCACTGGCTTCCTCTTCTCCACCCCTCTGTGCGGTGCGGTGTGACGCATGGGCTTCGTTTGTGTGTATTTGTGCTGTTGATCGTGGTCGTGCACATGTCCGCGCAGTCTGTGAAGGAGGTCCAAGCAGAGGCATCTCAGTGAGCCTGATCACGTACAGCAATGTAAAGCACTTCAAGACTAGAAAAATGCTATATAAATACAGATTATATTGGGTTAGGATTACGATAAACCTGACCACAGTCAGTGCATGGTTACTCTACCTGTTGACGAGACTGTCTTACTTGCAGCCACTGCCGAGCAGTGTTATCTCAACAAGGGGCAGGAGGAGGCTGACAGATTGATAACCAACACCACCTCGCTCCCTGGATGCCCCCTTGACCTGGTGGAGGTGGTGAGAGAGAGGAGAATGATAGCCAAACTCTCATCTATGATAAACCTCTCCCACCTCCTGCAGGACATCGTCACAGCATCAGAGACAGACTGAAACAGACGTAATGTGTAGACTGTAACACAAGCTCTGCTCTACGCTGACCACGTGTTCTCATCCCATTTGCAAAATAACATGCAGGCAATACTAAGAAGGCAATACTATAATCTGGATATTTTATGTATGTACTGCTTAGTCTATTATATGTATATATCTATATAGATATATATATCATTTTAATAGTCAATATTTATTAGATTACCCTCCACTGCCTTTGCTACCATACTTATCTCGTTTTATTATAATTTTTCTGACCTGATCTTATCTTATCTTATCTTATCTTATCTTATCGTCAGCCTCACTCACTTCCTCGTTGATGTCATGAATGAATAGTTCAAACACCATTACACTGATATGCGCAGTTCACACATGAACATAACTCACATTGTTTTGGTTCATGTACTTTTTCAAATACATTCTGAAGGAGACAACGTAGCCGTTATCAAAAATACATGATTAACAGTATGGCACCGTTTAATTAGAAAAGACAAATATTAATAGAATGTCACTGATGATAAACATAGGCAAGTTAATAAATCAGTGCTCAATGTGGGTGGATTTCCACTTGACACCTGAGTAATAGTGTGGGCTCTTAATGCACTCAAAAAAAGAAAATTGTTGAAAATATATGTAAATTTTACACCATTTGATTTGTATTTATTTATTCTATTTCTATTCTGACTGACTTCACAGCTGCCTTCATACTTATGTAAATACAGTTGTTTTATATTTATATCTGGTTCTTTTCTTTATATTTTTTTTTATTCTTACAAAAAGCCCTCTTCTGTTTGTCTCTTGTAAATGTGTACAACTGCTCTATGTGCGTTTTTTTAAATTGCCCCTCCAGGACAAATAACAAGTTCTTTGAATTGAAGTTTGAATTTAATTCTTTTTTTTTTACTGGTTGGGATCTTGCTTTGACTGAAGGCTTTTCTATGTGGAGTGGGTTTTTCTGCAAGCGCTCCAGCTTCATCCAACAGTCCAAAAACAGATTGGGGACAAGCTTAATTGCACACTTAATTGACCGTAGATATGAGTGTAGACTGGAGACCTGTCCAGTGCGTGACCCCGCCTTTCACCCTATGTCAGCTGACATTGGCTCCAGCCCCGGCCTCCACAGGCATTCGCCTCATTCACTGCGTTGCCCTGTTGACGCCATCCGTCAGCTGCACGTGGAGGATCACACACAAACGTTTACATTCAACAGATTATGATGAATCATTTGATATGAAATTAGTTATAGTTATAGTGTTGGGGGAAACAATACAATTGGTTATAAAAAAAATGTAATTCAAATGAATGACAAACATTTAATGTCACCAGTGTGTGAAGTGGGAAACAAAAAACAATGGTACTGTCCTTATAAAAGAGGCGTGTCTATTGTTCAGTTCATGAAAGAAACCAGAATATGTTGCTGATGTTCACAACATGTATTGTTCTGAATATTTAGTCCATTTTGAAATAACTAAAAACGTCTTACACATTTCATCAACGGATAAATGTCTTTTAGCTGAACACGTATTTTGAGAAACCCATGAGTTGCACAAATGTGTCACTTTTCTTTAAAAATAAATATCCTCGTTTCCAGTGTGTCTGTTTACCATCTGCTTTTTTTTTTCCACAAGTGTAGCTTTGAAACTGGTAAATAATTATGTTTAATTCAGAGAACAACGCAATATTTGATTACTTGTCTTTGGCTTTTCAAAAGACACCATAAATCCTTATAAATCCTTATACTTTTACTTTTGGCGGATAATTCTACTGTCAGCACCGGTCAGTATATTAATAAGTAATATTATACTATAATAAACAACCTTAAACCTCTGGATTCCTGAAATTTCAAGGAAATAATTAAAGACATGATTAACCTTGGCTTGGACTATCTTAATTTTCATATATACATATATATGTATATATATATATACATATATATGTATATATATTTTTTTTTTTTAATTTTTTTTTAATTTTTAATGATACATAAAGTCATCACATAAAAGAGACCTTCTTCAGTGAATGTGGTCAATGTCTTAACAGTAAGAAAATCAATGAGTTGACTGTCGATTTCCTGTGGGTTGTGTATTCTGTCATTAAGTCATTAAGTCTGTGTTGTTTTATTTTAAAGTTAGGAGCATTTCATAGTAATGCAGTGCAAGCTTTCTTAATCAGTGCCTTTACTGTGATCACGACACAGCACTGAAAAAAATATGCTAATTTGATATTAATGTGATGGATGGAACGAGTTTAAAGTCTGCAGACTGATGCTTCAAATGAACTTGTAAATGAACAGAAGTCAGAGGCGTTCACTTTAAGGAAACATACCGGATATATATTCAAAACGTAAAACTACAGTTGATAAATGACACGTCTTTTTTTGTTTTTTCAGTGTCATTTCTGACCACTTGTTATGCAGCAGGGTAAAGCCCTAATGAGTGCCTTCATGTTTGTATTTCACGCACGCAGCAGATGATGCGCATGCATATCAACGAGCCTGCCACAATTGAGTGGCCTCACACTTTTCCACAGTGATCAGTAGTTAAAGGTGTTTTTTCCCATCAGGAAACGTGACAATGTGTCATAATTATAAATGATCTGCGTTTCCAAGTAAAACGGAGGGAAAGGCCTTTCACTCAGGTCTTCTAATGTATTTTGCATTTCTTTTTAAAACTGTTGTGAAGTGCCACACACACACACACACACACACACAAAAACAGGAGAAAGCAGAGAAGGAAACGTGTTCAAATAACATTGTGGTGCTGAAAAACAACAAACACTCCAATCTAAAGATCACAAAGACATAAAGTTAGCCTAACCGTCCATAAAAACACACCGACGCGTCGTCATAACACCACACAACTCCAGCAGCAGATCTCCCCTCTCTTGGGTCGGAATTTGTCGTCTGCCTCTTGGCCGACATCTCGTCACAACCGCCTCCTCGCTCGTCGTCACCTGAAATGCTGGTGAACTCTACATGACCCGTGGTTATACGTCATGCACACATGGGAACCACATTATTTGTGAAAGGTAAATGAGAATGCAGTTTCGCTGTGTGGGAACATATGTTGTGCTTGACAGGAAGCTGTAAGTTGAAGTTGGAGGGCGGGGCGACGAGTAAAGAGGACATCGGGACAGAATTATTGCTTTTGTATAATGGCAGCAGCAGGTTATCGTCGATCTGTCTCATTTTCCACGACTCATGGCCCAGATTGCTTTCCTTTTGGATCTAATGCAGTGGACTTTTATTGGCCTTTGGATTCATTTCTCTTATGGTTTGAAGTTCTCCTACTATTTTTCTTTTTATATAGATCAGGGGTGTCAAACTCATTTTTGTTCAATTTGATCTCAAGGGGGCCGCACCAGTAAAAATAGTAAAATAATAGCATGAACAACAAGAACCCCTTTGTTTTTTCTCCTTTGTTTTACATTTAATGAAGGATCATTTTACAAAACATGACATTTCTTGAGAAATATAAGTGCAATATCAACAATATCATGCCTAAATGTACTATTTACACAGCACACTGGATCTATAAAGGCACAAACATTTAGTCACAGATATCTGGAGCATTTGACATTACGTTTAGATTAGTGTGAAATTTTAACAAATTCATCCTGTGGGCCAGATTGGACCCTCTGGCGGGCCGGTTCTGGCCCCCGGGCCGTATGTTTGACACCCCTGACATAGATGATTACATGTGTGTCGTAAAAATAAATTTCTCTTTTTCCCCCGTCATTCCCTATTGTTGAGATTGAAACCATATTGTATCAATACCTCATATTTACATCCAATCAACTGCAGATCACATTAAAAACAGGTCTGAACTCAAACCAGCTTTGGACGTGGGAACATCTTAAGTTTTACTGAACCAACAATGCAGACACAGGAGGCAAAGTTAAGCTTAAGAATTTAAAAACAAAAGATGAAAACAAACATTTCATTTTTTTATTATTACCCAACAATACAAACATAGTTTTCTTACCACCAT
This sequence comes from Solea senegalensis, assembly GCF_019176455.1. Taxonomy (NCBI): domain Eukaryota; kingdom Metazoa; phylum Chordata; class Actinopteri; order Pleuronectiformes; family Soleidae; genus Solea; species Solea senegalensis. Next base: position 36,451,441 of record NC_058021.1, on the reverse strand, counting down.
GATGTCAGTGTGTATTTAAAATAAGTTCGGGAAACCAGGTTTTATCATGAGAGGTCAAAGGAGATGCATCTAGGACAGGTGCCAGTTGTGATTTCTCCTAGTTACATCAACATGAAATCTATGAAACTATGAGATTGCTGTGAAACATTATAAATAAAAGTGATCTTCTACAAAACTGTTTCGCCTTTACCTGAAATAGTCAGAAACACAGAAAAGCTACAACAATGTGGTAAAAACACTTCAAAAAAGGGAAGAAGAAAGATCATCACACTCTACTCTTTCTACAAATATGTCAACTGAATGCTGCTTTTGGAAATTCTACAAAAACGGCGCGTCACCAAATTGCAATGACAAGATGAAGTCGTTGCAGATAATGAAGAGTAACAGGGTGAGATTAAACGACGGAGGGAGTCTGTTCAGAAATGAGCTGCTGTCAGCCTCTATTGCGTGTCCAGTTACGTCTACACTGTCTGCGCTGTAGGGAAGTAACACAAGACAAATGCATGGAAAGCATCTGAGAACACATCATGAGTCGACATACACGTTTTATTTCAATTCCCATTCACTATAAAGTACAGACTGTTGTTTCTTATCTTTTAATAACACTTTTCTGTGTCCCACACTGATATTACAATCTTGACTTTCCCCTTTTTTAATCCACGTGGCCGTTAACAACACACACTTAATAACTGAATAGATCTTTTCAAAAATATTACATTTTTGATACTTTATTAATCCCCTTAGGGAAATGAGTCTCTGCATTTTGACCCATCCTAGAATTAGGAGCAGTGGGAGTAATGGGGGTTGGGTACCTTGGCCGGGTGGGGGATTTGAACCGGCAACCAAGTCAAGTTCCCTTTCCACTTGGCCACAGGCTAAACATACGAAAGGAGCATGCTTTGGCATTCGAGTGGATTCCAAACAGCATAAGATTAAGACACAATACGATTAAAGAACCGGGATCAATGAAAATCAAGAAAAAACAATATAATATTTGAAAAAAGATAATAATAATAAACTATACAAAAGTTTAAAACAATCTGTATACTGTATGTACAGTACATTACAGATGTGCAGGATGTAATTTGATACTGTGTGGATTATTTTATGTAATTCAGGGATAATTAATCCTATTGCTTTTGTTTTATTATTATTTATTATGATATCCAAACCATGCTTTGGATCAGTATAGGACTGATACGACACCAAGTATCACATCGGCTCATCTCTTAATTATAAATGCTCCTGTAGCTCCCAGGAAGAGTAGCTAATGTTATACATTACGGTGGTTAATCAGGATCTTAATGAATGAATGAATCCACAGAAGGGGAGAATAAAACAAATGTGTGATTAGAAAAAACAATTCTTGAGACAAAGTCTCGGAAAAAAGTCATGGAGGTCAGAGAGTCACTTCAGTGTCTGGAGTGTCGCGTTAATGAAGTAACGTGAGAAATGACACGTGTGAGGCCTGTTGCTCGTGTGTGATGTCAGTGGCAAGACCTGCAGCCCTTCATTAAAATGACCCCACTGTAAAATGAGAAGTGACTTAAGATACGGGGGGAGTGAGACCTCCTCAGGCACTAACAACCCTGATGCTGATGGACAGGAAACCAGGACCACTGCTTGTGTTCGTCTGTGAGACAGTTGCTCATTTTAACTTACGTTCATAGAAGTCTGAGCTCATTTTACATGGAGAGCCCCAAATTATGTAGATCTTTTCTTTCCACGGTGGAGGAGAGGATTTAGTTTCCATTGTAATATTGTACATCGGCAGGGATTTTCTGACATTGTTCAAGTGAAAAACTTCATAAAATAAGAAATGACAAAACATTGCAAATATAAGATTATTGGCGCCTTACACAGGTGAGAATGTTAGGACACAATTAACTTCAAAAGAGAAGGCAAGAGACGAGTAAATGTCATTTGTTCTATTCACTTATTAAAAAGGTATAGTAAGTGATGCTGCAGTGACTGATCAGCACTGATAAGTCTAACTGGTTGCAATGATGTGACTGATAAGTTTGTTTGGAACAATCTGCACACAACACCGACAACAGAAGGTTCATATTCTTGTTTCATTTTCCAGAACTCTGCGATCAGCATCCAGTTCTGCTTCAAGTGACTGGACGTGTCGGACGTTCCCCGGACATTCACCACTGAATGTAAATACTGTGTGTCAGTGACATCAACCCTAAACTCAATGTGCATTTCACTGCACATCAAATACTGCACAGCGTATTTGCCTCAGCAGCCAAAGTGTGATGAGAGCATGAGCACGGTTTCCCCTGTAGGTGAAGCAGAAAGACTGACACGTAGGCTGTGAATAAATTGACTGGTTGACCTTTTCACAGCCCTACAGCTCCCACACATGATGAGTTTTCTTTTCTTTGTTGTTGTCAGAGATTCTCATTTATTTCTTATTTATCACCTGACTGATCACCTAGAGGAGAGTTGACATTTCGATGGGTATTTCAGACATTGCTCTATCACTGCTATCCAAAAAATAAAAATGACTTGTCATCCCTTTACAAACTGCAAATGCCTGCTGGCCCCCACTGAATGTTTGGTAATAATTTCAGGGACTTTCAAGAATGATTGATTTGAATCCAAATCGCAACGGAAGTTACTACAGAATTCATGAATCCACTTAACTAATAAAAAAAAAAAAGACAATGTATTATCAGCAATGCAGTTCCCTGAATTTGTGTGTGGGGAAAAGTTGCATTTGTCTGGATGATGGAGATTTCAGAGCTTATTTCAGAGTGGACCTGTTTGATCCCAGTATCAAAAACCTCTCTGAAAGTGTTTGCTAACTTCAAAAAAGTTGCGATGCCTTTAAAATTGTGTATTTTATGTGCACCAAAGATGCTGCATGTGAACAGCCCCCTCCACACTAATACGAACTTGGTCTAAACTTAGGTACGGTCCTGAATATAGGCTAAAACAGGGGTGTCAAACATACGGCCCAGGGGCCAGAACCGGCCCGCCAGAGGGTCCAATCCGGCCCACAGGATGAATTTGTTAAAATTTCACACTAATCTAAACGTAATGTCAAATGCTCCAGATATCTGTGACAAAATGTTTGTGCCTTTATAGATCCAGTGTGCTGTGTAAATAGTACATTTAGGCATGATATTGTTGATATTGCACTTATATTTCTCAAGAAATGTCATGTTTTGTAAAATTATCCTTCATTAAATGTAAAACAAAGGAGAAAAAACAAAGCAGTTCTTGTTGTTCATAGGTTATTGTTCTATTATTTTGCTATTTTTACTGGTCCGGCCCCCTTGAGATCAAATTGTGCTGTATGTGGCCCCTGAACAAAAATGAGTTTGACACCCCTGGGCTAAAATAAACGTTTTATTGCTTAGTGTCGTCTCCCTCTGTGCTGCTTAATCCCCAAAATTCCAAGAGAGTTTACCAAGGACGTGACCTCAGTGTCCTAAATAGTAGCTGGCTTATTTTGGTTGACTAGAAGGGCTTGTCAGATGTTAGCCTTCAAAAGAGTAGAGGGGATAATGTCATTTTGAAAGATTTATTGGAGATCATTTTCAGCTTTGAGCAGCTGCAGTGCTCAGTGAAGCAAAATATTATATGTGTCAGAATGAACAAATGCAACCAAAAATCATTTGCAGCCGTAAGGTACCTCGAGAAGTAGAGGAGCCTTTGCGCATTAGAGAGGTGGAAGTAGATAAAAAGCTCTGTCAGCGGTGACGCGCGGCTGACACTGACGTGCTGGAGTTTGACGGCAAAAGAGACAGCTGCTGACTGACAGGGAGCCGGAACACTCAGGTAATGATAGGTTTAGAAAAAGTTAGAAAAATACCAGACGGGGGATTATTTGAGGCTGAAAGATGGCGAGGTAAGAACGTTATTGAGGAAAATGGCCGGAAACAGGAAAGGTCGATGCATTGCGTGTGTGATAGTGCGGCTGTGTACAGTATCTACTCCATGGCAGGCATTTAAAGACAGATGAGGGAGAAAGGGAGTGAGTGCAGGAAGAGAGAGAGGGAGAGAGAGAGAAATGGGGCTCCACTAGGCATCCTATATCCAGGGATAATAGAGCTGTCACAGTGTTTTGACTCAGAGCATTGATTCAGCCTTTAATTGCTTTAGGCTTCCGCTAGCTGGATAGCAGTCTGAGGATACTAAATGTAATGTATTGTTGCACTGGAGCAGTTATGACACTGATCACACGCTGATATGTGCTCATGTGTTGTCGGTGCCAATAATCCTTTCATCGATCGGGGGCCGCCACCAAACAATTATGCCGATTGATTAGAGGCATAACTCAGACTGAGTGGGGGCTCTGTTTCCATCATTCAGCCCGGACAGTTTACTGAGGTAAGCTAATGATTTCCTGCGTCCATGCTCCGTTCACTGCACCTCTCGTAGCTCAACAATTTTAAAGGGATAAAAGTTTATCTTCAGTTCAATGTAAGGATCAAAATAAAAGTCCTGCATGGACTCCGAGTCTGGCACACTGGCATTTCCTTCGTTTCAACTTTCTTTTCAGTCAACTCTCCAATGACACTGTTTGCCAAATATCCATTTATATAAAAGAACAGCCTAATAGTCTAAAGGACTTGAAAAGTATCCAAAACAAACAAGTTAGTGTGTCATCCAATAGCTTTTAAAAGCTAAACTGGACTCATTTACACGAGGCCTTTGTTGGGCAGGATCACAGGTCATTAAAGCTGCAGTGTCGCTCCTGTTTTCATCATGTGATGTTGTACTCTGCTGCCACTGGAGCTTTTTAAGACTTCCTCTTCTTTAGCGTGGTTGTTAGACTTGACAATCACTGACTATAAAAACTGTGGACTCATTTGTTTGAAAGGCTTAAATCTTTGTTTTGTCATATCGTGGAGATTAGAATCAAACTATTTTTATCCTTGACTGATGTCATCGACATGTTCTGCAATAAATGATTGGCAGTTTCCCCGCTCTGCACAAAACGTTCAATATTTCAGTATACAAAATTGAATAAAATGTTAAATATCTTTATCTGAGAATGTCCTGAATTAGGTAGAACTGGCTGAAACAGGTAGGATCATTGGCAACTATTCAAAAAGCACGGTGTCCCCCAATAAATGTCTTTTATATTCAAGCCTCCATGCACATCAGCCACTCACATAGCAACTCTCTTTTTCTCAGTGTAGCAAGTGTTTTATTCTCATGTCGCCGAGTGACATTCCGCACGGCACACAGGTATTGATTTGTTTTTAAGACATGACTAATGCGAGGTGGAAACACTACACAGCCAGAAAAAAAGGTTAGAAGACATGCCGAGAGGTTTCAAAAGTGGATTCTCCTGCTAAAAAAAATGGAAGTTCAGTAGTTTTATGAGCGTGGGTTGGTGTGTGCGCTCAGTGGGGCATACGTTGTTGTTGTTGTTGTTAATTCTGGAGTAGTTACACATCAGCAGCCTCTATTTGGACTGCGCCGTTATTGGTCAGTTATGGGCCAGATTTCTCCAAGGCTGACGTTAGAGGATGTTCAGAAGTCTAGATTCAGATCACATCCATTCACATGCAAATACTGCTATTATTAAAAATAACTGTACAATATAGATCGTTTGTGGCCTTTGTATATGGTATCATGAGGTGGCAGAGAATGCAGTCATATTTCACACATTGGGTCATGGGCCTGTCATCTGCAGAGGTTGGGGAGCAAACATGTTTGGTGTGGAAAACAAACAAATCAATTAAAGAGGCGTGGGCTCTAGATTTGTTCAAATGGGAATTTAAATTCACACTTCTGAACCATGTCTCTTCATTGCATTTGAATTGCGTTTAGACACAAACAAGTATATGAGGCAGTTTTGAGAAGTACGAAAATCCAGACCTTGGAAGTGAATCTTGTCTTCTTCTTCTTTCTCTACTACACTTGATTGGCCAACCACTGAGAGCTGGGTGTGCGTTTATGAACAAAACAAAACAAAACTACTCCACCGAACAACAGTCATCAACATTAAAGAAGAGACAAGATAATCAATGTGGCATTAAAAGGTTACTTTTAGCAAATCAAGTACGTCGCTGAAACATGCCATTGCTGACATGTTGCAGGAAAGAGAGGGGAATAAACAACAGCAAAGCAACAACAAACTCACAGTTTGGTTAAAGAGGCTGTTCTGATACATGCCTTCAATAATTTAGGGGTAAAAAAAAAAAAAGCTTCCCCAACTCTCTTTTAGTTTTTGCAAGTTTGTTACAAACTGAGTTCATTCTCTTAAGCACAGCCTCCAGGAAGCAGCCATATGTCCAAAGCTGACAAAAGCTTCCACCTCCTCCTGCTGACTCAGCTTTTATGTTCCAGCCAAACTAACTTCCAGTTCTGTGAATAGCAATGCAGGTACAGCGACTGAGTCGGAGTTGGCAGTGTGCACTCACTGCTGAGACCATTTACCACTGCACATCTGTCGTGTCGCTGCTGCCTACACACTTTTGAGGCACCGCCTGCTGCACCTTAGTTACGTTGCACAACCCTTAGTGCCTGTCGGTATTGATAATTAATACTTTAACTACTTTAATACTCCCTTTTTTCAGGGTGTTGTTGTACTATACAGTACTGTGGTGTCCATAAGGTTTGGTTTTCTTAGCCTTAAAATAGGCATTTTATATGGATTTAAGACAAGAGCCCTGATTTACAGAGGCTGCCATTTTGCAGCATCTACAGCAAGTACACAAGAACACAACCCAGCAGAATTCAGCAGGACCTGGTGAGGACCTGAAGTCAAACACTGATACAACAGTAAGCATTTTTTTTTTTTTCAGAATAAAAGCCCCAGTGTTGTCACCATATCATATTTACATGCATGCAGCGTCCCTCACAGTGCGACTTAAACAACAACAACAACAATGCTGTAGGTCCAGAGAGATGGAACTGTTTTCTCTGGGTTGTGCCCTGCAACTATAGAAATCCATGCAATAGACTAGGACACACACACACACACACCAGATCTGATCACAAATCTGATTTAGGCTTAACGAGTCTAAGCTTTGAATAGTTTGTGTTTCCTAGCTCCCATGACTTCAACACACTCATCACAAATAATGCAGTTTTTGGTGTAATGAGCATCATTTGCCTCAATAAGATTAACAGAAAAAAGCCTGGAAGTATGTGAGTGGAAGTACGGATCTATAGAGCTGGTTACTGTTTTTATTATTGAAAAGGAGCAGATTTGATGCCACCCTGAATAAAAAGGTTGGTTGTTGCCATCAGACTTTACCACTGTTTGTCTTTGTACTATTAAGGAGGTTTTTACTATTTCAACATGGCTATTGTTTTGTATATATACATATATATGTGTGCGTAAGCATATAGCATACACACCGTGCACCGCTTACATTTTCTAATTTAAATTGGGTAAAATGATGTTGCTTTGGGGCCACACGGTGGTATAGTGGTTAGCACTCTCGCCTTGCAGCGAGAAGACCCGGGTTCGAGCCCCGGTTGGAACAAGGGCCTTTCTGCATGGAGTTTGCATGTTCTCCCCGTGTGTGCGTGGGTTCTCTCCGGGTTCTCCGGCTTCCTCACACAGTCCAAAAAAATGCAATGTGGGGATTAGGTGAATTGGACACTCTAAATTGACCGTAGGAGTGAGTGTGAGCGTGAATGGTTGTTTGTCTCTAGTTGTGTGTGGCCCTGCGATGGACTGGCGACCTGTCCAGGGTGTACCCCGCCTATCGCCCGATGTAGCTGAGATTGGCACAGCACCCCCCGCGACCCTCTGGTGGAGGATAAAGCGGTTAGATGATGACTGACTGACTGACTGATGTTGCTTTGTAGCCTGTATATATACTTAGATATAATTGTGAGCTGTGTGTGTTTGTGTGTTCCTGTGTCTGTTGGACCAAGAATGATGATTTGTGGTAATTGCACCATCACACTTTTGGCTCATCTTTTTATATTTCAAGATAAATATATTGTGGTCTTCTTCCAACTGAAACAGTGGACTATATGTGTGTGTGTGTGTATGTGAGTGAGAGTGTGTTGGATCTCATAATGAGCACTCTCACCAAAAGCCAATTCCCCATTTTCATTCATTTAGTAACTTATTGGAACCCATGTATTCCACTCCCAACAGGTAGGGCATCTTTGATATATGGGCTTTAAACCATACATGTCTTATCTCATCCCACTCTTAGCTTGAAGGGTGCACAACATTCACTTCCACAAAACCCAAAATACAAGCTCCAGTGTTCAACTTCAAGTGAAATTGCATCTGTATCAGTCTTATTTAGCATGTTTCTACATGTCGACGAGGCACAAAGAGAACAGCTGTGGAGTAATTTCAGGGCATTTTCTTTTCCCTTTTGATGCCAACACTTTCCCCTGATTCAAGGCTTACATCTGTGTAGTTGTTACACTGAGATGAAAATGATATTGATCTATTCATCTGACTCTGGGTAAGCTGGCAATCAATGTGCATTTCCCAAAATGTCAGAGCATTTATTACAAAACTGCGCTATAGCTGCATCTCACTTTAGCAGCCCTAAAAGAACAGCAGGCTGTAGCAGCTGTTCTTTTAAATGTTTTGATGGATTTTATCACCTGGAACTCCGGTGAGGTTGTATGATGTCTTCCCTGCTCCGTTGCCCAGACTTTAGTTGTACGTAAAACACATGAATCAACCGTTTCCAAGAGAGTCAGGACTCTTCTTGATTGTTGGACCACTTTGTGTTTAACACTCTCTTATGAAAAACTTGGAGCTCACAGACACAGGGTACTCATATCAAGGGCTAACGTGTTACAGAGCAACGTCCTTCTCATATATCCAACAGACTCAGAGCTTACTGGGCATTACCATTGTCCTTCTGTCCACTGGATTTTAGCAAGTCCAAAATAAGGCAGGTCTCTTCCAAGGTTTTTGATAGAAACTCTGCTTGGTGTGATTTTGGTAAAGTAGCTTACACTCTGACTTCTGTGCTGCAAAGAGTGGTTGCCTAATGTCCCATAACCAATGACCTAATGACAGATTACCACATGGGCAAAGTGTTCACATGCCCAGGGCTTTAGAACCAAGAAGAAATTATTGGGCTATATAATTTTCTTATGTTCACATTACATTAGGACTGATGCTTCCTGTCACTAAGTGTGCGGGAGAGTGGTAACTGCTATAAATGTCCCAAGGATTCATTTTGTGCTTTTTCCTCATTAGAGAGGAACTTGCACTCTGATCCCAGGGTGGGAGAATTCAACGACTTGATCGGCTACTTTCCGATGAAAGCAGGTGCTTTGGCTCAGATATAAGGCAGTGGTTTTGTTGGTCTTGGTGTTTTACAGACGCTGACATCCAAAATGTTGCATTACTGCCTCACGTTCTTGGCATCTGTATCGTTGCATATATGCTACATCACTGTCGTCTTTTTCCTTTACCCTCATCATATTCCTCGTCAGAGTTTTACAACAGTTGACAGCCGTAATGTTGCACTACTGCCTCCATTAAACCTTTACTGCTGACCTTGGAAAAGTTATTCATGCTTTCATATCTACATGCTTGTTGCAAGAAAAAAAAAGAAGAAAAATGCGTCACTCACAAAAAGATCTGAATTATTTTTGGAAAGTGCAACATTTGAGGAGAAAGGCAAAAATAATGAAGTAGCAAGGTTGTGAGACCATTTTATCAATCACCTTTTTTACTACCACAGTCAAATAAAAAGCCACCCTAAATTACACAAAAAAGGAACACATTTAGTTCACTTCATGGACTTCCAGATCTCTCACCAGGACCTCTCAAATCAGATGCTGGACAACACACAAGGACCATCCCGGAATAGCCGCCGATTGTTACGACCAGGGGTTAAAAACCTCACAGAAGAATGTGGAGACTCCTTCTTTCCAACTCCCAATAAACCACCAGCGAGAAGTAAAACAAACAATTTAAAATGTTTCTTAAAAAAACAAGCACAGAGTCTGGCTGTGAAAGGGAAGTCCACTGCAGCTGTGATGATCAGGCCTCGAACTGGAACCTGCTGTGCAGGACCAATCAGCTCCCAGGATCCACTCACCCATGCACACCTAATGCAAGGTCAGTCAGTCATCATCTAACCGCTTTATCCTCCACCAGAGGGTCGCGGGGGGTGCTGTGCCAATCTCAGCTACATCGGGCGATAGGCGGGGTACACCCTGGACAGTTCGCCAGTCCATCGCAGGGCCACACACAACTAGAGACAAACAACCATTCACTCTCACACTCACTCCTACGGTCAATTTAGAGTGTCCAATTCACCTAATCCCCACATTGCATGTTTTTGGACTGTGGGAGGAAGCCGGAGAACCCGGAGAGAACCCACGCACACACGGGGAGAACATGCAAACTCCATGCAGAAAGGCCCTTGTTCCAACCGGGGCTCAAACCCGGGTCTTCTCGCTGCAAGGCGAGAGTGCTAACCACTACACCACCGGGTGGCCCTAATGCAAGGTATTTTATTTTATAAAGTTTTTTAAAGTGCAGTAGGTCATTTTCCTTGCATGTGTATGCAAACAGCAGAATGGTAACAGTTGGATGTCACAGGTCAGGCCACAGGAACTGTTGTGATGATGATCCTTTTATACACGGATGGTTATTGGTCGTTTATTGTAGTCACTTGTTATGGCGTCAATAAACAAAAACTCATTCTAACTATTAATGACATCACTTTTCTTAATCATTGTTCTAAAACAGCATTGCGTATTGATGTCATCAACATCATTGCTGGGTTTTCTTCTTATCTTGAGTCTGAGTTTCACTGTTCACTCAGTGAAAATAGTGCCAGAAGTACTTTACAGCAATGTCAAATTAATCAGCAGTTACAGTTGTTTGCCTGAAGCCAAGGTTAGGCAGTTCGAGCGACTTGTTCCTAGCGGTTTCCCCTGCTCAGTTAATTAGCTTTGAGTCTTCTGTGTATTGACTTTATTTGTGTTTGGTTATGATGTCCATGTGTTGTAGGTCTTATCATTGAACCCGCATTGTGTATATTATAATGTAGGTCTGATAGGCCATAAGTTATTTACACAGTAAGCTAAATTAAAAAGAAATCAAGAAATCTCCCCAAGCAACCAACCCATATCACTATAGAAAGACTGTTTTGTCTAATGTCTTTTACATTTAGGTGATCTTTAAAGCTACAATAGAGTGTAATTGCTCATTCTTACACTAAACACTTTATAGTGCTGTTTTCATCATGCTGTAGTGGATCATCTGCAGTTCATGATTGCTTTAAACTGTTAGAGGCTAATTGTTGACTATAGTTAACTAAGGTTAATGTAGCTTATCAAATGAAGCCTCATATTGGTTGGTGCACGTTGTTTACAGTGACAGTGCAGATGCTTGACTGGCGTTGATGGAGGCTGTTGTCCCAAAGAATAGTACATGGCCAAAATCAAGGACAGACTAAATAAGCTAACTGTGAGTGAAGGCTGGATCATTCAATTGCTCGACCAACATAGTCATTGCAAAAAAACTAGAGCGAACTAAGCATTGTGGACAATGTGAAACCTAAAGCAATGACATCATTTATAATGTAGGGGAAACAGAGGTGTTGGAGAGTTGGAGGCTCAAGACCAACCAAAACTCAGCACAGCTGGATGAAATGTGCTGCTACCTCACCAAAAACTGAGATAAACTATACAAAGGATCAATATTTTAATATTAAACAGCTCACCCTCTTCTATAAATGTGATTCATATTTTCAGAACTATGACAAAGTTATAGCTTCAAGTCTTAAATTATTGTTATACATTTATTTTAAAGGTGACATAGACCGGAAGTTCCAATTCACGCTGCGTTTGTGTGTGTATCTGCGTCATTACCTCGTTTATGAAACCCTAAAGTTTCAGAACAAACAAAAATAGGCTTTTATTGTTTTAATGGGCTATGCAAAGCGGAAAGACACTTCCGTTTACTGACGACGTCCTCAGTATACCTCATCACTCCTCTCACCACCGTAGCTCCTCCTGATTCGGGCACTAGTCAGAAGAAGAACTACTCTCGTTGTAGCTGCTGAGATGCAGAGTATCCACCGTGCCAGAGGGGGAGCTGTGTATCTGAGAGCTGACGTGCTAACTACGTCACTTCCAAGTACCTGGCCAATCACAGGACAGTGGGAAAGCTCTCGTTGGCCGGCCAATCACAACACAGTCCACATTCTGGGGGTGTGATTTTGGTCTGAAACAGCGCGGCTGACGAGAGCATCAGTGAGGAGATCGGCTCGTTTGAGGATTTTTAAAGTTAATATATGTAAGTAGACCTCCATAACTAACATATATGTGCGATACAAGCATTCGATGTCACCTTTAAAACGTGACCATCATGCCATCATGTGGTGAAAATTGACAATGCATTATAATAACTGGGACATAGGCGGAATTAGAAATACGAAATTTGGTTTATCAAACCTCATCTCGTAGTAAACCCACATTAGTCAGTTGAACGATATCATTCTAATGAAGGATATCATCATACAAAGAACATGTTATTTCTTTTTAGGCTTGTTTTTTTGTTTCTGTTTCTTTGATTCTTGTGAAATGTGTATCAATATTTGACCACAGTGAAAAGCTTGAGTCCATTGTGCATAACACTGAAAACAAATTAATCTTGCTGACACCCCAATTTCCTTCGACATGCCCTCTTGGATATAACCAATGTGCTGGTTGTCGCCAGTGAGAGGTCTTTTGTTTTCTTAGTTAGATGGTTTCTTAAGCCTAGTCTGACCTTTTTAATTTATTTTTTTACAAGTCTCTCTCTATTTGATCATTTCTTATCTAATCTTTTAGCTTAATTTTTTATTCAAGGTTTTTTTCAGCCTCTCATCATAATCCGACATTTGCTTTTCCTAGTACAATTCACAATCACACATTTTTATGACCTGCTAAGTTCATCTGTTAGCCATTTGGCATCACAAGATAGTTAAGCTTTTATTAGAACCAACAAAGTCCAGTAGTCAGGCAGCAGCCGAAGCACTGTTCCCGAGCCAGGTTGTCTGAAGACCACCTAAAGAACATTGCTACAACTCCTCCGGCCGTCCACATCTGTTCAGTGGAGGGTCTCAGTGGAGCCCGAAGTGAGAGTTTGCGGGGTTCCCTGGAAGACTTTTGTCTCACAGAAAAGAAAAGTAAGCTTCTTTCATTCATCTGCTTTTGCCACGCTGCTTCAGAGTTCATGTCAGATAGGGCGTTGTAGTTTTGATATCATGGTTGATTTTGAGGGTTTGCGTATTAGTGAACACTATCGCTGCATTCCCATTGTATCTGACACATGCTCTGTCACTATCACCAACTGCATAATAATTCTTATTTGACTCTAATATTAATTCATACACACACACCCCTTGACTTAGCGTTTATTCCTATCTATCTGCTGTTATTATTTCCATCCTGTTGTTAAATCTTTACCAACATAAATATCCACTTACTACAAAGTCTTAGTCTGTGGCTATTTCTTCTGAGCAGAAACTAAGATCAATGTACCAAAAAGTCATAACTGCAGAAATGACATTGATTTCTAATTAATCGATTAGCCATTAGTAAATGGGGTTTACTTTGACAGAGTTTAATTCCTTAGATGAAAGTGGTGCCCTATTAATAATTAAAATGAGAGCAATTGTTAATCAAGTGCAGGAGGTTGTCACTCCTGCGCTTTGATGTTGCGTGTTTAAACTTTCCAATGCAACGGTTTTCCTCTGCCTTCATCGCTAACACCCAAATAGTGCCGGGTTCCTCTGCATTGAACACCAAGGAACTGATTACATACTTTCATTACTTTCAATGGGTCGTCATGGCTACTGTCCACAAAAACACACCGCAGGAGTTGGAGGTGGTTCGACCCGATCGACGGTATTTACAGGCATCGGCCGGCAAACAGAGGGTGGCCTCCATGTCTTTTTTGGAGGCGACGGTGGATGACGGTAAGCCCTTTTTTAGTAACTTCAGTGTTTGGTCTGCTTGAAAGCAATCTTTAACCACTGCTAGGAAGCTCACTTTAACAAACAAGTCTTTTAAAAGTAACATCACGTATGCAGACACAGTGAGACAAGCTAGCTACGCGGCTAGCTGTGTCTGTATACACGATTAGCTTACATAGGCATGTAAAAAACAAATTTGTACATCTCATGGATTAAGCTTGTTGTATTACAGTGTAACATGCTGTTTTTATGTGTTACCATATAGTGTTGTGTGTGAATTTAAAGTGTATGTGTACACTTCTTTGTTCAAGAATCCCATTCCTTAAGCGACGAGAGTTCAGCCACCGCCATCAGCGTTGACGCCCCAGCAGAGCCACTGGCACCAGTTTCTCCACAAGCAACCCACAGCACAACACAGCAACGTGTAACCACTGGTAAGAAATAATAAACAAGTTTTACATCATATAGCTTTTAGCTCAAAATGTATTTCCTTAATAGTTTATGTTTTAACCTGCCTTAGTTAACAACCCATTTCTACCTATCCACATTGTGATCTAGTCAATATCAGGAGAAGCTGTACGCAGTGGGAACACATAGCTGTCCTGGGTGAGATGCAAGCAGAGGACATGGAAGAGCGGGAGCAGAACTGGGCCCAGCGTGACCGCCATATTCAGCTGCTCCTGGATGAGGCACACAGGAAGCTGCCTGAAGGAGGGAGGAGAACGCGGAGAATGCAGCTTTCAACCAAGCATTCCTTGGAGTGCCAGCTTGATCAAGCCCATGAACCCATTTCCTCCCTCCTGTCCTAGCAGTGGACCCTCCGTGACACGGAGATACACACTTAACAAAAACATAAACACAACACTTTTGTTTTTGCTGCATTTTTCATCTTGGCCCTTGGCCCTGGATGATTGTAAAGCTCTTTATGTCGGGGTTAGCCAGACTCCCATTGCTCACCTTCAGCTCAGAATGCTGCTGCACACCTTTTGACAAAAATTCACAGTCATGAGCATATCGCTCCAATTTTGACTCCGCTCCACTGGCTACCACAGAATCAATTTTAACTTACTATTGTTTGTGTACAAGTGTCTTAATGGACTCGCTACACCTTACCTCTCTGACCTTTACACTCCTTCACAGTCCCTAATACCAGCTGATCAGTTGCTTGTGTTCGTCCCCAAAACAAGGCTGAAGATCAGGGGCAATCGTGCCTTCGCTGTAGCAGCTCCCAAATTATGGAATGGTTTTACACTTCCCAGTAGGCAGGCCTCATCACTTCCTGTTTTTAAATCTCTCTTAAAATCTAATCTCTTCACTTTGGCATTCGACTCAATGAGAGTTTGTGCTGTGCATGTTTTTGTGTGTGTTGGGCTTTGTTTGTGTTTTATGTAAATGTTTGCTTTATTAGTGTACATCGCTTTTGTCAACATTGTTTTTAAATGTGCTTTATAAATAAATTGGATTGGAAATGTATCGTTAACCCACTAGAATAACTTTGCACAAACATATGTACATCATAATATTGTATCCATTATTCTCTGTAGGGTCGTGAGTTGTACACTAACTCACTTCTGTCTGTCAAACTGTATGTGGTTGTGCAGATGCTGAGAATGTTGGACGTTAATGAGATTGGTTAGCGTTCTAAAGTATATCCTCCTCCCTCAATTTCCAAAATATATTTGCAAACTTCCCTTTAAAAAGCCTGTGTGGGCTGCAAAAACCCAAACAATCCGCATATATTGGCTACACGTTGCAGCAAGGGTTGGCTGTTATTTCCCGGTGGGTTAATAGCCCTCTTGTAATACTCTGTGTCATTTGATTTAATGTTCATGTGAAAATGTGCATTAATGGAACCTTATTATATAGCGAATAACCCTTGACTACCTGAAACACACCCTGACACAGAGCTCAGTTGTTTTGTTTTTAATCTCACTTTTTTCATTACGTGTACTTTTCTATTTTGTGTGGCAGTGAGAGCCGTGAACTCATTTAGAGTCTGCCTCCGCCTGTGACACCACTTCTTTGCCGGAGCCTCTGCATTGATTGTACTCTATTGCTCCTTGCACCTAATTTAAATTTCCACTTAAATCTTGAATCATCCTGTATGTTTCTATTCAGCTGTCTTTCAGACAGAGGGAGAAAACAGAGGCAGTGAGAGAGAGAACAAAAAGAAGAGGATTGCAGGAGTATACGAGTTGTCACAAGCTTCTACAAACACTTGGATTAACATGTAGGCAATTTTCCATAGCATGCTTGAGATGACGAAGCAGCGCCACGCCTGCATTCAGGGCCATGGAAGTACATTCCCAATGATTCTGTGTTGAAGTATTATCTGTGCTCACCACTTACATAACCCTAGATGAGATGCCACAACCCTGACGTGTGCTGTCGTAGTGCAGCAGCAGCAGCAACGAGAATGTGGCTATAAATTACACAAACCACATGACATTACCTTTTTGTGAGTGTGTCTTGGCAGAGCAAACTGAAGGTAGAAAGAATGATTCGACTCAGTCAAATAAGATAATACAATCATGTTGTGTAGACCTTGAGAGCGAGTTGTGGTTGGTTTATCATAATTAAATACACCCACAGTGCAGACATTCTACTGACAAAGCTCCATCAGCCTCAGGTCAGTGGCATCCTGAAGAGCGGTACATCATCTGTGGGAAGAAAAGAACTGGAAAAAAAAAAATACATCTTTAAATATGTGTATATGTGTGCGTGCGTTTGTGTGTGTCTGGAGGGAAGGCGGGGGTGCCGCACAAATTACTGATTCAATATCCTCAGGTGGAAGCAGTCAGAGAAAGCACTCTGTGTGAGTAAAGAAAGTCATTTCAAACTGTCAATCAAAGCGAATCACCGACATCTTGGAGACGGCGGTATCAATCACCCGGAGTGCAGCAGGGTTTATGCTGGTAATGCAATGACATGAGACCCAAAGTGAGGACTGGTTACTGGAGACCGTTCTCTGCCTCTGCCTGCAGACACTGGTTCAGACTGGTTGCAGCCTGCATGCGACAGCAGCATCTCATCAGCCTCACAGCGTTTGTTAGCAAAGCTAAGATACAATTCCTTTGCACAGGTCCCTGGTCATGCTCCAGCACCTACTGTACGTCCGTGGAAAAACCCCCAGCAGTTTTACGTCACAGCACACAGGAGTTGTCGGTTCAATGCTGCCTCCACTGCTGCAAGTTTAAACGAGCTATTTTGTGAATTCAGTGTTTGAAATCTTCCATTCTGATTTACATCGGTGACGTCAACCAAACCAGGCCGCAGTAGACAAGCGACAAGCAGATTTTTTTACAAAATGACTTCCAGTGGGAATATGACTGTCTAATGATAAGAAGATTACCTGTTCTTAAGGCATTGCAAACATAGATTTAATGAGGTTAGCCCTGGCCATGTTTTCATCGAGCTGTGTTATGCTGGTTCTTTGAAGAAGGGGCCAACGAGGGCACACACAGCTCAGGCAGCCTCCTTATCCAGCTCCTCATACAATTACACTTCAAAAAAAGGCAGCATTTGCAACGCGAAGTACATATCTTATTTTTTTTTTTTTTTCACAAAGGACATCATTTCAGATTAGAATACTGAACGAGTAAAAACAACGCTTGTACTGCACAGAATCAAACCAAAAACACCAGAGAGAAAAATATTCCAATTTTGACATAAACAGGAAGGAAAAGCTACTGGATCCAAAAGTGCAGCAAAGGTTTTTGCTCAGTTGAAGTGAAGGAGACTGTTTTTGTTTCCTGCTGATGGACATTTGGTAAATGAAGGTTTAGTTGTGTTAAGATAAGGGCAGAGCCGCTGATGGCTGCTGACAAATCCACAGTGCTTTTCCAAGGACACTGTGAAGTCAGGCGAATAACCGCAAGCAGAAGGAAGCACACTGCAGCTGAACGCAGGACTGATCTGAGTCACCTTTGTCACACAGTTTCATACTGAGTTCATTTCAAAATACTATGAATGGGAACGTTTCAGCATGATGATACACCTATTCTGGAACTACCAAGTTACAACAGGAGTATCTCAAAGGATAGCTCTAAAAAGTGAATATCTGAATACTATGATTATGTGTGATTGTGGAGGTATTGCTGCTTCTAGTAAAAAAGAATCATGTGTGAATGAATATGGTAGAAATGGTAGAATATAACTATTTATCAATTCATTTAACAGTTGTGTCACCACATGGTTGTTAACTGTGCCATGATGATATCAGTATTTAATGGTACAATTGCAATATACAAAATAGCCTGATTGGAAGACCCGGTGATCCACCACAGATCGCAAAAGAAATGATATTAAATTATAAAATGTTGTCATACCAGGCAGGACAGTGGGTGAGGAAGTATTCCGATTTCATGATGCCTTCATGAGCTGCTGCACAGATGAACTCTTTCAACACAGAGGTTATTGCTGTGCACAGATTCTTTCACCTAAAGACATGGAACCAGATCTTGAGTTGATGATAACCACAGTTGGACAACAGCATGTCACTCTGATGTTTGGGAACCCCGAACTCACAGCACATGCAGGGTCCGTGTCCCCTCCAATGCTTTTAAATTAAAATGTGTTTAGATAAAAATAAATGTGAAGTACATAATATAAAAAGGATATTATAAAATGCCCAAATAAAACACTGGCAAACCATGTCAGCTGAGATTGGCGCAGCATCCCCTGGTAGATAATGGATGGCCCAAACAAAACAAGGCTCCCTACCACTCATTTGCATATACAGACTGACGTTTGAATCTCTTGATGGCAGAAGCTCATGGTTGTGTCTGTATTTAGCATGTAATTGAAACTTTAAGATCAATACCTCATGGGCCACACACATCCGTAGCAAACAACCTCATAATTGGCAGTTGGACTTTAGAGTTATCGTGGGCCAAAGTGTTGATAAGAGGAGACTCCTCCAAGAAGAGTTTATTGCTGTGCTAGAAGAAACAAAGGTAAAGGAAAGCATCACAGTCATTAGAAATCACTCTCAGGGGATGATTAAAAGAATCATAACAAAACCCATAGCCACTAGTGGTTGATTTATGCATTGGACTGGTCAGCAGACTCTAAAGCTGTCGTGTAGAATTTCCTCTTAAAAGCACTTAGTGAACATATGAATCATTATTTTCACCATCACGTCATTGAAGATTTTTTTGTTGCTGTCATAAATGCAAACATTTGCGATACACTTCACTCTGCCGAAAATTTATATCCGTCTCCCACCCCAACACCCTCGCACCTCTGACGTGTCTACGTCTCCACTGGCTGCTGTGATTGTTTACCTCATAAAATTGATTAAGACACTAATGCTTGCTGAGCTGAAGAAGTTGTCCAGGGTTGCTCCTCAGAATGAAACACGATCCATTATCAACGAGCAACAGGCAATTAAACTTTAGAGACAGAGGCGCTCTCAGTTGGAATGACGCACGAGGGACTGGTGGCTCCAGACTGAAGAGCTCCATACACTATGAAAGATGAAGCGATGCCTCTTGATATTAGCATGCGTCATGGATCACATCTACTCGAGATTGTCACATTTCACCTGGTAATGAGAGCGTGTCCTCAGTGACCACTTGTGACGAGACCCCACTTCCCCCGCTCTATATGCAAATACACGTGTATCATTTCTGTGCACATGACCAAAATGCCTTTGAATTTCCGGGTCGGCCATTGATGTGTAAGAGTCAGCGGTCAATGACAGAATTTCATTCTGTCATGAAATAAGATTTTTGACATTTGAAATAGAGAAAAACAAGAGGAAAAAACAACTAGAAATGTATTATGTGGTGATCAATGGTGATTCTGTGGCAGCTGCCATTTACTGTCAAAACTGTTGAAACTGCAGCAGGTCACAGGAATTAAACTCAGTTGGACCTTCATTATGGATCAGAATTCACTAACTCTATCCGTCTATCCGGTCAGTTTATTAGGTACACCTGCTGGTTAATCCAAACATCTAATCAGACATGACATCAACAACATGTATTATTACACTGACTATTAGTATTTTCTGACACTGTAGATGAGAAGAAATGATGTTCATGTGTTGTCCAGTATTTACTCATAACACTAGTCTGGATGCAGATCATGCATAAATGTATGGGTGTATAACAACAATGGTTAGTGATCATGTATTCATTTTGATAAAAACAGATTTCCCCGTTCTCTCGCTTCATCTTTGAGGCAGAACTGATCAACCGGCATCTGAAATAGGCAAATTAGTGAATTTGAATTTTGAACCAGCAATAACTTATCCATGAAAAATGTTTTACAAATAATCTTTTAATGATGTAATGCAAGCGTGGCACACTTCTTCCCAGGGACTGAAGTCTTGCATGAGAAATCAAGCTGCAGTTTTTGCAGTTTCACTTTTTTTCTTCTTTTTTTTTTTTTTGGAAATGATGTGACATCTAAGTGAAATTTCTCCACTTCTGTGCTTTTGCTTCTCCCTTTTAACTTTTGGGAAATTTTTGTGATAATTATTTTATTACCTTCTGAAGTCAGGCATCTGAACTTCAAAGCTGCAATGGATTCATGGCAAAGTATTCTGGAGAGACTCTCTCTCTCTCCCTCTCTCCCTCCCTCCCTCCCTCTCTTTATCTGCTTTAAGAGGTCTATTGCTTACAGAATCAAAGCGGCCTTTCAATAATGTAGAACCCACACCTTCCCTGGCTGAGCTTCACAGGAGAAGCAGAGAAAAGTTTGACTCCAAAGCTTCAAGCAATTGTTTAATAACATTGATCTGAAGCACCTCTGCTACCATTATTTATTTCCACTGTGATCAACCAAAGCATCACTCGTTTTTTGTTTTTTTTTCCAACTTCTCAGATGCAACATCTTTCTGTTTTCTCAACTCCAGGCTTATCAAGAAAGTAATATGACCCCGTCGATCATCTCATGTAAATCTTATAAACAAAAGCTCGCCCTGTTTTACATCATAATTAAGGTGTGATTGAATATAGAGCGCTAACAATGGAGCTCCTGAGTATTTGACTAATGTGCCAATTAATTTCCCTCAAACATGATAGTAATTTACATGTTATTATACTTTGCATGAATAATGGCAATGGCGTAGTAATTATTCAACATGGATGTGACATATCATGTTAATAGGCCACAAAAGCCCAAAATGACTGATGATACAACTATCCAAACAAAAACTAAAGTGCGTAACAGTGTGATAGTGTTTTAACTTCAACTTCTGGACGATGAGGGCGATAATAACCGTTTCCTGGATAGGAATGGGATAAGGTTTGGACACAGAAAAGCACCTGGTAAGCAAGCGGCGATTGTGTCGGCTCCAAAACTGTGAGGGTGCTCCTGAAGTAGCTGTTTTCAGCTCTCCACTGAAATCTGGACATTTCTGTCAGGAGGGGAGGGGCTTCATGTGAGAATTCAAAGGTCCACAAACATCGTTCACAAACTTATGTCTCATTAAAAACACACTGAAACAATCCATAACAAGTCTTCAGACCGCTGATCTCAAGCCGGGCCTTAACTGTGGTCAAATCGGTCAACGTCTCCTTACGTTATGTTACCCCTCCTCCTTCTGATGAGATTTTCCCTCAAATACTCCAATGAATGAAACAATTTACTAGAACCTTTTTTTTCTGCTGGACCAGGCTGGAACTAATGGACCTTGTTTTTTTTCTTACACCCCTTCAGGAACCGCTTGCTGTCTGTGCCACACACACAGACAAAGTTGTTTCTTGAACAGTTTGCTCGTTTTCCAGAAAACATTAATCTGACAGAGAGAAGTGTGTATCCGCTCTGACGCTCGCACCCTCACTTTGACAGATCAAAGCTCAGCTGGTGGCTTTTCAAGCTCTGGCATGAGGTTTTGTCAGAGTAAGTCAAACTTCAGAGTGAGGAAAAACTTACAAGACCAACTCTTTTTATTGCAAGAAACTAAAGCTATGTTGCACAATGCAGCATTTCGTGAACGCAGCGTTCGTTCCACTTATTTTTGTAGTTTACTGGACCATTTAGGAGATGTCCTTACAACACATTGTGTTGTATGAAAGGTCCAGTCTGCGAAATGATTTGTGACATCTGTCGCCTCTCCCTTTCCCAGCAGTGACGGGAAACTACAGTGGCCTACAAGGAGCAGAATGGATGCTATGTTGTCCTCACTGCAGTGTAGCAACTGCAGCTATACAACTAGCTAAAGTCTTCCTTTGAGGCATAGTAAGCTTTAGTTGCTCTTTACTGTGGCTCTTTCTCTCATTACACAAGGTCAAGGGTGAAAACTGTAACAAAGACAAATACAAAAATTACCATCTAGCTCTGTAATGTGCGTTTCTCATGTAAATAAATGTAAATACAACGTTTTTTAGATCCAAATAAATCAAATGCACTTTCAACATTAACATCAACATTACGACGTTGCCTCTGTGGCGTTCACAGTGATGAAATGCATGCAGTTGAACACAGAAATGTAGCTGTGCACATTCAGCTAGTCTCCTCAAATTATTAACGTAAACATGGCCCTTCAAAATAAAAGCTCCATCAGAATAAAAGTTCATTCAAATGTATGCCTGAAAGGCAACACAGACTCAGTTTTGTAAGCTTCCCGTGCAAGATGTGGGAAAGCGAGCTGGTTTGTCCATTCAGGCAGCTGCAGACACACGGCACCTTACATACATTTAAAATGATTATTCTAAAGCTACAAAACAACCACACTCGTACAAACATGCCTATAGTTGGTACATTCAAGTTCCCCCTATATGTTACACACTGGACATTTTATTTGGAAACATACTGCACAGCAGCATTTGAATGTACGCTGTTTTAGTGACTCTAATAATTACTGGTAAAACCCGTATTTAAGCCAAATGTTTTTGGCCATGTTTGTCTGTCTGCATGTGTGCAAGCATAACTATTTTCTGTGGACGTAGTTTGTAGACACAAAATATTATTAGATTTTCTGGATCACCAAGTTCTTTTTTTCCGTTAACCTTGCGAGGAACTGAGCAGCCTTGGCAGTGCTTTGTGTTTTCATCTGCTTGTATTTTATTTTAGCATTTAACATTTATTAAGTTAGTGTATAAACACTTAGCTGTGTTTAATGCCATTGTTAGTCCAGCCAGTTTATGATGCTGGGCGTGCATTAGCTGCACCACCCTTATTGTCGACCTGAGCTTGTCACTAGATGCAGTCTATTGTGTTGTGTCTGTGGCTTTATTGTCCATAATTCCCTAAATAACCGTTCAGCATAATATAAATCAAATCATCTGAGTGAGAGAGCGACACATTGGCACCTCATCGGTTTACAGCCTTGGGGAAATCTTGCCTCTGACAGGAGATGTTGACCTGGTTTAAAACATCTGTCCTTAGTGATCCGATCACAGCCAGATTGTTCAGGTCTGAACAGCCCCAGTGTCTCCTGAATGTGTCCACAGATCCAAACACATACATGACAATCAGAGGTGGTCTGAGGACACATTTGTCCACATTCCTGAGCTCCATGCAGGCAGTCTGTCCCCAGAGACTGCCTCATCAACGACGTTCCTCTGACCAACGGTAGTTTCACAGCATACACTAATCAGTGCTCTTACATTCATTTATTTGCAGTCACTGGCAGAATGAAAACATTGATCACCACATAATGTATTCTCTCTAATGGTGAAGCTTTATGTTCAGCATGAGGAGAGCTTTGATCCACTCAGTTTCATGCACACACTCATTGACACACACACACACACGCTGACATCAGATACATCACATCATTTCACCCAAGGGATGAGATGTTCAGATCCAATCGTACGAGGTCACAGAACATGCAAAACAGGCGATATCATCTGAGTTATGTACAGTTTTCATTGAGTGTCTCTGTCCATGTAATTTTGCTCTGTACAACCATCAATGTCTTTAAACTCCTTGCTTGTTTTGGGGTTGGCGGTCTGGGCAGGGACAGCTTGTCTGTCCACTCCCTATCCCCCTGTCTGGTCCGGTTACCCACATCACATAGAGTAGTCAGAAAATAAATAAATAGGAATAAAAATAATAATAACTACAGGGTGAGTATCACAGACTCTTCCTGTGCACAGCAAATCTTTTTGACACCGCAAGGCATGCAGTCAACCATACTGCATGTCTCAGGTACTGGAGAGGACAGGTTTAAAAAAAACAAATGTCCATGTCAATGTTGCTTCTGGTGTAGTGATGCTCTGTTTATGCTGGATTCATTTTAACAGACGATCGAATGCAGCATACCTCTTAATTCACATGATTCACGTGAAACTGTTCCTCGTGACATTAGATACATGTTTTTTTTTTTTTGTTTTGTTTTCCTTTAGCCATCATGTTCTCAAAATGAGAATACATCAAATATGGAAAAAAAAAAAATCAAATTATTTCCAAGTATCCATCTGATTCTGTGTGTGGATAGATGTGGGGTTGGAAATAGGTCATGCAGTTGCTGAATCATATTTTATTTAACATCCAGAAAACAAACGTGCTTCTTGCAGGAGTTTCTAAACGTGACATAAAACTGACTGAGCTGGATCAGTATAAGCATACAGTATACATACATATGTATATATGCAGTGTATACATATATATATATATATATATATATACATAAATCTTTTCACTAAGTGAATGTGGCGCTGCTATCATGAGGCAAAGAAAAGTACATTTGAATAGAACAGGCAAGGATCCATCCATTCATCCTGCATAGATTCAAATGCATCATGAGCTGAAAGGTATGGCGATGTTAAGATGAAAAGAAGTCTGACAGCCACAAAACCACAGCGAATGAAATATAGGGCATGTAAGGCAAAATTGCACAGAAACAAAGCAAACACAAGAAAAACAACAGAAACACATTTTAGATCCATTTAGATTCCACTTCCTGGTTATAAATGTGTTTAGATTTAGGCCCAAAGCATTCATGAATGCCGCTTTTTTATTGTAAATTATTTGATGAATGATTATTGTGTTATTGTGAATGCACAAACCTACTGAAACACACAAATACAGGGAGATTTGTCATGATTTCCTCTGAAACTTGGCATGATCCACATTAAAACTGACCCGTAGAAAAGTAGTAATGAACCTGATGTGCATAAATGAACAAATAAATAAAAAAAATATTTAAAAAAATGAACCCAGGAAAACAGTGGTTGTATTCTAAGACAGTGATTTATTGAAAGATCCTACATAATTGGATCCAAGTAATGTACATATTTCAGTGAATAAACCACCCACCATGTGCCACTTTATTTGAATAACCTCTTAGAAAAGATGAACAGAGCCTAGATGCCCTGCTGCGTGAGAAGCAGCCCAAACACTGTCCACTGTTTCTGCGAGGATAGGCCCATCAGTGATGCGTGACACACCACATATGAGGAATGGGACGCAATAAAGCACAAAGTCTGGTTTTTGTCATACAAAATTCACATTGTTAGAAACGACAGCTGCCAGGAAGCCTCCTCAGAGAAAAGGAGGTATTGAAAGATCACAATTTATGAGCAGAACAGAAAAAAAATACACCATGTGATGCTTCCTCAGAGGCTGATTTTTCCAATTTTTGCAGGAAATGATAGATGCTCTCTCTTCCTTTTTTCCCCCTCGGTATTCTTTTGCTATTAAACACCACACATCGGGTTGGTTGGTAAACACGAGGAAGCCGTGTGTGCAGTCTAGTGCAGTTTCAAATGATCAATAGTTAAATATCTTCCTCTTTACGGCGCTGGAAGTACAGCTTAAGTTGACTTCCAGGCTAGCATGTGGTGAAAGCTTTTATGAGAGACAAATGCACTCTGAAAAAAAAGAAAATACTGACATACATCCTCCTCTCTTCTCTCCAGCGTCTGTGTTATAACAGCATAAATCACAGATTGTGCTAATGCGACGGGACTCTGGAGACGAGGCTGCTTTACGAGTGGTGGCTTTGAAAAGGTGTTAAGATGAATTGCCCTCCTGGTCTGGTGATACCTTTCAAAACTCACAGCAAATAAGAGACAAAAGAAAAGCCTCGCAAGATGTGAATTTAGACTTACAAACTCACATAAAGTGAAATGCAAAATCTGACAAACTAAAATGTAAGCTGTGCTTTTAATAGCACAGTATATAACATGTAAAAATGATGGTCTTAATTTAAATAATATTCAGATTGGTCTCTATTCATTCAGATTTAAATGGTTCAGTGTGATTGTTTCCATCCAACACTGAGTACCAAAGTTAATAATTATCTAGTAAACACAGGACGTTCAAAGTATTACGGTCGATGGGGGATTTTGTGTTTTCTTCAACAGTGATATACAAAAATGTGACACCACGACACAGCAATGCTTCAGTGAGTTTTACTCACTTTATAAAGTCATAGAAAATACATTCTAGTACTTACTCTACACTGTAAAACATTTGACTGTACATTGATCAATACGTCACAGCAAATTTAAGTGTGACTACTATGCTTTCACAGTGGGTTACTGTATCATTTTATAATAAATCATTGTAAAGTGACAGCTGTTGGACTGCAACTTTACTGTGATTTAGCAGTATCTCCCTTTATAAATACTGCTTTTTACAGTAACTGCACTGGTCATGTGGAGTAATGAGTATGCTAATGTGCTTCTAAGTATTGTCCTGTAAAAATTCAATATTTAACTGTATCAAATACAGTTAAAATCACTTAAGAGGAGCTTCCTGTGGTAGTAGTAATTTTACAATCAGCCATCAATCTTCCTCATCTTCCCCTGTTTCAAAGTGTGGTCTTTGTAGTAATCTCCACCTAATTCTGCCTTTGTTCCTGATAGACATGAGTAATAACTCATACAGGCGTGACAGGTGGTT
Source organism: Solea senegalensis (assembly GCF_019176455.1). Lineage (NCBI taxonomy): Eukaryota > Metazoa > Chordata > Actinopteri > Pleuronectiformes > Soleidae > Solea > Solea senegalensis. The sequence continues at coordinate 36,424,754 of NC_058021.1, read as the reverse complement.
GATTGACAACTATACGCATTGTTCTTGCTCTTATTTCCCTTGGATGAATTAACTTGTGCTGCTTTTAAAATGCAGCTTTAACACCGTGTTATTGTCGCCAGTCAAAGCCACTGCATGTTACTTTAAATGCATAGTTCAGGTTACTGATCACATGGCTGCCTGCTGGGACACAAGAAAAAAAACTATTTTAACTACAAGACAAAAAGCTCATGTCTGTGATATGCTGAAGAATATTTTTTGGCGTTTGATCCCGCCGTTACTCAGACTTTTTTGGCTGGGAGCGAGAGTTGGTAAACGGCTCACTCCACCGCACCAAAGTGATGTACAAACAGAGAAAATCAGTGTTCGTAGGTGTCAGAGACACATGAGCTGCCTCATTTGGCAAGGTTGTGTTGTGCAGGTAAATCTGAGCGAAGGATTGACGACACCAGAGTCACAAAACGTGACACATTTCAACTTAGTGATGCAGGCAGCAGTGGATAAACAACTCCTGCGTGCCATGATGTAAAATGGCTGATGCTCTTTATGGACTTTGGCTGAGCAGTTTACAAGTGAGAAAAGCCTGTCAAACTGTGACACAGAGCTAGCATAGATTTATTCTATGATCACGTTCTACTTTCTACTCTCATAGAAAATACAGTAATATTATTTAATAATCACATAGTTTAGCTTGATGTTGAAACACTAGAACTCATACTGCCCTCTACAGGACCACGAAACACGTTATATTTCATATGACATGAAGACTATTCTCTAAACCAGACAAGACATACGTGGAGAGGTGTTTTTCCTCGGTGATGATCGCCTATGATTGTCAGTCCTCAACAAGGTTATGTCCCAATTTCTCTGGTAATTCTTGAAGCATTTAGGTTGGTTTTTCTGCACATCTGTTTTCCACTGATGTTTACATGCAGCGCAGTGGTGAGTGCAGTCCTTCCATAAACCTAAATGCCATAGTTTTTCAATGATGGCAAAGTCATTAGGTTCAAGCAAACAAACATCTTATCCTTTTTAAATGGAAGAAAGAGACATTACATATATGTATATATATATATATATGTACACACACACACAGAAACATTATAGAAGTAACAGCACCAAAATTTTCTCCTCTTCTTCTCTCTGCTGACACATTCAAGTTGACTTTTCTTGTCTTGTGCAGCTGCAATTGTAATTGTCATCTTATTTCAAAGACCTTTTTACAGACACTGCTCCACAGCTATCATCCCTGCTGCCTCTCACCGTTACTGTACGTGTCGAGCTTTAAACACAAACTCTCTTCTTGGGCATGGGTATATGCTTCAAAGCCTCTTGTAAAGCTTTTGTGCACTCATTAGGGATCTGTCCTGCACACCTCTACAGTCTACGCGGTTGGACCCAATTGTGCTAAGATCATCACTAAATATGGCTGAACTGTGTTTTGAGTTTGCTGACACATTATAATAGATGTGATTTTCAAAGTGGTTGAACTTAAAAGCACAAGTCAACTCAACTTGATGAAAATATTTTCTCAATAGAAAAGATTAAGGTTTTTTTTTTTTTTCCCCCCCCCAATATATCTTGTTAAGTGTATAACTATAAACTGAAGTTTAATATTGTTTTTTTCCACTAAATCACACCGCAGTAACACGACAGTTGTGGATGATTCACTACTTAAACCTACAGTCTATTATTAGAAACTTAATAAATTGTTTAATGTCCAAAATATGTTATAAATACGGAGCCCCTAAAGGGACATCAAAAAGAAAAAAAAAAACTAAACGTCTCTGGTGCACACAAGATACTTTCTCGTGCGCACCAGAAAGTATCTCACCTCAATCAGGTGATTGTAAAATAAATGATATAGTAATAATAATAACAGTAATAATAAGTCCAACAATTTTAATTTCAGCCAAATGAAAAATCTACTTCATGCTGGGATGTCCAGGTATTTATTTGGGGCCATGCTGAGTCCACTTCATTGTAAAAGGTCAATTACCAGTTCACATTAACATCATTTATCACGACATAATATGAACAAAAGTAATGTTATAGCAACATCATTTATAACATGACATTGTGGAACATGACATGTTGGCGTAATCACATAAAACACATGTTATAGTGGGACATTTTTTGTATTATGTGACACTAATTCATTGTTATTTTTTTGGCATGGTATTTGTCATTTGCGGTGTTGTCGCTGATAGAAAAGGAGGAGGGGAGACTTAATCTCTCTAACAGTCGAGTAAGTAAGTTCCGATAGATTTGGACAGACCACTGTTGCTTTTATTTCAGTTTTTTTTTCACTCAATTGTGAGTGGAAGTTGACAGTGTGAAGAACATCCAAGCTCCGCCCGGAAAACTCAGGCGAAGAAGTGACAATGCAGCGTTCTCAAATGTCACTTCTCTGCGCTCATTAGCCATTCGTTTTGTGAGTAGTCAGTACTTTGTCATTCTGCGCGCCGTCGTCTTGAATTGACATTTCACTCAGACTCTCTCATTTCATTCAGTATTCATCAGAGGCTGCCTTTGCCTCTGTCCTCCCTCATTTTCAGCCTTGCCGTTTCACCTTCTACGTCTCCCTGGAAATGGATTAGCTAGCAAGGACAAAAATTAAACTGCCAAATCAATTAAGGGCTCCTCAAAGGTGCAGATTCATTTCCATGCTTGTTCATCATGCTCTTTTGGGCATGTGAGTGTTTCCACTACATTATTGGTTGCACTTCCGCTTTGTGCCAACCTACAAACGTAGACAAGAAGAAGAAGAAGGAGAAATGCTGAGTCTTAATATTCAGCACAGTTTTTTTTTTATTCATGTGGAAGTAAATTCATTTGAATTTTTAATGCAAGACCAACGAAAAGCAGCTACTTTACAGTCACTTCACTGTAAAAACTTTGCTTTACATATTTCTGCTTAATACAAAATTGACTTCAGTAATGAATAATGAATTACTGCCAACACTCGGTCGACCACAGCTGAACAGTTAATTGCTTTTAAATTGAAATTGCAGTTTGACAAAAAAATGCAATTTGCAAATCACAAAGGATGCAATTTATTTGTTCTTTTTTTAGGCCACTTTTAAAAAAAGTGAACATTGACGTGTTCTCATTACTGTATTAATGAAACTTATTAAAAATAAAAACTTCTATCACAAAGTTAACTGCCATCACAATAAATGTCAGAAAAATTACAAAACCAATTAGATATTTTCATCCAATCATTCATGTGCCTCAAATCAGCATGAATATTATAATATGCAGTCATGGCGCTACAGCCTGTTCTCCTAAAAACGTTCCCGTTTCATTTTTCTGTAAACAAGATGTGAACATTACATTTGTACATTTTGCAAAGCGAAAACATATCTGAATGTCTCATTTTGTCAAATGGTGTACATTTCTAAAGTGATGCAGTGCACAAGAATTTGAAGATGGCAGCGGTGTGGAGTGAACAGCTGAGAGAAGCCGCATGACTGCAGTCTGAGTCCAAATGTCAAAGATCTCTTGCAGATTGGAATGTGAGATTCAGAGGCGAGTATTCTGGCATCAGGACATATATAGCTCAGTTAATGTTTATTTTAGAAGTTATTCAAATAAAGTAGCAAATAATGGATGGTTTATTTCATGAAATATGTGCAATACTTGAATCCAATTTAATGTCATTTCTCAATAAATCACTGTCTGAGTGGTTTTGGACTTACTTCACAGCCAGATTGTTTTAAACCTTCAGGGTTTTAAGAGTAATACTCAATCCAGAGCTTGAATCACTTTCAACATGTTGACACTGTAGGGGAGGAAATATCTACCACCAAGTAACAATCTCTCCCCAAAAAGTATTCTGTCTTTCCGGCGTTAGCAAGAGGTTTTCCAAAGTAAAGTATAGTAAATATTTATTTAATCTGACTCCATTTAAACAACAATTAACTTTACTTTTAAATATTGTTGGAAATTAAAGTTAACCAATCATTTAAAATGTAAACCCTTTAAGAATTCAAGAAATCTGACATCGGTCTAGTTCAGGGATGGTTTATATTATAAAAAACACTCAGTGACCTTTTTCCACATAGAAGATTAGCCCTAATGCCTAGGTTGAAGTGTTCAGAGGTCAGAAATGTAACTCAACAGTTTACAGGACATGATACTCAATCTTTTCTATTCAACTCAGAGGTTGAGGGTATGAGTGTTAAATCTCACCATATAACTAGACTAAATAAATCTTCAATAACAGATTCTTAACTATTTAGAACAAAAGTCTCAACAAGGCAATATTAGAAATGAAGGGTTAATATACCAGTTTATTGAAATGTCCAGTAGTAGAAAATACAGCCAGTAAGTTGTGTGACACACAGTTGATGTGTGGGAGCTTCTGTTAAGCAGACCAAACTCCACAGTGAATGGGAGCTCTGTCACTTATATCCAAGATATCCCACCAGAATACAGACACTTTACATTTACATATCCATTGTGATTTACTCAGGAATGCTATTTCCATCTGAGGACCTTTTAATCACCATGGGGTATTTTCACATGACAGTTGAGCCACCTTGACTTGTCTACTTCCTGCACTGAGAACATCAGACCTACACACTTCAAATGAGACAGTGTTTACACTTCAGAGTGGTGGGACTGTCCCCAACTGATGAGGTTTGAACCTAGTTGATTAATTCATTTACCGATAATCAAAGAGCAGAATAAACAGAGTGATGACGTTTCGTCTATCGTCTCCAGGGTGTGGTCTCACTGTCTTACAACACTTTTGGAGGTTTGGTCTGTACGTCAACACTACTAATCTAAAGTTGAATCTAAAAATCCAACATTATTATCTTAGTGGCATTTATTTTATAACACAGTCACAGCTTTTTTGAGAACTGTTTTAAGTTTTATGCCAAATAAAAAAGATGCAGCACCGTGTGAGACCTGCTCCGCACCAAAAGCCACAAGATCTGTTGCATAATTCTATGGTGTAATGAAGATGGAAAATGAGTTATCTTACATATGCCACGCAGTGGAAGATTTGTTGCAGATTGTTTCTGTGTTATGATTCCAGTGAGTTTTTTATGGAAAGCAAGACCTCCAAAATGTCTGCTACACTGTTCAAGACTACAGACTTTTATTGTTCGGATTGTTGTGAGAGGATTCTGGGACATTTTTATGACGGATGATGAGTTTCGGTGAAGGAAAACCGTCATATTTTGTCTCGCCCTTTAGGACACACTCATCCATAACTACTCCTCTCTACCAAAAGCGACACAGATGATTAAAACACTAACATATGCACATCTGTAAGTTTAGTTTGGAAATATGAAAAACATATATGTGGTATGCCGACACATATGGCGACTGGTTTGGTTTCAGATGCACACAGAAATAAATCAAAACAACTGCATGGTTTGCCACAATGTTGAATAAAGTCGACCCATTATGGCGAGTTTTTCCTCTTGTGCAACCAGCAGATTGACATGTTGCAGCCGTAAATGAAATACTGATGAATAGAGTGCTATGCAACAGTTACCAGTTTATATTCAGCCCACGTTTTATTTGGCTGAGCTGGAAACACACACTCATCTTGCTGCTCTTATGTTGTTTTTCTTGCACAGCCTGTGCTCAAGATGTTTTCATATCCAGAAATATTTTTGATAATTGGATTGTGAACAATATTTGGTGCCTCAGATCATACGAAAACAACATAATGCAAGATTAAATCCTGTAAACCTAACGCTCGACTGGTGAAGAACAGCCCTGAATATCACTGTTTCTTCACATCACTCACACACACTGTCCTTCTCTGCTTATGCAGACATACCCGTGCCACTTTGGGTAGAAGTAGAGGTGACGAGCTTGGGTTCTTTAAATAAAGTGTTACCTCTAACTATAAATATGTTCGTCTGGTTTAGTCTTTTTACTGTGATCAATAGAAATAGAAGAGTAAAACCACTTTAGATTATGATCAATACACCTTCACACGCGTTCTCAAAGCAACCTACCATAAGAAAATTAATATTCACACAGGACTGAAAATAACAATTTACTCATGTTCACATTTAAATCACACAGTCAAATAATCAAAACAATATTCTTCAGTTTCAAACGGTCAAATTAAAAGAAAGTGTGGTTCACTTGGGTTACACACCCTCTTATTGGACTTACCAACACCAAACAAAAACTCACTTCAAGCACACATTAAAGTCCCAACTCAAATAATGGTTCCTTTAAACTTCATTAAATTACAATAAAACTTAAGCCCTATAGCCGGTAAGATAGTTATAAATACCAATTTTAGTTTGCCGCGGGCCTGATGTGCTGCTTGCTTACGTAGTAGCTAACCCAAAAGGCAGCTGCTCCACTCTCCCGAGTTAGAAGAAGGAAAAAAAACTGATGGCAACTCACAGTTTCCTGAGCAGAAAGTGCCCACAAAGCTCCTCTCTCCCGATTCCCGTGCAGTGTCGCTCACAGCAGCTCCGATGTGTCGGCGAACCTACGTCCCTTAGCATCCCAGAGTGGTAGCTTCTTGCTCACCGTAGAGCTAGGCTAACGCAGGTGGCTAACTGTCTGAACGTAGACTCCTCGTCGGATGAAATTGTTCACAACAGTCGCTCCACTGAACATACAGAGTTCACGTTTCGAGTACTCCAGTAACACAGGAACCAACTTCAGGAAATATGTGGGTCACGTGTTTCCACTGATAACTTAAATCATGTAGCACCGCAGCACCTGCAAGCTGTGCCGTGCCACGCCTCCTCCACCTCCTCCTCCTCTCCCCCTCTCTTTGACACATGACCTCAGAAAATAAAGAAATAGAAATGTGAATTTCTTTCTCATAATAACTTCCAGCATAATAAGCTTAATATAAAAGTAACACAAATATACATTTTAAATCCAGTAACACAATACAAGAAATTGAACTTGAAATAACATTTGACATTTGAGTAGTTTTAATATGCAAGTCTTTTTTTTTTTTTAAACTCCTATCTATACCATGTATGAATGTACTATATTATTTGTTTACCTTTGTTATGAATGTTACAAACTTTTGTCTTCTAGATTTTCCACAGGGCTACAATGAGATACTTTTGTATGGGACTGTTTATAATAAAAATATTTGGAATTGATTTTTGGTGGGAGGTTTTTTTCTGGCCACATTTGACATGGCATTTGCTTTGAACAAAACAATTTATTAACATGGGCATGGAAGTAGTGTGTCAGTGTTGGGGCTTCACAGCCAAAGGTGGGACATCCAGGGTCATTTTTGGAGTGTAATTATCTCCAGTATCAGTATAATGTAATGGAGGAGGTGCCTCTACTCTTCAGCAGTGTGATAAACAGGAGTTACAAAGCACAAAGGATGCGGGTGTTCTCTTTAATCTCTTTAGTCTGAGGTTGGGGATAACAAGAAACAAACAAACAAGGGCGGGGCTAGCAGTCAGGCCAAAGGAAGTAAAGGAACATAAAGTTCATCAGTCTGTGCAATTCTGTGCTTTGACTTTGAAACATTTGGCATCACTTTTATGTGCGAGCAGAATCAAATCCACCCCCCCGACAAAGACCTTGCCTCAGTGGTCTTGACACTCAGGTGTATCAGGTGTAGAGCGCTTGTCTATGTTGGCAGGAAAAGGTTCTGCAGAAATGAGTCGTCCCAGTCCTGGTTTCAACGCCGTCAGAGATCACTATTGTGTGACCCTGATACTATCTATCCACCATCTACACGACCTGCCAGTAAAGCGACGCGTTGCCTGACATATTGACAGACGTATATGCTACCGGTTATATCATTGTCATCAATAACAATCAATGTCATGATAGTGACCTCATGTCTAACAGCACATCTATCATATGTATTGATTGTGGAGTTAGTGACAAATGTGATGTTTTGTCGTTGACTTGTGAGGAAGTTTTGTTCAGCGCTCCTGTCTGACGGATTTATTATTTCTCTTCTCCTGACACATTTACGACTGTCTAATAATATGGGCTGTTAACCTTTGATTTTTTTTTTTTTCCTCTTCTTTTTTTTTGATCCAAACAAAGCGGCCCCTCTGCATTACTGAATTATGTATGTGTGTTTGGCCCTGGGCCTCAGTTCCCCACCTCCCCATCCCCACTTTGAACTCTGCAATGAATGTGCCTCAGAAGTGGGATACAAATGCAAAAGCAATACAAATGCTTTATTTGTCAGGAAGTGTTATGCAAATGTAATTACATTGTTGTGTGACGCCCGTGAACATAATGACCACAGAACGACTTGAACTTGAACTCTGAACGTTGTACCTTTGATCTCTGTTTAACGTGCACAATGTTACAAAGACAACATAGTCTTTCCTTCTCCTTCTGCCTATTGTAGCTTAAAGCAGCAGTACGTATTGTCGATATACGTCAGTGTACGTGTATTCATCTGATCAGTCGGTAATATGCTTTTATCAACAACAACAACAACAGCATTAGCAGCAGAAGCAGTGGCCGGTTTTAAGATGTGCAGTCAAGGCTATATTTGGACGCATTCAGTGCTTGTGTACATGTTGATAAGAGCTAACAAACAAGAAAATGGAAGATTGTAATTTAAGACAAAGCAATATGAAATTCCTATTACACCATACTGATTAAAATGTCTATCTGGGGACAGAAGGCATATGCACAAACATAGCTGCCTAATTACAATAATTACAGATGCAAGCAATATTACAGTGACCAGGCTTAAACATTATCTCAAAGGAAAAAATAAATAAGTAATTAAGGTGTTTTAGTGAATGGAGTATTTTTATATATATATTTTCAAAAGCAAAAATATGAATTTAGTATTAATAATACATCTTTCTAACAAATTTAATCATTTAAATCTAGCAATTCTTTCCTCCCATGTCACCTTTTACTTGGCCATGACAGCAGCACAAAATAAAATGTAATTAAAATAATAATGAAAAGGTCCCTTCCAGAAGTATGTGACTTCAAAATAGTGTTTTCTAAAAGAATCTGCCTGCTCCTGCAATGCTGTGATTTCTACAGTATTTAGAGTTCACACATCAAGATCAAGATGGTTGCGAACATTGTAGCATACAAAATGCAGTTAGAAACTTAAAGAGTGACAAGAAATGTAATGTCAAATTCAGTCATAATAATTAAACGTGTGACATTCTCAGATCTCGTTTCAATGGTTGGAAAACAAACCCTGTTAGTCTGCTTTGATAATATCGAGTCCTCCTCATGTGTCGTCCCCACAGTTTCACCTGCATCTTCTTAGATTTCAGCCCATGTGTACACATCACCGTTCTCCTGCTTCCTTTGTTTATGGTGAGGTTGTTATTTGTTCCATGTGCCTCCAGTATGTTTTTTTCACATGTCTCTGTTATGGGTGTAATAATGTAGAGTTTACATTGTTCCAGCAGCAGCACATTGTAGACAGTTGAGTGTAATTGGTTGGAGTTAAACCTGTGGGATTTTGACATCCCAACACAAAGCGAGTCAAGTGCCTAAAGGTCACCTCCGTGGCTATTTGTGAAAACTGTAGCAGGAAAGAGGACACACTTTTTGATGTTTAACCTAAACGCTGTGCAGTGGGACCAATGTGTCCTCATTCCAACACTAATGTGGCTGCCAGAGTATTGATATGATGGAAGATACAGGTCATGTGACGTCCATGGAATCAGCTTCTGCCACTTTGAGACCATCTAACGTCCCATTAAATGCGCTCCTTTGGTCTTTAATTCCTGTAACATTGGCTTGTCAAAGGATCATTTCCTCTTCACTGGATGACGTAATGGAGTAATTGTACACAATCCGAGTACTTTCATGTTTTCCACACGCACAATTGCAGGCTTTACATGTAATTAACATTGCTCTTGTCATAAACCAATGGGCTGTGAAGGGGATTAGTGTTTGCATGTGAATGGGACCCGTGTCAGCTGTGAGATGTAATTAGGGTTAACAACCGAGCGTAGAACCAACACATCTTTAAGCTGGAGTCAGTGAGCATTGTAATAAGGAGGCACTTTGTTCTTTATGCACTCCAAATGTACACCCATGATGGCCCCGTCCATTTATTAATACCGGTCGTCAGTGATCTGATCTCATGTAGACACAGTAAAGTATGACTGTTCACACCAGGCTTTAAAATTGGTCCTTATTCCTGGCTCTTATTTTCAAATCACACTAATTTCACATTGCAGTTATTCTTGCACAGCAGACGTGACTGTTCACACGTAAATGCATAGTCGATAGATCTCCTGATACCACTTATGGTCAAATCTGATGTCCTCACACTCTTTATTTACACTCTGATGTCAGTGACTGTACAGATGTGTGTGCTGTCAGTGTGTGTGTGTGTGTGTGTGTGTGTGCGCGCACAGGTGAGACAGAGCAAGAAGAGACAGGAGGAGCTCAAGTGAATCAAAGTTCTAATGATGCCGCTGTAAACAGGACATATGATTTGAACCATTAGAACAGTAATCGAATAATCATCCGTGTTAATAATGATTGCAAATCAATGAACATGTGGCAGCTGATGAGGGTACAAAAAAACCCAAAACACTGGAACTGCTGCAGATCAGGTGACACCAGCTGAGGAGTGAAGACCTGTCATTGAGTATCAATGCATGCACCGCACACATGCAGCACTGTTTTCCCTTCTGAGGGTTCTGTTTATATGAGTTCTACAAGACAAATGAGCTTATTTTAAACTAAATAAACACTTCACAAACAGTTGTGTTTCGGCTGGAGTAGAAAAATAACTGCTGTGGTTATGGAAGGACACGTTAAATCCAACTTTATAGCGGAGCAGTCTCCCAGGAACAATGATGCAATTATCTCTTTTCTGTAGAATATGGCAATGTTGTCTTTGTGCAGGTTCTGTTTCTTCAGATATAACATTGTACATTTGATTACTGAACACTTTCAAAGCTATAAACAGCAAATACATACAATAATAATACATTATTATATATTATAATCATGAACTCATTCTGCTGTGTTTTTATGGAAAGGACTTTTGAGACTTTTTTTCTTGACCTATTCTGTGACTGTAAACTTTACCACATGCATTACCAGGAAATGGTTTTCATCGCCTTTCATCTCCTCAGCTCAGCCGGAAGCACCTGAAGCGGTCACGTTTATATGCACATCTGTAGACATGTAGATAAGTGATGTCATTTTAGTTCAGAAACGTGAGCTCACACTTATCTCTGGCTTGCAGATACGCACAGTGGCGAGATATGATCCTGTACTCTGGGCTGCGTTGTAGAGTTCAGGTGATTTTACATGGGATGTTTGCTTCAACAATTTAGAAGTGAGAGACGATCACTTTCTAAGTGGTACAACAATTAGCAAATGAAAAATATTTAAGGTTTGGAAGGAGAGGTTCAATTTGAACATTAGCATTTTTGAGATATAATGTCATTTGGTTTGTCCGCTGCAAAAAACAATGGCTGCCTGCTTTGTAAAACACTGAGCCCCAAGGGAGCTATTTAGTTAGTTAGTTTAAACTTTGTGTTTTCAAATTGGTGCCTCCACTAAAATATCCGTAGTTTTATTTGCCAACACACTGAGGTCTCCATGTAATTTTCCCTTCTGCCATCGTTATCTTATCTTGAATAAACCACTAACATCAGCATGAGGGATCACAGGCAGAGGCAGTCACACGCAGCCAAACAGCAGCAACAGCCTGCTGCACACTCTGATAAACAACCCACTCTCTCCCATTTAAGGCTCCTCATCTCGTCTCATCTCAGTTACAGACAGGAACGCACAGTTTGTCCTGCACCTCAGCTCATTGGATGAGCGACCAGAACAAATATTGCCAAAGTCAGTTCACAGGCAAGAAAGCCAATTAGCTGCTCAGCTGCAGCACATTAAACAGCATGTAAACCTACCTGCAAAATGCCGCTCAGGTCCAGTCGGATGCTCTTCAGTCCGACTAACAACACACGCGCTCATCTACTGCAGCAGGGAGTGGGATTCCAGCTGAGCTTTAGTGGAGATTCAACCGTTCGACTGAGACGCCTTGTTGTGTTTAACTCTTAAACTAAGGCACATTACTTTGTTTTGGTTTGGTTTAAAAATGCATCAATTCTGCTCTGAAAACATCCACTGGCCATACACGCCAGCATTTCAGAGCCACAAATCCGATTACCACTGTACTTTTAGAATACATGTAAACATGGAAGTCCACCTGCAGTGGCACTCAAAGTCAGACTAACACAAAGAGAGTCCAGTTGAGCTGGACACTCTGCACATGCACTCGAGTTAAAGCAGGACATAACTGAAGAGAAAGAGCAACACAAACATGGTAAAGTTCACTGGAGGGACTTTGGTTCCCTTTAAGAGAAACAGAAATCACACAAAACCATCATTTCATGTGATGGAATTCTCCGTGATGCCTTCGCGCCGACGTTACAGTGAACCCCTCACAAAACGAACCGCTATTCCAAGTCATTTATTCCTTCTGCAGTCAGGCTGCATAACACACTTTTAAGGAATTGTCACTTTAATATTTATGTATCGGGTTATTGTGTTTTACTTTGGTTCCCTTTTAAACATGTGTACTGTTTGTAGAGGCTGGTTGTGTATGGACTGGGGTGGGATCAATACATTTGAATGAGTCTTCAGATTCATTCACATGGACTGAGACGACCGATTTTTGTTCTCAGCCTAAATCTTTTAAAGTTGTTCGATGGTAGCAAGACTCGGAATGATGAACAAAGTGGCTGATTTACACCTTATTTAATGAATCAATTCCCCATTAAAGCTAGCATACTGAGATAAAGACAGTCCTCCATCCTATGAATGCTACAACTGTAGCCTGAGTTCCCGACAGTCTAATTCTGACTGGTTCTTATCCACCACACCTTGACCAATGGCTTGATTAAAGAAGTGACCATTGTCGTTTCTCATAAGTAGAACTTTCTGCAGAGAAGAGACTCAGCTTCCCGTGTCTGCCCTGGTGCATAACCGCGACCATTGTTTTGAAAGTAAAACGGAGACGAATGGATGAAGTCTAGGCAGCGGAACAATTGTGTGCTGTATGAATTTGGGGACGTGACCGATTTCTCACCAAACCATTGTGTCATGTAATGTTGACTTTACTTTACCAGTTGAATATTTACTCAACACATATTAACAGTGGCTGTTTTCAAAATACTACAAATGAGTAACATGTTAGCTTTTACCCAATAATCTTGTTTGTGAGATGAATCGTAATATCGGACAGTTTGTTAAAGATGACAAAGATCAACTTTTGTTTAGCCCTAAAGATATAATGACATCTAAGCTAATGGCAGACCAATATAATAAATAATCTTAAATCTTGACCCAGGATTACAGTTTAATGGATGAATGATTTCCTTGTCTTCACCACAGATCACTGGAGATTCTGCTTTCTTAATAAAGGTGGTTGTCGGTTTTCCACTTTTAGAGTGTGGATTAATAAAATATGTAAAACATCTATTTCAGTAATGTCATGTTTTTGAATAGTGAATAGACGGCCTGTTTATCATGTCCTCACTGTACAACCACAGAGACCCTAGCATCACTTATAACAGCTGTCTTTTCACTACATCAAATAAAGAAGAATGTTTGTCCATTCTTTTAGTTCCTCCAGTTTCTCTGTTGCCTTCTGCAGATGTTTTTTTTTTTGTCAATATAATAAAAAGAATCAACACAGATTCTCTCACTTTGCCTCTGAAATGGCCTGTACTTTGACAGCCAGCTCATTATGTTCTACGTTCCTCATGAACAGACAAGAAAAATGACAATGTGTACATTCCCTTGTGGTTATATGTCTCATGAAAAAAAGAGAGTAAGAGAGTTTCACTGAGATGTGGCAGCTACATCCTGCCATCAAACCCCATTAACGCTGCGTTAGAAAATGCCCTGACATTATGTGACATTGAGCACATTTCGCCAGTTTAACAGCACCGACAACAAAGCAGCAGCTAATAATAAAATGGCTCCAGATGTCAAGGGAACGGCAGCCAAGAGGTGTGAGAATAATAATAAAGTTTGATTTAGGATCATGTTTTTTCTTACATCTGTTAATGAGTACAAAAGGTGATCGACATGCATCGTAAAACATTTTCAGTTGCTAAGGACATCAAATTTTGGATTAGAATTAATGCAAATGATCTCCAGGCCACACACAAAAATATACAGTTGCCATGGCAATATGATAATGTGGTACAAATAAAAAGTATTTTTGACAAGACAAATAACTCCGCCGTACTGAAGACTTGCTATTTTTCAAACACACCAAATTATCACTATTTATTTTCTTTCGGGCATAAACGATTAGCCTAATTTACTCGAAGAATCCATACAGACATGTTGAAAAACCTTTATCACACCACAATAAATCTCACTTTTGCAGCACTGTGTGAATTTAAAAACACACATTATCATGAGAAAAGTTGTTAGTTGATTGTTAACGTAATGTTTGCAAATTATTGAGATGAGTGCTAATTTGCACAGTTGACACAGTGGCTGACGGTGGAGCAGGTGTGAATAACATTAACAAATCCCTAATGTCTAAATTAGCTATTTCTATTGTGTAACAGGTGATTATTAAGTAAAAGCAGAGAAATGAGCAGAACTGTCTGCATTAGTATTCATTTTTAATTATAGTGGGATGTACCTGTCAGCAGTGTTATAATTGTAGTACATTTTAAACAGTGAGTTGACTCATCCTCAATTTTATTTTAATTGAAAGATTGTGCCAGAAATTCCAAATATATCATATGAAATCTCTCTCTCTCACACACACACACACACACTCTCCCTCGCTCACAGTTTCCAAAACAAGTACAATGACATTTCTTGTAAAAGGTATCAATATAACCTTCAAGTTGAGAGTTGACACGTAGACGTAGACATAGGACGTAATTCCTGCATACGACCTGTATGTACGTATCATCGGAGGACAGTCTCGCTTGATCAGAGAAGCTCTCCCCGGCTGCTTCGTCCAGCTCTTCTGGGGAAATACTGAGGCGTCCAGCGAGTGGCCATTCCTCCCAATCACAAATATAGTTAGACCTGGAGGGGTCCAGGTCTAACTATCATGTGAGCATTGAAGTCTCCCTGCACCCCCTCCAGGGACTCCAAGAAGGATGGGTACACTGAACAGCTGTTTGGTGCTAAGGCACAAACAAAACTCTCATCCACCGAGGACGGGGTGAACCCCAACATACAGGCTCCGAGCCTGGGGGCGATAAGTAGGCCCACTTCTGCTTGGCACCAGGGGCAACTCCACAGTGGAATGGCTTGGGTCCAACCCGTCGGGAACCTCACGCACCAGCCCAGGCTCCTTCCCGCCAGTTCCACGTCCCTAGTGCCAGCTTCTGCAGCCGAGGGTTGGATCGCCATGGTTCTCGCCTTCGACCACCACCCAACTCACACTGCACCCAACCTCCATGGCACCTCTTATGGGTGGTGGGCCTATGGGAAGGCGGACCCACGTTGACTCATCGGGCTATGCCTGTTCGGGCCCCATGGGTGCAGCCTGGCCACCACTGGCTCGCCATCAAGCCCCAACTCCAAGCCTGGCTCCAAAGGGGGGCCCTGGAGACCCGCATCTGGGCAGGGGAGAGTGATGTTCATTTGTTTTATTCTTCGTAGGAGGTCTTTATGAACCACTCTTTGTCCAGTCACTCACTGAGGGCTTTTGGTAACCCTACCAGGGGCATAAAGCTCGCAGCTGGGTTTCTGCTTGGCTGTGATGCGTTCACTGACGCTCGTACTTTCACTCTCGCTCTCCTCTCACAGCATATTGCGTACCTGCATCATTGTGCTGATCTCAGGAAAAGAACTCATCGAGCACTGAACGGTATTGTCCATGCAAGTTGCAGACGTGGTGAAAAAAGTGACAGTCGGTCACGTTTCAGAGCAAAAGAAGACTTTCCACATGAGGCAGGTGCACAGACGATTCATAGATTAACATTTCTGTGCGTCAGACCATCATTCGGCAAATGGTTTCATTACAGTGAGAAGCCATAAGAACGCCTCTGAGCAACTAATCCCATTACCCCATGTGCAAACGAGAGGCATTAATTATAAACATTAATTTACTCTGTAACAGTTCCTAATGTCATAATGGAAATTAAAACCTCTGCATAGAAACACGTAGACATGAGTGTTCCACACAATCCTTACATTATGGATCAGCAAATGGTCTTATAATGGATACTTAAGAACCAGGACATAATCTGTAGAATTAAAAAAATATATACTGTTACTCTACTCAGTTACTGTAGAATACATTGGAAATTGAACATGGGAACCACTTCCAGAGCATAGACACAGACACAGTGAAGACAAAGCAACCTAAGTAAATATAATCAAATCCACCCCTTCCCGTTATGTGTGCATTCATATTATACTAAGTGAATGCATCAGCACTAATTAGCCTAATGACTGCCAATCAAACATTAAAATGAGACATCTATTGTAGACTCGCGTGACAAAACACAGTCAAAGTGTTAATGCAAGTCTGGTACTGAGTATGGATATGAGTTAGCTCAAACTGTTTACAATATGTATTATATAAAATACAATTAACAACAAATGAAGTACTCCAACACACTTGGAAGGGTGAGTTGAGGGAGAGTTAGTTGCAACGTGAACCTTCAACAATAAACTTAATTTTAATGCTAACTTTATTGTTAATGATAATAATAATAATAATAATAATAATAATAATAATAATAATAATAATAATAATAACAACAACAACAATAATAATAATAATAATAACAATAATTAAAAAGATCTTTACCTATTATTTGCATCTAACTACATGAATCATTGTGCGTTTCAGGCTGGATATAAACAGCTTCCAAGCTGTCAGCATTATACCTCCCTCCTGGATACACACTCTTATCTGAATCTGCACCAAAACTCAATGGATTCTTTCTTGGCTCATCCGTCCAAAAAACTTTGCAGAAATCAATGTATTTGATTTTCAGTAGCAGACAAACATGGGCCTTGTGGACATTAAATATGTAATAAAATTATATTTTTAAAGGCTCATAAGATATAGCATTGTCACATTGAATAAATCATGTAATGTTGACTGGGTGGTGATAACTGTTGTCATATTCCCTCCTCTGTAAGCTTGAGATAACAGGGGTCCATGTCCAGAGTTTGACCCCCCTTTACATGGCATCTAAATGCCTGTTCTCTTATCAGATTGCAATCAGAGAGCACCTGACCACTGACACCGAGCACAGCTAATGTAAAAGCAGTGACAGAGCTGTGCGGGCTCCTCTGTTTTTGTTGATTTCCCCCCCGTCGGAAAGCAAAGAGGAGTCCTTCATATGAGGCTGACATGGCACGCACGGAGGGGGAGACGATGTAAGAGGGGGAGACTGTGATTGGATAGCATTCGGATCAACCGGAGACGCACGTTAGTACCCAATAGTGGATGTAAATGCATGTGGTGAAGAGTTATCTGATCGCTATCTAATCACAGAAAACACATTCTAAGGCCAGGTGTAAAAGGGACCGTGTCCATCCATGTGACTGTAGCTCAGTGGTTGTTCAAAGGCTGCATGCCGATGTGCCCCTGGGCAAGGCTCTTAACCATGCGGTGCTCCTGATGGCTGTGCCGGCAGCGTGATAGAAAAACAGACAAGAAAGGTCCATGATGGTGTTGACTTGACCGTAATTTAGCCCCTGTGTATCTTTGAAAAGTCTAGGATGCCCAGTAATCACAGAGCACATATTGCGAGGAGTCTGTTAGAGACATGGCAGAAGGACGGCAGCATGTCATGGTTAAAGGGTTTCGCAAAAAAAGAGACAAGCGATTGAAATTGAGATACTTTCAAGCAGCTGCAGCTTTGGCTCAGAAAAGCACTCACGCGATAGAAATGACATATAAATGGGAAAATAATGGAAACTTACTTCTAAAGTGTCTTTGCTGTCGCAGGCTCAAAACTTACTTGTGGGACATTCGTCAGGTACACATTTAGATAAGAAGTCATTGATGAATTGAAGCAGTTAAATTAAACGGGAGTGATTATTCTCTGTAAAAGGTATAAATCTAACATGTTATCGCTTCCTTTTAAGGACACACAAAGCAACGTCTCAGTGACAGATAAATGTCTTTTACACTGGGTAATAAATGTCAGGATTCTTAATTGATATTGTACATCCATTATCTCACTATTATGTTAATTGCACTTATACAGTTCTGGGTGAATAATGGTTTCAGACTCATAAAGTCTTTTTTGTTTCAGTGCCTTTGAATTCAAAGCAACAGTCTGGGGTGAAATATTTTTACACACACTGAATGACTTTGTTACAAATTTTAACACATTTGTTTGATTGTTTGGTGCAAGTCATGTAGGACAAATGCTGTCTGGCCTTTTTTTTTTTAATGGTTAACTTTATGGTACTCTCAGTACAAGGGAATTTCACTTTCTGGGTCAGTAAGGGTTTCATTCATTCATTCATTCATTCATTAACTCTCAGTAACAGCCTGTTCTTCACAGTTTAAAAAGCTTCAGAGTGGCCGTTCAGAACTTTGAAACAACACCACTTTTAGGATTCTGCACTTTTCCTCCAATCAAATCTCCTTACTTGTTAGTAACACGTGTCACGAGTCATGAGAGACTGAAGCCCCAGCTGGTGATTTAGGGATTGGCGCTTTTGTACCAGCTCCATGTTGTAGAATCTGTGTACAAATGTGTCGTCAAGGCCAAGGATGACAACTCTCATTGATTGTGTTTTCAGTATTTAATCAGGACTCTGCGGAAGACAACAAAACACCATCAGTACCCTCATCAACAGCACTGTGTTACTTAATGCAGCTTTCATTTAACATATAAAACAATATATCGTGTGTGTGTGTGTGTGTGTGTGTGAGCTGCACATTCTGCACAAAAACCCTACTTGTTTTCATGAACATGAAAAGTAAACACACACATGAACACAGAAGACAATGAAGCACACAGTTGTCCTCTGTTCCTGTTTCCTAACCTCCTGTTCGCACATAAACAACAACAAGGGAAGGCACAATGAATCTCTGCAGCGTCACGTAGCACTGAGTGCAACAATTCAGCAAGCCCGAGCCAAAAAGGCCCCATTAAACCTATACAATTTAAATTAGCGTTATCAATGATACCAAAATAGCGTGGTTGGCTCGTATATATGTCAGAGAACAATATACACTCAGAGGGGAACTGTACACTGTACAGCAGAGAGAGGGAGGGAGCTACAGAAGGTCAGTAAAGGTGCAAGAAACCTAACATTATAATTAAATTAAAATTGTTTCCAGAAGTAACGGGGCACAATGTGAGAGGGGAAAATCTCCCTTTGCCCGGTGGCATCTCAAAATACCTGAGGAAAGTTCCAACAGGTGCAAAAGCTTTCTATCTGCAGCCCAGGAGGGAGGTAGCTGCAACAGACACCTTCTGCTATACCAACATTCCCCTGGGGGTAAACCAGCTGTCTGCACAGGGGCAGGAACACATACATCTTACACCAACCGCAGCCATAGAGTGGGACTTCAGGTGAGAGAGAACATGGCAGTGAGTGTGCACAGGTGAGACACACACTCTGAGCATGGTGACAAAAGATAGAGAGACAAAAAGAACCAAAACAAACAACAAACAAACAAACGTTTCTGGAGACTAAAAGCAGGAAACAATAGAGCAATGGAACAATAACTCTATGGAAACAATACAACTTCATTAAAACTTACAAATCGCCAACAAAGATCTCAATATCTTTTTCCTCTGGGTGCAAACAAATGCTTATTGTTTGTGTTGCCTGGCAACAGGCAAGCTGGTCCAGTTGCGGACCTATTTTTGTTGGCAGACTCAAATAAATGGTTAAATGAAAACAACAACAAAAAAAGAAAACCTTTAGAAGCTATCTGTAGCTTCTAATTGTCAACAGTTATTTGACTTTATGATTTATTTCATAACAGCAGTGTCACTCCACTACTGGTTTATGTCCTTTGACTTAATCAGATTGAGACCTTACGATGTAAAGAACAGATCACACGCAGACGTGTTTCACGTTGTTTGAGTAAGAAAAAAAACGCAAGAGAACTAGTTCAATGATGTTACTCTTTTTTAACACTTGCTGCTTGTAAAACACGTGGAAACCTCCATATTCTCCTCTTTGTGGTAACACAGGATGAACATGGCAGTTACTGGACAGTCTTGAGTGCATTACAAATTGATACAATTACCTAATATATAATCATACCCGCATCAGTGCATCGCAGCACTGTGTAATATAATAATAATAATGTAATAATACGTGTAATAATAATATATCTGGCAGTTGACCAGCAGGGGGGTGTGTGTGCACATGAAGCAACACATTTAACACGATGTTTTATAGGTTTATTATTAAAAGTAGCAGTTGTTGTGGGATGGCCAGGCTCAGTTGTGGGTTTGAATCCCGTCTCCTCTAGTCTTAACCCCAAGACATTTAACCCCACATTGCTCCTGACGGCCACATGTGAATGGGTAAGAGGAATGCTAGGAAATGGGCTGCTCATGGATGAGTGTGAGAGAATTTGCGTAACATTGCATTGTGGGTAGTGTAGTTTATTTCTTTTTTTTTTTTTAAAAATCAAGAATAAAACAGTTACAGTCTACGTTATGTACACTTCAGTATATATCTATTCCTGCGTCTTTGGTAAGAAAAAGAACACCGTTTCAATTGAGCCGTGACGCTTTGATAGAAAAGCTTTTAAATATAAATACAAAGACTGAAAAGCACTGATTTTATATACCACCAAAACTGCGTTAATAATTAGATGCTGGAAGCTACAGAGTAATGGAGTTCAGCTGTGTTGTGATGAAAAGCCATTTGAACAGCCTCACAGGATTTCCCATAATGAAATGTGTAATAAGAATTGAAACCGCTTCGCTCCGTCTTCTTTGTCGCCGCCAAAACAGTCAGTATGTGCACTGTGGCGTTCGCTGACGAGAAGGCTAAACATGGATGGCCCTAGATAGTCCAATACAGAGGCAGAGGACCATTCATCCTGCCTCACTGTTAAAGATGTCTCCCTGATACAATGGAGGATGCCAGGTCGATCCGTGGAGTGGAGATGTAAGAGTCATGCATACATGCAGACAGGGAGAGTTACGGCTCCTAATTCTGCTCATTAATCACCTGTCTGCTGAACATCCTCCAGAGAAAAGCGCCCCATTTCTCCAAAGTAATTACAGTCCTTGAAATAATGCTCTCTCCAGCAAATGCTCATAAGTAGCCATCTTATCCCTCTCCTGCCCTTCCTTTTTTTAAAAAAACCCAGATTGTCTCAGCTGTGGAGAAACTTCCTCACTCCTCCTCCTCCTCAGTTCTTCTTTTCAGCTTCACAACCATTGGTCTACTTCAGCTTTGTAGTCAGCATTTGGCATCCGATGTGGGATAAATAAATTATAGGCTCTAAAATCGATGCCTGGCTCATGATGTAGGCAGTAGACATAGCGCTTGCCACCGTACTAGAATGATGCCACTGGGACGCAAACAGGAACATTTCACGATCCCAGGAGGTTTTGGTATTCTGCGTTTCTTTGTTTTATGCATTTCTTACTTTCTTTTCTCACTAAAAAAACTGGCTGAACCTTCTGACATTTTATTATTCATCGTAAGTTTTTCATTGGTATTATTACTTTCACTGCACAGACTGATGCACATTTGGAGGCATCATTTGTCCCATAAAGCTGTTAGTTTGTTGCACAGCATGCTGGTCTGAACCAGTTTTTCCCTTGCTGGCTCACTGTAGTGTTTTGGAGGCTCTGCTTGATTCCTCTGCAGAAGCACTTACGGAATCTAAAAATACATTTTTAAAAAGTGACATATTTGAAGGCAGAACAGCCCCAGTGCTCACACTCAGTCTGATCATGTGGTCAATGTGGCTTTTTTTTTTTGGTTGTATTACTCTGAAAATAATAATACTCCCTCTCTGTTGCTTTCTGTTTTTTTATTCCAGATGGAGATGATACCAGAGCCTGATCCTGATGACGAGGGAACAAAAATAAGTGTAAGTTGTGCAAATCTATTTTGAAGCTCCAAATTTGAGACGAATTTGATCCCCTGCGGTTGTAACTCAGCGCTTCTTAGACGTGTGCTGTGGGAACCAAAGTTGGCAGCATTTCATCCCATCCAAACACAACAGCAACTGATTTCCCCTAATAATACACCTTCAGCAAAAGAAAGGGGTAATCAAAGAAATCAGTGTGCAGTGTATTATTACTGTCACATTGGTTCACTTTCTGCTTTCATGGCTTGGGAGACGAGTTTGCCCCTTTATTCCTGCCCCTCTGCATGTGCAGGTCTGCGCTAAGAAGAGCTTTCCATTCAAACAGTTCTAATCAGGCCCATGGAAATGTTACCAGTTAAAACCTTGATACTAGATTGCAGCATACATATATAAATGCAGATACTGCAATGAAGATAGATAAGAAAGTACTTCGACCGGCTGACATTTTAAATCACTCTCATTTACTCTCCTTAAAAATACGTCTTTGCATCTGACCGTAACTCCAAATGACAAAGTACTTTTCTGCCTCATTTACACATTAGAGTACTTGTTATTTATTCATATTTTGTATTTTTACTTACGTGTATTTTTTATGATACTATGATCAATAATATATATACATACTACACAGTTGATTTTAAATTGCTTGAACAAAGGTATGTTCTCTGCACTAGATTACATTTCTCAAAGATGTCACCGTTCTCAGTCATCCAGGTCATAGTCATCTTCTGCGGTTAGCTCCACTTGCTTGTCGAAGCGTGTATATAAAAAAGGGGTGAGCACCCACATAGTATAAATAGCTGTCTGACTATAGTTTGTCTTCCCCTTAATCACATAATCACAATTGTGGATGTGGATTATCAATCCAGCTTGACGTCTTCCACTTCCTAAAAAAATCTAACAATGATACCTGTGAGATGGATTGAGAGATAATGATCCATTTCTGTCTGGCAAGTGGGAAAAATGTCTTTAACTAATAACTCCATCAATATTCCATCTTCTTAGAGGATACGTTGTTCCCTCACAATTCGCTAGATTGACCAGAATAAATCGCTTTTGTCTGAGCACAGCTTCTCCTGAGTAAGATCAGTGCACAGGCGGCCTTCTTCCAGAGGCAGTTCCTCTTCGATCCTCAACAGAAATGGGCTTCTCCTGGTTATCAGCACCACTCACTGGACCCATAGCAACTGAATTAACCTCACTGCTTGTGACCTTGCATTGCGCTGGACTTCATGTAAACGTGTCATCGAGAAGGCAGCAGCTATGACCTGTACCAAAGGCCTCCAAACCAGCTGCTCCCTCCTCTTCTTCATCCTCATCTTCTGCCCCTTCTTGTTCTTTATCACCCTCTTCTTCTTACTTCATCCTCTTCCTCCACATCTTCCTGTAGCACTCTTGTCAGGAGATGCCGATGGCAACCATCGCCTTCCCGTAAGGCTGCAGCTGAGTATGAGGAGCTGGTGTCTCCGTCACTGCTGCTGCTGCTGCTGCTACAGTGAACACCAGGCTCTCCCCTCTGTGGCGTTGTTAGCACGCAGTTGTCTGATGACAAGTGTCTCTCAGTGCTGCTGCCCCGACATCTGAAATGTTTCTGTTTCATGGTCCACACTGGACGTCCTGACTCTGTCGTCACCATTCACAGACATTACTGAGCCGTCACCAGTCTGTGGTAGAGTCTGAGTCACGGTCACCTGGTGACCATCTCAGCTTTGGCTGGAGGAGACACAGTAAGTGCGGTTGTGTCCTCTCCCTCTCTGTGATACACGGTTGAATCATGGTTGGATGTTGGTTAGTATTTAAACCTGTGATACTTTAACACCCTTCTTCTGTTTCGAAACGCTCCGGCAGGATGTGCACTACGAGGTGCAATGCAATCAGAAGTTCAATGCGCTTCTTCTTCCTGTGATAATCTGCGGCAGACTCCACAGCACAGTCCTTCAACACAGTCCAAACTTCTTCTTCATTCTCACTGACGCTTTTTCTTCCCCTCGCAGTTTCCTTGACTTTGAAGGATCAAAGAACATTTAATGGGGTTAAAGGATAATCCCCAGTGACTGATTAGGATTTTAGCTTGAATTGATAAAGACGCCCCCTCCCCACACACACACACACACACAGACAAAATCCTTGCCCTGGTGTTTTAAGTGTAAGCATTGACTCTACCTCTCAGTTCTCTTGTGTTTATTGCTAATTTAATAGAACGAACCACCCAAAGAACACATTTTGGATAGACTATAATGTTTTCTCTTGACATCCGATCCCACACTTCTCTGCAGAAAGTTCCTTGTGAATCATGTTGAATGCTAATATCACAGCGATGTAATGTGATGTACCAGGCATCTCTAAATTGAATGCTCAAGGCCAATAAGTGGGAAGTTTTTGACTCCATTTTATGTGAAAAGGTCATTCAGAGCGTTCATACTCCACAGGATGCAAGAAAAACCTGTCGGAGCTAATAAGACGCAGTTGAGAAGCTGCCAGTCAATGATCTAAACAATATATTTATCACATGCAATAATCGTTGTCATCTCTGTAAAGCTGCACCTTGACTGTCAGCGTGTTATTCTACAAGTGTGTTCACTGTTATGACACTGCGGTCTCTTTTAATCACTCTAACAGACAGTGAAGGTCCAGGGCAACGACATCTCACACAAGCTGCAGATCTCCAGGGTCGGCAAGAACGACGAGGGCCTGTACGAGTGCAGGGTGACGCGGGCGAACTACGGAGAGATCGTGGAGTACAAAGCCCAAGCCTGGCTGAAGGTCAACGCCACTGCCAGGCCACGGCGACCACTGCAGCCTCCAAAGAAGAGTTCCCCGCTGCACCTGACTGACAAGAAACCAAGAAAGTCCAGCTCAGCACTGGGGCAGGACAGCATGAGTTCAGACCAGAGGGTGGCCTCCACCTCCACCTCTCACACATCCTCCAACACAGACAAACACAACCCCGGCTCAGGTAAGGCCCCGGGGGAGGGTTGTGGAACACAAACACTCATATGGCCAGAGGTTTTATTACCAGCATAACGTTTTGGTCCACAGCCTCCCTGATGTTTTTTTCATTTGTGAGCCATGCACTTTAGTTAAAATAGGTTATTTGGTTGAATAACAACTGCCAGACCATAGCAGGTATACAACACTTACATCTAATGTGGTGCTTTGGAAAACAACTACCTCGGCCACGAAAAAAATATGTCTGCTGGAGATGACACTACAGCTGACGTGACGTGAATGCACTATTTTTTAAAAGGCATTCAAAAGCTTACCAGACTGATTTCTTCAGGGAGGTTGTTTTACACAGTGTCCAACTAGAAACTACATTCACCCTTTAATTAAATTATAAAAAAAAGAAAAAAAAAGACTGTCCAGGAAGAAAAACTATACTTACCTATATTTACACCATTGCAGCAGACATATGTAAACAATTCCAGTGCCAACCAGAAATACTTACTGTTACTGTTACTGAACTGTTGGAGTTAAATCTGTGTTCAGTGACGCTATATTCTGACAGCTATTATTGATTAGCATGTTTGATCAGTGGCATGGGACTCCCAGTTTCAGGACATAGTAGGAGAAAATAAGAATTGCAGTTTATCCAATCAGGAGCCAGAGTTCCATGAAGAGGCAGTCCTCTGGGCTCGGTGAATAAATATCCCTTCTCACCAAATGTGGGGACATTGTGGGGAAAGAATCCGAAGATGACATCAGTCAGTATGGTAACGCGAGCCTTATGACAAAGGAAGCAGCCCTGTGGCACAGTGTCTGTCCTGCTAAGGTCTTTCTGTCCAGAGTGTTGGACGGCTGTAAGAGACGGTGGCGGTTTTACAGTTGCGCTCTGTAAACTGACGGCTCAGTCGTGACTGGTTGTGCACTTCAAAGGTTATGACAAACAATGTCAAAGTTGAATGTGTTTGACCTTTGAGCAGCATGTGAGCTAATGCCAACGCTAATGAGGTTTGATGTCATTGCTTTTCAAAACACACTGATGATGTGCAGAGGGCCATAGGCTCCCAGCATGGTGTATTTATCTATATTATGTACATATACAAACAGTGGCCACTTTGTCAGCTACACTGGACACACAATAGCATGTTTGCTGTGTTGTGCATTCAGAGATTGTAGCAAGGGGTTATTTCCCATCACTGGTCGGGTCAGTTTTCTCAGAGAACTGCCACTCCCTGGATATTTGGTCTTCTTAGAAGTGTTCCCTGTGAACCCCAAGATGGTTGTGTGTGGAATTGTCAGTAGATCTGCAGTTTCTGAAATACTGGGACCGGCTAGTTTGGCTGTGTGCATGGAAATCGGTTTCATTTGTTGGTCATGGAAGTTGTAAAATCTCTGTCAGATGTGACCAAACGCTGATGGAAGGTTAAATTGTTTAACACGATGTGTCCTGGGAGGAAATGAGTTAACCAGAAACCAGCCTTTCACCACCAAGCATAGTCTGTGTGACTGTAGACTACACTGTTTCATATTCTGTAAGACATTCACCAGCTGCAGTTAGGGACACTAAATCGCTAAAGCTTATGGGTGTATGTGTTTTCAGAGTCTATAGTCACTGCCTCTCCATAACAATAAAACAAATCTCAGATTCCTCTATTTTTATTGACCACAGAGAGAGAAGGAGATAAAGCAGTTGTTTTTTTTTCAGGTGAGGATCACAGCCAGAAAGAACTATCTTAAGCCTCTGGGCTTTCTGGAGGAAGCACTTGACTTTTAGCTGTTCCACGTGGAATAAAGCAAAGTGTTGCTTCATGGCTCTTTACAAAGAATGAACACGTTTAGTATTTAGCTTGTAATGTCTGCATGGACAAGCTCCCACTCTCATGTTTTCCCATATGAGCAGATTCTGAGGTCCATAAGCAGCTCCTGTGCTTCCCAAACACACTTAACCACAGGGACTGCACCATTTTAACCAGAAAAGAATATTATAATT
Organism: Solea senegalensis; assembly: GCF_019176455.1. Lineage (NCBI taxonomy): Eukaryota > Metazoa > Chordata > Actinopteri > Pleuronectiformes > Soleidae > Solea > Solea senegalensis. The sequence goes on along the minus strand of NC_058021.1, from coordinate 36,397,863 downwards.
TCATTTAATCACATAGAAAATGTATCCTTATTACCATACAAATACAAATGTAATTCATGTATTCCACAGCTTCAGGGTGCAAAGCATATTATTGTTACCTTTGTCCCATATTAAGTTCATAACGCAGATAACAAATTAAAGATGTATGCAGTCTAATGTCTATTGAACTGTCTTGGTGAGGGCACACTTTGAAAACATGCCTGCAACTTAACAAAGGGCCAATTTAATCAAATCAATGCTCGATTAAGTCTACCATTATCTTCAGAATGTGCCCATTGCTTTGTATTTTTTTTTACTATTAGACACTCTTTTCCAAAAGGACGTTTTTGTCACTTCCTCCGATACCAAAATGTTTATTTTCTGTACGGACTTTGGTGTGGGAGAGTGAGTGGTTCAAAAATAACATCAAGATAAAAAAGCCAAACGCATTCTTAAGATATCATAGTCTCAAGCAGGTGATTTGAATGAGTGTATCCAAATCTCAAACGTCACCCACATTCACTATTTCAAATAACATCCTTCAAAAAATACAAATATTTTACAAGATGATGATACCACGATGTGAGTTTTATTCAGAATCCTGCAGGTGTATCTGTATTTCTGGAGGTGACAGGCCTGATATGTAAATGGTCACCAAACACACAAACAAATGCATGTGTGTTGTTCCAACGTGTCATTGTTCTTTGTTACGTCCCAGAGACTTGTTAAAGTGTCGCCACAGAGAGATTGGAACGCAGGCAACTGCAGCAATCATTGTAATTTCCATCGTTGGAGTGGGTGTAGTAAACAACCGTGTTTCTGCTTCCACTGGAATCAAGATGATCGTGATTGGCTCTTGCCTGGGTGTCACTTGCACTGTGTTGTAGTATATTTGCATTAAGTTGAGCCTTCCTCAAACTCCTCGTTCAGGCTGTCAAGCTTAGCGAGGAGCACCGTGAATCAAGAGTTATCCTCGCCACAGGAGTGTGCACAAATCAGTAGAAAAGAAGCTAAAAAAGATTCCCAAACCAACTAAGTGTCTTAATAAAAACTGTTTCATCAACGTGACACATTTCTTTAACGTTCCCTAAGCACAGCTTTTTCAGCTCGGTCTCTGCTGTTTTGCACTCAAACCATACCATACTTAAACCATACACTACAGATCATTTAAATATAGCCCTTCAGTTGTCTGCATGTGCACGATCATGCATGACATTTAAGGGCCCTGAGGGTCTCAAAGTATGCAGTAGTCGTCCTAACTGCACATTCTTACAGACTGCTCCATTTATATTTCATCTCATGGACTTCAGTGGGGTGGCAGCTAATGATTACTTCAGTTTGTCAGGAATATTTTGGAAAAAATGACAACGACAGTGTTCTGAAATGCCTGTGTCTTGTTTTGTCCACATAGGAACCATCCAAAGAAAGAAAGAATTTAAGAAATTAGAGAAATAATAATTAAGAAAAACTGAGGAGACTTATCGATGATCATTTATTCTTGGATTCTTAACTGATTTATTGTTGTTGTCCTCTGTGTGGTGAAGTCCATGAGCCTTCAGGAGGTTCATCGTCTAACATTATCAGTCCCTGTCTAGAGGCCATATTTCTTACCCTCAGGTGTTTCACAGTAAATCTGCTCTTATTAAGCCTTGGCAATATTTTAAATTCTCCATCAGACTGAGTTATAATTGTCCTCCTCCTTATCCTCCACATATTTGTATGCCAGTCATTTCCTCACTGGCCAGACAGTTCAAACACAAAGTCAGTCCCGCGCTGTGCTCAGATAGCCTCCTGCACCCTGGAGTGAAACACAGAGAGATATTACTTGCCACTGAATGGAAGTAAAAAGTTGAATAATCCCCCGGGCTGCAGAGGAGATTATGAGGTAGCCAAATTATGCTGACAACTGTGTTGTAGTGAGTCCTCTGCACGGCGTGGGTGACACTGATAAATGCCTCTCCGTAGCTGCTCAGACAGCCTCGGCCACTTTCTATGAGCAACTGAGAGGTGTTGAGCTGAGGGCGACAGTGCTGTGCTCAGGTCTGAGGCGGCGGAGCAACAATAGGTAAATTGGCTGAGATGAAATTAAACCTGCGAGAGTGCAGATATTTTCCTTTTTCCGCATTGCTGCATCTGTAAACAATGAGGCACTTTCCAGATGGGGTGGGGCTGCTTTGGCTGGTGGAGCGGCTGCAGCAGAGTGGTTGTTCACAGCGACTACCCACCAGTGTGTCAGCTGCTGTTAGATCACAGCTCACCCTCCATGGTTCCTGGCAGTGTTGTTTTCTCAAAGCTCAGAGGTGACCGGAGCTTAATACAGGGGGGAAAAAAAGAAACCAGGGGAGAACAAAAATGCCTTTGTCCTCAGCTTGATTGCATAAGCATTCATAACAAAAAAAAAAAACAACAAAAAACAGCAGAGTGTTTTTGAGAAGCACCATATTCCTTTTAAAAGTGAGGCACTGGGCGGTAAGAAACAGCAGGACGGCCGCTCACCGGCGCGTTCATATTGCTCAGGCAGTCGCATGCGATGTCAGCGTGCCACTTCACATTTCTGTATTGCTTCCATCGCTGCTTCCTTTTTTCAGTCAGGTCTCGCGTGTGCGTGCACATGTGGTTAATGCCTGTGAGCGCACGGCAAGGAGAAGCAATGGTGGATGTGGCGAGAACTCAAGCGAGTTCCCACAATTATGTCCATCAGCAAGTGAAACGCTGCTCGCTCTAAACTGTCATAGCTAGGTCGTGGGTTCGAGTCCAGGCTTTGCCGCGTGCCGATGGCTGTGTGAGCGAGTATGAAAGCTGTCATAGAAAACGTGCTGTACACAGATGTGCTAGAATGTGATCAACTATATGAGGAGTTAATTCAGTATGAGCTGTTTGACGCAGATTTTCTCCTCATACATTCCCGTAGCAGATATTGATCGAGTAAAGTCTAGTATCTGGTATCTAGTATGTCGAGGGCGTGACTCTGCCTGTTCCCCTGTGTCAGCGACCCTCAAAACAGACACCGATGATTAAGCCTGCATGTTTCAGTCATTAGTATACTTTGATTAGTGGGTACAGTGCTGTCAGAGAACCAAGAAAAATCCTCTGAATAGTTGTTGATTCTGGAGTGTACACACTGTTGATAACAATAATGACATCCAGTTGTATTTAACTGGTCAGCCGGCCAACAATCCAGTCATGGCTCAGGGAGGCAGACAGTCAGGCTATCAGTCAACAAGCGAATCAGACAGCCAGTTTTTAGCCGAGAGCCACCAGGCAAGTGAGGCAGCGAGTTAAAGAGACAGTCAGCAAGCCAGTCAGCCGGTCGGGGATCAGCAGGAATAGATGGAGCTGGCACTGAGCCAGTTTGAGCTCCCTGCGGATGCGCTGTGGTGATTCACATCCCTACCTTACTGAACGCGACTGCCTCGCTGGCCTGAAATCGATATCACCACGTCACCGTTTCACCGAGCCAAAAACATTTTGGCAAAATGTGCCAGTGTTGTGGGAGGTTAACTGAAGAGTGCTCATTCTGGGTCTGTTCTATCCCAGCATGTACCAAAAAAATACACTGCCAGATACACTTATTCATGACACCTGAAGATAATTGAGTGCATGCAGACCGAGGAGGAAAGAACGCCAGGTGCCAGGATCATGTGTTGCCAGTGTGAGTGTCTGCAAACCACAGATACTGTAATGTCTTTGTTTTTTTTTTTTTACCACGGTTACTGCCGTCTGCAGGTGAATGTGGTCAGGTGCTGGTCGCTGCTAGAGATATCATCAACAGTGACTTTATAACACACCGATGGTTGATCTGGAATTGTGCTGTTAGACGGACAAAAGAGACAGAAATTCAATGCATGATGCATTTACAGCACGCTGTGCTCTGACTTTGTGTCACCACTCTTCACATAACCTGAACTATCCCTTTAAATTGCTTTAACGTCCCAGCTTTTTCAACAGTGGACAGATGGCAGCTTTAAGGTACCAGCTGATAAACACCATCTCACAGACATCGCTTCCTTTTTCTTTTCCGATGTCCTCACAGCACTGTAGAATCCATAAAAAAAAAACACACTTTGTCAACATAAAAGCATCAGTATTTGATCTCGGCCTGTGCCTGGTGGACATCTCTGACTCCTCCTTTGTTCTGTACAACATATACAAGTGTAATGCTTCCAGTGGTTTGCAGAACAGTCAAATGCACAGTCGAAAGAACACGGCTCAGACTCACAAGATAAAACACATTTAAAACAACAATACTAACACAACAATTATCTGTTCTCATTCCAAATAACTTACAACGACACAGCGACCTTGCAAATCGGATGAAGTCGTGCTCATTGACAAATAAATGAAATGACTGAATCACTGCCTACATAGAGGGTTGTTTTATGAGCACATGGCTGAATCTGCTGATGTTATTTTCTCGTTGTGTAGTGCACAAGTAAACAATAACTCACAACTGTTCTCCCTTTGTTGTTTTCTAAAAATAGCATGGGGCCACAGACGGTATCTTTACCGTAACGATTCTTACAGGCAAGGTGATTTTCAAAGTGAAAAACACCTCACAGAAAATGTTTGTGATTCATTCATGAGAGTAATAGCGTCAGGCGTTGTGTTGTGTTGTGTTACCTGTGTTTACTCAGTGTCAGGGATAGGAGCAATGGAACATTCTCATATAACACATGCATGCTAATAGCTGAAATGTTATGTACGGGTCATAGAAGGATGCTATGTCACAGGACGACAGGGAACAGACAGTGGCTGGAGCTGGGTTCAGTTTTCATTCCTGTGTCTGGGAACATGGTGATGTCACTATAGAAAAGTACATGTACACATCTAAAACAAAAGCAATTATATTTTCAATAATGATAATACGGTTATTCGAGGATAGAGTTCATTTCCCGGATGATTGAAGGATCGGAGGGACCGGAAGTGTGTCGACTTGAAGGAAGCCAGAAAGGTTGTGGAGAGCCTTGAAAGTGAGACGGAGTTGTGGAGTTGTTAAAGGACAGGGGTGATGTGGTCTATGGAGGATGATGATCCAGGCAGCTGAATTCTGGACCAGTTGGAGTTTATGGAGAAAATTGTCAGACTTGGTCAGAGTTGATTTAGAGGCACTTCAGTTGTATTGCGATTGAGTTTGAGAGACTTTAAAGAGAACCAGGATTTAACTTTGAGGAGACAGTCGGAGAGGGATGATGGGAGGAGAGCGGAGTCGGGCTTGGATGACAGATAGAGCTGGGAGTCATCTGCATAACAGTTAAAGTGAATCCCATATTTCCTGAATGGAAAAGAAATGTGACTGAGAAGTAGGGAGTATGTGATGGTCTATGGTCTTATAGTGACCATAGAGATCAGGATTTTTGAATGATACTCGAGATAAGAGCAGTTGGATGTTGGGAGAAAACGAGATAATGGAGAGAAGAGTTGATGATTGGTGGCTGGGTAGAGACAATGAGGGTGTACCAATGGGTGGCAAAGTACATGTGAGGTTGAAGAATATTAGGTGGTCACAGGATGGGGTTGAATAGCCCAAAGCTGAGCTTGTTAGTAGGTTTGATGCAAGCTGACCTCATTGGATAAGCTAGCGCACTTATTTCAATGCAATTTTGCATTTTCTTTTCTTTGTCTTTCGACTTTTGCTTAATTACATTTCAGAGAAATGTTGTCCATCACACCCCAGCTTCAGGCACACACCATAGGTCGTTGCATTATTATTGGAGTCAGTTATGTCGACACTTAATAAATACAGCAAACCCACTATTGTACACCAGGTGTCTCATGAAGGTGGTTTAGTTATATAAATTGCAGTATACGAAACAGAAAAGTCTCCAGGCTAAGAACTGAAACGTACAAGAGACCTCAAGTTTCCCTGGAGTTCCCTCAGACATGAGCAGTATAAAAACTGAAAGCTGCTTACTCATGCTTCATTTTAACTCTGGGGACTGGGGAAAGACCTGCGGACAGACCTGTCCCAGATGTGACGTGTCTGCATGGCTCATAATCTACGGGAGCAATAAAGTAGACACAATAAAAACAACCAGTCAACGTTATTGGAAGACACAGGTACAAAGAAGTCAGTCATTGTGATAAATATGAGATTTCCTTGTTTTACTCCAGCAGCTTCCTGAATCAGCCGCAGTGTCTTATTCACCTGCAAAGAAAGAATTATGGGAGTTCAGTTTTTGTCGAACTACCTCAGCAATAAATCAATAATATATGAACAAAATCTCCCTCCTGTTGTGCTTGAATGTGTCTCGATCAGCAGACTCCAGAGGAAGTGTAGTCATATTCACTACAGATGCAGAGCTGACAGTAAAAATGAGTGTGATCCTTGTACAGGACACTGTCCACAGCTCTGCTGTTGGACCAGGTGTTGGTCAAGCTGGCTCTCTGCAGTGTCCTTGAACAAAGACATCAAGATCCGTATTCGTTCCCAACTGGCACAAATATAATAGAACTAATGCCGCTGAAATTATCTGGAGGAAATTAAATAATTGAATTAAATAACAATCACTTTTAGCTCATTTAGTTTGCAAAGTAACTCACTTTCAACTAACTCTATCACTTGGGACATGCAGACGTCCACATCTGTGGTGTTGCTCAAGAAGAGTCTGTGATACTGTTATTATTTATGTTCTGATTGTGTGTCTGGGACACAGGAGAGGAGGGGGACAGAAAGGACAAGAGGGAGGTGAGGTTTTCTCCCTGTTTTTTATAACACACTGGTATCGGTATTGGTACTCTGTATCGTCCGACACCCACAGTACAAGTATTGGAATCGGTATCGGGAGGGAAAATATGGTATCGGAACATCTCTAGCCTCAACCCAACCGAGGAGCGAGCAGGAGACGGGGGAGACCTGGGAGAGCACTCACCCACCAGGGTATGGTCTGGTGGTGTGTGTGCGTGTGTGTGAGGCATGTGATGTGTGTCTGAAGTATGATGCTATCTAACACGGACACCACACTGCGGAGCTGTCGTCATGCACCACCCACCCCCATCCCTGATGCCTGTTATGCGATAAGAATTGAGGGAGCGTGGCCGACCGTCAGGGCAGATGATGGAGAGTTGATCTACCATGTAGCGGAGGCTAACATGCTAAATCAATAATGTATCACGATGGGTCCTTTACACAGCAGCCATTTGGAGATGTTTTAGCCGGTGTTACTGATCACAATAACAATGTTCAAGTACAGCACAGTGTGACAGGGACCCGGTCAGCAACAGGAAAGTGAGAAGCTATCATGCAGTTGATTATTTCTGCTTTTCCTGCTTCCTGTCAAAATGGCTGCTGCACTTAAAGAAATAGGAAATGATATATGCTTCCACTAACCTTATTCAGGGTTTCTGCAGGTGCCCGCAAATCTAATTGAAAGTTGCAGTTGTGGTAGAAGCAGTAGCTTCCTTTTACCGCTAATTTGTGCTTTTCCGATAGCATATGGGATTTGGCGGCGCTTCCACTCATGTCCATTATCATTTTTGCTACTGCTACCATGCGTGTTTGTATTTTTTTTACATTTTATTATGGGTACTTTGGAGTTCAAGCTATCACGTCACACATTTAAAACATGAACATGAATAAATAGTATTTTTAAGATTCACTTTTCAATGGCACACAACACAATATGACAAAGGCACATTAAGTTAATATGTGTTTTTAATTGACTACAGTATCAGAGGTGCACACAAGTAAAAAGTTTTAAAAAACATGATGATGATAATAATCCTAAAGGACAGCAAAATACGGATAAAACGTAGTAAAGAAATGCAAACGCAATGATAGCATGTTGTGACCCAGTGCAGCACTTTTCACGTTTTTTTGTTTTGTGTAAAAGTGAAGCTCACTGATGTATTTGTTACAGCTTTTAACCACAATAACGCTCATGGGCTCAAATGAATTAGGTATATCATTCTCCACTGAAGTGGGATTTTTCATATGCTGAGCATGAATCAATAATTCCACTGTTATTGCAGACCTTCGGGCAGAATGCTGAATGTGGCAATTTAATATGAACTGTTCTACCAGTCCATCTGCGAAGGCATAAAAACATAATCAAAAATATAGAATCAGCGCATATTCAAGCTCTGGGATTTCACCTCATGGCTAACAGTGTATGTCTGCACTCAACCTGAACATAGTTTACAATGAACTGCCTGATTATGCTCAATAAGTTAGTCATTTTCAAACAAAACATCTGCAGTTAAAGACATTCACCATGACTCTCCAGCCACGTGACGTGGAAGATGTTCATATATCAGAAAGCTTCCCTGATGCAATCTATAAAAGCAGTGAGCCATGGAGCGCGTGAGTTAACACGGCTGCAGTGGTGTCGGTGTCACTCTGCAATTCATTACAGTTATAGCAAGTGATTTTATGTGCAATTTCATTATTAAAATAATAACGCTGACATAATTCCACAGTGGGCCACACGGTCGATGTAGTGGGTAACACTCTTGTCTTTGCAGCAAGAAGACCTGGGTTCATGACCCAGTCAGAACAAGAGCCTTGGGTAAATCCACAGTTCTAAAAAACATGTTTAATATGTTACTAAAAACCTTCCCCAACTGAAACGCACACATACCGACCTATTTTTTTGACCAGGTTTCGTCTTCTCTCGCTTTATTTATCTCCTCTTTTGTTCAGTCACATTATCGTCCATTTCCTCTGTTTGCTTGTACACACAACCTCTCGTTTTTGTTTTTTTTTATTTAGGCCCACATACGTGGTGTGGGAGCAGATGTCTCAACAATAGACGGGGTTTATTATAGCACAGTGAGCCAGCAGCAGAACATTTTCCAAACATGCCACTCTGACATGGTAGGACCTAATAATTACTGCAGTTTCCCTGTATTATCTGCTTTTATCTGGTGGTGGAAATAATCAGAAACACATTATTCTGACATGAAAGGATGACAGGTTATCTTGGGGTTTTCTTTCACATCTGTGTCCTTATGTATTTGTGATTAGAAGCTCAGAGGAACACTGCAGCAGAACAATGACCTTGAGTAAATTACTATAGAATACTAGACCTTGTTCCACTGTGACCTGGTGTTAACATCCTTTCACAGTTAGCGTTCATTTTAGGTGTAAATGCAAATGTCCCCTGAATGTGCCGAAACAAGCTTTTTTTCTTTTTTTTTACACTCCCCTGAGCCAGTTTTGATTCTAAATATTCAAACTTCCTATGTATAATTATTATTATTATTATTGTTGTTGTTGTTGTTGTTGTTGTTGTTGTTATTATTATTATTATTATTATTATTATTATTATTATTATTATTATTATTAATAATAATAATAATAATAATAATAATAATAATAATAATAATAATAAATATAACAATCATTATTATTATTAACAATGATAATAATAATAATAATAATATAATAAATGACACACATTTGTGTAAGTTACAATGCTCTCACTGCAGGATCACAGCTCTCTGTTAAGAGAGTAATGGCATTGTTGTATACATATGTATATATATATATACATATACATATGTATATATATACATATACATATGTATATATATCTATATCTATATATATATATATATATATATATATATATATATATATATATGCATATATGCCTCAGTGTTTTAAACTTAAGTGCCTTTCACAGTTTTAATGGTATTTAGTTCACATTGTGTGACCAGTTCACCTGAGACAAAATAAATAAATAAACAGTGACTTCCAAACAATACAACATTCTTTCAGAGGGGCCAAAAGAACGTCGTGCCCTGTAATATGAAAACAAAGCGAGGGAGACGAGTCCCTAAAACCTACAGACGCAGATGACAGCTGTAGCAGCCCTATAGCACCATACACTATGTGACTGCATGACAAAATGGAGCAGGGTGTTCCAATTGGCATAAGATTGCTTGGCAACTGCCCAGAGTCTCACACATTCCTGCAAGAGCAGGAAACGCTGCTGCTGCTGCTGCTTCTTTCCCGAGGCCGTATCCATGACGAGAGAAGAAACGTGACAAGGACACGTCCCCTTTCCCTGAGATAATCAAGTACCCTTTCACTTTTTTAACGGTACTTTGTGGACTTTAATGTTGACATTTTAATGTGACTGAGTATAATATTGTTAAAAAAAAAAAAACCTGACAGAGTTAGTGTATGTTTGTCATCTTGGCTCTGGCTCTTAGCTTGAGGCTGATTAATTATTCTCCGTGTGAACGATGCTTGGGCCCAGAGTGATTGCTGCTCCTCTGTGGCACCACTGTTTCTGCAGATCACCTCAAGCTAAATGAGACGTGGGGATGGAATAAAGGGTCAAAGCACTCCATGGCTTGCTTTCCTTCCCTCTTACCCCCCTTTTAAACCATCGCCTCCTCCTTTATTCCTCTATCCCCGGCAGCAACTCAAAGCTTGCCCACAAGGAACAAAGAGTTCCCCAGGAAGGTTTTATTCTAGAACCATCTACCGCTCTGGCACACGAATCCAGGAAATGTCAACATGATGAAGTGAACAGTTCACCTTCTATTACCCGAGCACTGCCTTGTTTTCACTGGATTACAACTTCTGCTGTTCCTCGCCTTTCTTGCCTTTCACTCCAATGTGCGCGCGTCGCTTTTCCTCCCACATAAACGCAGTTTGTGCTTTAATGGAGACTCTGATTGTGCTGTCATCATTTCAGGTTCACTGTCCTTGGGATGAGGACAATTCAGACAGTATGTACTGTGGCCTGTGTGGCAGTGATGATAGTCGCAGTTGATTGAAAAAGCGCAGTTGATTTTCAGGTTTCCATGTATAAATGTGTAATATATAAACAATATAAAACAATTTTTAGTACCAACAAATGAATAATAGCAAATTAAATAACACTAAATAAGACTGAGTTTGGAGAATGAGACTTCTCTCTTATGTCTCCTATTATCTTTTTGTTTGATTGTTAATAATAATAATGGATAATTAGCAGCATAAACCTTCCTTTTTATGTTGATCTTTTTGTAATGACTCACTTTGCACAGAAATGTTTGGCCTCAAAAATAAATGAAGGAACAAATGCTTTCATTATTTTTAGCAAATTAAATCACTTTTACCAAACAAACATTGACTTTGGATAATCTCACTTTCCTATGAAGTATAAAGATAAATGGTTTGTATTTATGCAGCACTTTTCCAGTCTTGATCTCTCAAAGCTGCTTTACATCTATAGTTTTGTCACTATGTCATTAGTTTTAGGAGTTGTTAAAGTTTGAAAATGCATTTAAAGGAGGAGTAAGAAAAAGATCCAGATGTTGGATTCAACATGTGTTTGAGCACTGATCTGCAGCAAAGCCGTGCTGACAGCTCTTACAGGTGACTGCAGCCTTATGCTCCGTCATATTTCACGCCATCTGGTGAAAAATGGGAAACGCATAAGAGGGTGAAAATCAAACAGGCAACCACATGTGAAATGAATTCATTCACTCATAATAATAATAATACTAATAATAGCTGGTTTTAAACCCCATCGCAGACCAACAGTTATATTATACTTTTTCAGGCCCATGAAAAAAGCCCCTGCTGCCTCTATTACCCCATAATTCTTTCCTCCACCTTGTCATCATTTTCTCACCCACCATTTTGTGTGAAGAGGAGAAATTCTGCATTTGCTTTACACAAAACCGGGAAAAGAAAAAAGTTCTCTCTTTTTCATTCTGTGTGTCTTTATCAAGGAGGAATCTGTAAGCAGGAAATTTGATGTTGGTGTTTGTGTTTCTTTTTCTCGTCTCTTTCCAGGTACAAGAATATTTTCCTGCTCTGGACTGACCGTCCTCCTCCTGGCGTGTGGCGTGGTGAGGGATGCCTTGTTATAATTCCAAGAACTGACATGATTTGCTCCCAGATCTCGCTCTCTCTTTCTCTGTTTGCTCCCAAAGTGAACAAGAAAATTGCCTGTTCTACTCTCCCTCCCTCCCTCCCTCTCAGCCTCTCCCCCCACCTCCACCCACCACCACCACCACCACGCGGACAGCACAGTTGGCCCTCATTTCCCCCGCCGCCACCGCTCTTGTACCCAGCACATTGTTATTAGCCAGTGTAAACACCAGTCACCTTTAAGCCAGTTGGATTTACCTTTTGTACAGACATCGACCCCGGCACCGCGTACGCTGCAGCTCTGTGGTGTGAAGGCGGACTCTGTATCTTAACTGGATAATTCTCATGGAAGAATGACTTTCTTATGGTTTTCGATGTTCCAGATCATGTGGTTCATTGCTCTAAAGCGTACAAGGAAAAAAAAGAAAAAGAAAAGAGAATCTATATTTGTGTATCATATAGGATTCCAGATATATATATATATATATATATATATCTGTTTTACTCGACACACCTAGAATTTCTGTATGTGCTGTGTAGCTGAAATCCACCGTTGTTAGGCCATGGAGCGTCATTGTGAATACGCCCTCTCAAAGAAGAAGAACTAAAGGAACGGAGTCCATGTTAATTCAGACTGTTAACGTTAACCATCAGGTCGACCTCTGTTGTTTTCTCCCGGTGATGTAACGTCACGCCTTGTTAGTGACAGGTCTGCATGCGTTTCTTTTGTCAGAGGGCTTAAAAGAGAAGAGCCACATAAGTAGTACGTTGAATTTATTTTGTTTTATTCATGTGGTGTGAAGAAAAAAAACAACAACAACAACAACAAAGAAACAAAAACAAGTCGTCTCCTGTCATTTTAATTTGTATTGCATCCTGTGTAGGAATAAAAAAAAAAAAAAAAAAACAACAACAATGTCACAATTTATGCGTCATTCGAAGTCCTGATTGGGTGATTCACTAGAATTGACCAACACCATTGTGTTGTAAGTGAAATGGCATGTTCACAGTATTACGGACGATGGATTTACTCACTCTGCATTGTGCTCGTAAGGTTTTAGCAAACCCTTCATTTCCATGTTTGGGGTAAAAAAACGGATTTATGTAAAAATGTATGTGAGGTTTATTTTCCGATGGCACACAGGATCATTGAGACTTGTGTCCACTCTTTGACAATCTGACCCAACTCTATTGTAACCCTTGTGTTATTGTTCACCTTTGAGCTGAAAACACTTCACACAAGCTCCAATTCACACTGGAATATTTTATGAATAACTGAAAAGTGGAATGACGTCCGTTGAGTGAATGTTACACACGCTGCAGCATCATTTTGTTTTTGTCTCTCTCACCACACACTTCTGTTTGTCTTTCATTTTTTACCGGTGCCCGCTCTGAAGCGTCGTTGTTTTTGTTTGTTTTCACCCACTTGTTTGCATACACATGTAATTACCAACATGTACTGTCCTGTGTGCTCCCTCCCCCAAAAAAGAGGCTTTGTGCCATTTTTCCGTGCATACATGTAGAGTCATATTAGATTTGCCCAAAGAACTGGTGGTGGTGGCGGTGGGGAACTTTCAAAGGCTGACAGAGCGAGCCACACTTTGGGATCACACCAGAGACGGACGTCTCCTCGGTGCAGGGCGTGCGAGCAATAGCGGGCAAACATGTCGAATCCATCCAGCTCCAAATAGCTTGCGGGTGCGTTTGGACGGTTCATCTAGCGTCCCTTTCATATACAGTATATATAAATATATAAATACGCCACTCTGCTGTGACTGGAGATAGACTGCTGCATTTTTTTGAAATGCGACATGTGATGTAATACGATGTAGAATGTTTAGTTTGCAGGGGAAATTAAAAAAAAATAAAAAAATAAATAAATAAATGAAGGAAAGAAGAAAAAAAAAAAAAAAAGATAAGAGTTTATTTTAAGGTATCGGGGGCGGGGCCTTTGGTGAGAGTGTGCCCAGTTTGAGTGGACACGCTGACTTTGTCCAACCCTCATGTAAAAAAGTTACACGGATCTGTACAACTTGTAAATGAATTAATCAGCATGTTATTATTATTTTTTAAAGATCAACTTTAAAAAGGCAGAGGCCAGTGATGTTCTGTACTTGTAACAATGGTGTCATGTGTTCATACTGAAGTGTTAACGAGTCCAAAGTGGGTCTTCATCGCTTCAAAATGAACTTGGTTTAAATGTATTTGACAAAAAAAGATATATATATCTATATCTATATATATATTAGAAACATCTCCTTTATGAAAGTGTCCATCCTAATCCAGGGGAAACCATCACTGTGGGTTTTTTGCAACATTTTGAATAACAAAGGATGACGGACTAGACTGAGGACTGATTAGAATTGCTGATCAGTGTGAGGCAAAGTGGTGAGTTTGGGTTTCGATGGAGTGCTTTTGAGCAACAATGCCTCTGTAACCAAAGAGGAGAACAGCTCAGGGTGAAGGCAAAAAGCAGCAGCTCCTTTATCCACAGATGTTATTTCAGAAGCGTTCATTCCTCTGTTCCGTTTCATATGCCGCGCGCTTCATCCCAAACTAGATGTATTTGTTTCTTCTAATGTATTTCATTTCCGATGCGGTCCTGTCTGTTTGTTGAGCTGTTGAAACTCTGATGAATTACAATTCTTCCCTCTGTTTTTTTCTTTTTTTTTTCCTCCCTTTGGTATTGTGTGAGGCTTCTGTACTGGAACATTGCAACCGTTTGTACTATGATGACAATATCAGAATAATATTTAAATAAATCATTTTCACAGATGAAGTTCAAACACTGAGGGATTTCCATCTGTCGGCTCGGTAACACACTGAGCTGTGGAGTGAGTGAGTGAGCTGTAGGGAGAGTGCTGACACTGCTGAAAAACAGGCCCAGTTTCCAAATAAGAGGGAAAGTTACTTTTCATTTGATGAAGCAGCTAATCAAAATAAATCACTCTGCCTTTCATTTATATAACATACAGAATCTGGAGGAAAAAAAAGTAAAAGAACTAAAAATACTGCCCAGTGGTTGTATCCCTCCCCTGATCTGTGCTTGTGACAGATGGAAGGGACATTAAAGGGAAAAAAAAATGAAATGTACTTTTGCAGAATCTCACAAAACTGTTGTTGTAACTTGCATCTTGTAAAGGTTTTTGCCACATCTTGAAAAAGTGTTTTTTTTTTTTTTGTTTTGTTTCCTTTCAGGTCAGTGTACCAGGGTCTGTTTGGCACAATAAACTAGAAATAAACCCACTTTAACAAGAACACAACATTCTGGATAGTACTGTGATGTGGTGTGTGTTTAGAAATCATCTGGTCCGACACGTCTTCACTGAACACATCTCCGAAGTATCCTGTTTTTTAGCTTTCTTTTTTGCTTTTTCTCTTAATGTCCCTTGTTGACTTTAATTTAATGTTTAGGAGGCCACACACATGTTTAGGAAGACACTATAAGATTGTCCTTGAACACTTGGCGACCCAAGGCTAACTTCATCTAAAAGTCCAAGTGAATAACTAAATGTTTCTCTCCACATACTGAATAATAATAATAATAATAATAATAATAATAATAATAATAGTAATAGTAATAATAATTATAATATTCACAAGGCAAAATGTATCTGGTACAGGAAAGAGTAACCAGCTGAACACAGTAGATGTCCTGAGTTGAGACAGAATAAAACCATTTCATAAACACTGTTCCACTTAATCAGTGTAGTATCGTTATTACTATTATCATTAGCAGAGCATATTCACATTCTGAGCATGTGGTGTAGGACAGAATGAATGAACTTAAATGAATAACGTTTTTCAAATAATTCCAAAATATTCAAATATCACTATTATGAGTGTTTCAATTTATTATTTAAAATTGTGTTTAAATTATGTATGACAAGGGTCCTTTTTTCTACACTTTAATATCATAAAAAAAAAACAGATTCTGATTTCCTACAAATATTTCAGTGATTTACTGATATTTTTTTTTATTTTTTAATTTTCATCTGAAACAAAAACAAACAAACACAAATAAGATAATGTTAATTTTGGTTGAAACACAATCAAGGACTTTGACTACGAGGATGTGCATTGTACCTAATAAAGTGGTCAAACATAGCATGTACTCATTACCTGCTCAGATGATTTTGACTTAAAGGGTTCAGTAGAGCGCGGCACTGCCGGCTGTTACAGTATAGTTTAGAAGCAACTATGACTTGTCCGTTTGTATATCTTTAAAATCTCCCTGGATCCACCATCGGAATCCCAGAGAAAAGCAGATTGTCCTCCACGCTGCTCACCTGGAGATCAATGAGGGGTTCCTTTATGTTCTCCTTTACTAATCAGAGTTGTCTCATTCCCTGATTGAGGGTTTTCAATCAGCTGGCTCAGCTCCAGAGATTCTCACAGTGCCTGGAACTCTTTGTGCAGGACTTCAACCACTGACATTCGGACATCAAAGCTGGATACTTTCCTGTTGATGGATGTCAGGATATCAGGTGAGAGACAGCTACAGGTAAGTCCTCAGGGCAGCTTCTTTTAGAGGAAGGAGTAACAGTCATTTTGGTTGTTTTCCCCATGACTAGCCAGTGGAAACACCCATCAATGTAGTCCTCCAAATCCTCCAGCCAGGAAAAAAAAAACAGATAAACACCTTATTTTCAGTGTGTAAGATCAGAGAAAAGGTGGTATAGGTGTGCACCGCCATGTTCAATTCTTGCACAGATTTTCCGTATACTCACAGTCTCCTAACACCTACCACCATTTCCACTTTAAACACAACATGCAGAGTAACTTGACAGGTTACAAATGCCCGCTGGTCTTTCAGTCAGAGTTTAGACCGAGGTAAACATTGAATTGAATTGAATTGAATGACTTTATTCCTCCCCCAGGGGGAAACACACATTTTTAACAGCTCAGTTAAGAAATGAGAATATAAAATAAAATAAAATAAAATAAAATAAAATAAAATGAAATAAAATAAAATAAAATAAAATAAAATAAAATAAAATAAAATGAAATCAAATAAATTAACAAAATAAAATGAAATCAAATCAAATAAATTAAATTAAATTAAATTAAATTAAATTAAATTAAATTAAATTAAATTAAATTAAATTAAATTAAAATAAAATAAAAATACAGTAAAATACAATAAGATGAAATACAATAAAATACAATATAGTAAGAAAAATTTCAACAAAAATAAAACTAATATAAAGTAAGTATCAGGGGTAAGTAGGAAAGTGTAGCCTTACTGTTAGCACAGAAGAAAAAAAAAAGGCACTGAGCTTCTCAAGACAAGAGTGTTTCACTGTGATATTAAAAGCAGTTCTTGTAATAGAAATATTTGGGAAGTTACGGAGGGAAAAGAGCAGTTACTGCAGTTCTCTTGATTTGGCAGTCAGCCTCCATCAGCAAAAAACTCATAACCAGGGAAGTACCGCTCTGCAGGTAAAAATGGGCCTGTCAAATCTCATCATCCACTCATCCGTTCGAAAGACAAGGGAGAGAAATGGGAAATGAGGAGAAAGAGAATGGGGAAATCCTCTTTGGAAGGATGGAGTGAACTTGGCAGTGGCGGCTCAACTAATCAGGTTTACTTAATCAGTGAATTCAGCATGCAAAGCAGGCACACTGACAAACAGGGACAAAGGCTGGAGAGATGGGCGAGTTGAGCAACAATGCAAAATTAACCCTCGGCCCACGTTTGTTAATTCAGCAGGCACTGATGGTTATTTATGTGGAGACAAGGAGCGAGCAAACCACCAACCTCCCTCTGGCACTCTAATTAGGGCACTGCTCACCGTGCGCCACAAAGAAATGGAGTATGTGTCCAGTATTTCAGGACAACACGCTTTTAGAAATATTGCATATTCACGTATGTTGTGTTTTTGAATCTCATATGGCCAAGAGCTACTTGTATTTTGGTGTGCTTCCAGTGAGAGGAAAAAAACAGAAGCAAAACACGGAGGTTAGTGAAGTTTTGATTTTCCTATGCTCATGAAATATACATATACATTGTACAGACAGGATCCATGCTGAGCCAGAGAGCCGCTGTGATTCTAGCCTTAATGCAAAGCACCCCACTGGCTGCGCTGCGTGTGTACGCCAATGTATTCTAAGCCGCTACTGGCACCACAAGGATGACATTGTGTGTCAGATGAAATGGGGGAGATCTTACCACAACGACACTGCAGGGGAGCAGTGGCCTAAAGGTTAGAGAAGCAGATTGGACTGGCAGTGTCTGGGCCGAGAAGACAGGAGCCAAGAACCTGCTGTTTACTTCACTGAACACACCTGCAAAAAACAATGATTTTTTCCTCCTAAAGTCTCACATTGTAGAGGCTGAATGTTGTTGTACTTTTTTGGCTCACTGATAAGCTCTTCTTCAGGTTTGTCCGCCTGCTCAGGGCTAAGTATGGTGCCCAAGTAGCTAAGGCCTTCAAAATGTGGAGAACAAAGACTGTGGAAAGTTGTCCCATCACTTTTCTCATGTGACACTTGCAGCAGTTCCCCAAACACTGGCGCTGACTACTCAATAAAGGCTGACTCTAATTGAACGACCATACCATTTTAACCCCAGGTAACATCATAAATCCTCTTAAAGCTACAAGAAATATTTGCATAAACCCTCATGCCAATATAGATAAATACAGTAAATACTAGACAAACACCCTAAAACCCAAATAACAAATAAATATATACAACAATAAATGCATGGGTTATGTCTCTAAAACACCCCTCTAATCACTTACTACTTGGAAATGATTTTTGCATGATCACCCTGGGAGGAAGGAAACAGAATGACAGCACAACAACTCCTTATTCCTTCACAGCTCCTGCGGCTGCAGCACATGAACACAATACAATCAACCCATCAACCAATCAATACAACATTGTATAGACATGTGTTTATATTACCTGTGTGTGTTTTGCTCAGTGTTACAATATCCATCAGTGTATCGTGAGTCAAACAATATCAATGAAATAATGAATATGAGGTAACGGCCACCTGTCGTTACAGTGCCACAAGTTTTCAACTGAGACAACACCGTGGAATTGTTGCTGTTGGTGTGATGAGCATCTTCTAATCACAGTCCTTTGTTCTTTGTCACTGGCACTGACAGATTACACCAGCTGCTTTGTTTGTTCAAATTCAACTGCTTTTTCATGCAAATATCTAATCAACCAATCACATGGCAGAAACCCAAAGAAATCAAGTATGTAGACATGGCCAAAGCTGATGCTGAAGTTCAAACAGAGCATCGGAGTTTGGGTACAAGGGCAAATTAAGTGACTGTGATCATGGCATGGTTGCTGATGCCAGAAGGGCTGGTGTCAAGGTTCCAGAAACAGTTCATCTACTGAGATTTTCACACAGAACCAAATGTAGGGTTTACAAAGAAAGTTAAAATACCAGTGTAGAGGTGAACGATTAGACTTTGGTTTAGGTTTGAAATGACTCAAATAAGCTGACATTATAACACATTTATGCAAAGTACCATCTCTAAACATACAACAGAAAACTGCATTGAAGCTTGACTCCTATTAACATACTTTATTCTAACGTAGTATAACCCTTTTGTTGTAGAGTGATGGTGTAAGCACAGTGTGTGCTGAAATAATTAATCAAATTGCCACAAACCAATTAACACACGATTAACCTGGGTTTATGTGCCCACGGGGAGTCTGTTGCCTGCACTGCCCAGTTGGTAATCCCTTCTTACTGAGTGCCTTCCAGAACTGTTACAAATGACATTATCGGACAGGAGTCCATGTGAACCTCGTACCTAGGGTTTGTTGTAGAACAGCATCATCCTGCTCCTGTCTATGCTTCTCCATTCTCAGATGAGTTCACATAATGCTGATTAAGCCTATTAGGTCCACCCAAGATCTAGTATTACTTAGACGTGTTTGGATTGCCCAGCAACTACAAAGAGGAAGTGCTTAATAGCATGTCAAGACAGAGACACATACAGAGAAAGGAAGTTTTTTGAGGCACTGTTGTTGGGCAGTTTGTTCCCACCCACCTCTGCTCTGCTGCTGTATACACACACAAATGCTCTCTCCCTCTCAGAGTTGATGATGTGTCTGTTTTCATTTTATGATATCGACACATACTGTCTTTTTTTTAACACATGGAGGTTTTGTAATTATATTAGGGAAATGTCGACATTCTCACTGGCTTTGTCTTTGCTCTCATTTTCGCTTTCCATGAAATACCTTTGCATTTCATTAATACCCAACTGCAAGCTTATGTTAACATCAGGGTCCTGGTTGCCATTACCCATGCCTATAGTGACCTAATGGTGCTTTTAGTGAATTCTGTTCAAATATATAAAAGTATATTCTGACAGCTCCCACTGATCTAGTGTTTGCTCAGTGGGTCTTAGTCCCAGGGCACTTTGTCAGATTCCCTCACCAGACAAAGGGAGCAAAAAGGAATGCTAATGACTGCAAAATTGGTAGGTGTCCCACTGTTAGCATGGAGGTTGCAAGTATTATTAATATTCACAATTAGAACTATTTGGAAGTCGCTCATGGAGCCCAAGAAGGAACATCAATATAAACCACACTCACACAAAATTGAGTTCTCAACACTGTATTATTATAATACTGAATAGAACTCATAGAACAATATGACAATAATACAATTGAATTAACAAGAAAAATAATAAAGTGTGCACGAGAATTATATAAAAAAATGAACAAAAGTGTCCTCTGTGATTGTTATGTTAAATCTGTTGTTTATTTCCTTCTTCTTTGAGCTCATTTTGTTTATGTTTATGTGCCCTTTAATTTGTGTGTACTTCGTGGTCCTACCACACCGCAGGTAAAGAAGGTAGGTAATTCATCCGCTTTCCATCAGCTCTGGCTCGCCATCTGATTCTCTGGATCCTCTTCTCCAGCAGGAAGCCGCCTTGTGGCTATCTGGGCTACACTTTGGCAATAGATGACTATTGACATGGTTATTAGTGTTTGTCAATTATATAACATAGGAGCAATCAATTCTTGAAAAGCCTGTGAAATTGCTTTAGTCACACTGTCTTTTGACTTAGGCAAAATAAAACACTCTTGACAAAGGCCATCCTACAGGGGTAGAGCATCATGAATGATTTAGTCAAAAATATGTTTTGTCAATAAATGACATAGGCCATTATTTTAGGAAGGTGACGTGATCTAAATTCAAAAACTGAGATGTATTGTTCAAAGCCAGGCTTTACCATACTTCCAGAACTGATGTACTATATGGGCTCATTTGGAAAAGGGAAGATAAATATTCCTCTTGATTTCACGCTGACTTGTACAGAATGAGGAGTCTTCTGTATTTCGTTGTGGGGATGTAGTGACCGACAAAGTGCTAACAAGCAATTCTGCTCAAAGACATTTTTACAGAGGCAAAGGAACTGAAGGGCATTAAACTTTACTGAAGTTTCTGTTGCCTCACAGTGTGTGTGTGTGTGTGTGTGTGCGTGCACGAACAGTCCTGCATTATTTATTTGCACTCATTAAAAGTAATCAATTGGAACTGGCATTGATGTAAAGGTCTATATTGAGCTTTCAGGAATCCGTCACTATAATGTACCGTGTGACTTTCTAACCCTGCTTGATTGTTTCGTCCCACAAAGAGGTCAAAGGAATGGAAATGTGTTTGTCTGCTCCACATCATTGTGGAGCATCACACAACACTGAGAGCTTTGTGAAGCCCAAAATAATTTGGAAAACAAATAAATGTAACCTGGTGGTTAAAAATAGTTTTAGTTCATCATCAGTGAATGTCGTTTAAGAATACAAGTAAGTTAAAATAATTGTCCAGCAAAATGAATATTGGGTAATGTTAATGGTTTATTGGAAGTTGCATTCAATATGGTATTTATTTGTTGTTTAAGTATCCATCCATCCATTTTTGCCACAGATCTGATGTCAGTTCGCGGAGGTAGCAGCTTGAGCATAAAACATTTTGTCCGTGATTTCTGTCTTTCAGTCACTACCCATAGCTTGTGACCATAGCTGAGTGTAGGAATATAGATCAACCGGTAAATTGAGAGCTTTGTCTTTTGGCCCAGCTCCTTCTTCGAAATCCATACTCCTGAAGGAGTTTGGTTGTCCGACAGACCCTCGTCTGCAGGACCCCTGAGTAGACCTTACCCATGAGACTGAGGAGTGTGATACCCCTGTAGTTGGAACGAAACCCCCCGGTCCGACCCCTCTTTAAGAAAGGGTATGCCCCCCGGTCTGCCAATCCAGAGGCTCTGTCCCCAATGTCCATGCAATGTTGCAAAGGCGAGTCCCCAGACCCTAGGTTCCTCATTGAAAAGTGTGGCAGTGGGAGTGAGGAGGTCCTTGAATGACTCCCGCCACCAACCCAAAGCGAGTTTTTGCCAACGACTGCCGAAGCTGTGTTCTGCTTGGCCTGCCGGTAACTTATAAGCTGCCTCTGGATTCCCGCAGGCCAAAAAGGCCCGAAAGGGACTCCTTCTTAAGCATGACGGCATCCCTTACCGCCGGAGTCCACCAAACGGTTCAGGGGTTACTGCCACGACAGGCACCAAACACCTCACAGACACAGCTCCGGTCAGTCGCTTCAATAATGGAAACAAGTAACATCGGCCATTTGAACTCAATGTCTTCCGCCAACCTCGGGATGTGGTTGAAGTTCTGGGTGATCAATAAGTAAGCCCATACCCACTCTGTGCCTCTCACCAGGGGCAAATCGAGACTGGACGAGAGTCCAACCCCTCTCAAGGAGACTGGTTCCAAAGCCCAAGCTGTGTATCGAGGCGAGCCTGACTATAGTCGGCTCCTTACCTGTCAGAGAGGTGACATTCATCGTCCCTAGAGTCCCTCACTTAGGACCTGTTTGGTATAAAGCCCATGACAACTAAGCTCCTAGGATCATTGGGACATGCAAACTCCTCCACCACGATAAGGCGCCTGCAGGAGTTGCTGTTTAAGAATGTTTGTCAAAATGTTTAACTCTGCCTGTAAGAATAGGAAAACATAGCCACACAAATGAGTTGTGAATTTATTTTATCTTGAAAGTTTGGTGAGAGAGGGAGGGAGAGACTGAATGAGGGAGACAACGGGGAAGTGGATTGAAGCTGCCAGGTAAAACAAACTGTTTTGTTGAAGTCTGTCACCAGTTTCAATTAGAGTGTTCGACCAGGATCCTTAGAGACATTAAATTGATTGTTCTGTCAGTTTGAATGGACTACTCAGAGAGAACAAGCTAGCTGCTGACCTAGATGCTAGTGGTCTTTGCTAACAAGCTAGCAACCAGTGACCTGTGTGGAGTAGCTTGTGTGGAGCTGACCCCGAGTGCAGAGCTTGGATTTTTACGAAATCATCAGCTACATGAGTCTCCTCTTCATCATCATCTCTCCTCCTGCTTCAGCTGCCCTGCAGCCTGCGTGTGTCGGCTCTCACATTGTTCAGCCATTGTGTTTTAGGCTACAACACAACTGAGCAAATTTTTAATTTGTTTAAAGAGTAAGAGTAATTTAAAAGCTATTTCAGTTCATGGTAAGAGTGTAAAATGTTTAAATATTGATTTAAAGCTGAAGTATGACTGTACTTAAAAACATGATCACATTAGTTTTCACATTAGTATTTAATTGTGAAAAGAGCTCTAGATACCCCCTCTCATTATAGTCAAACATGCTAGAGAGGAGCTACACAAACAAACAAAAAAAACAGATTGGCATATCATCATACAATATGATTGCCTAAAGGAATTTGCACCGTAATGGAAACATAAATAAACTGTTGGGAACTGCAAATAACTTGCAAGTGATTTTCAACATATTGGACCAGGAAAAAAAACAGAAGATGATGATGAACTGGTGCTAATTTGGATTAAAATGTAAAGCTGAGCATCAGCACATCAGAAAAAATTAAAATAAAAGAAAAAATGACAGCTATGCTGACAGGAAAACAGAAGTGTAACATTATGTACACATCAAGTTATATACAAGTCCAGAAGGAGTAGGGTGAGTAGGGGGAGTCAGAGACATCACTACTATGTTACATATTTAGATAGGTAGAATTTCCTGACATCTTTTAAGGGTATAATAAAAGGGTATAATAACAAGATAAATGTACACGCAACACTTTTTATTTGGTGTTTTTTTTTTACATGAGTTGGCATTTGTAATTTGTTGAATTACTGCCCCCTTCTACCCTCATGTCTGATCAGAAGAAGAAAGAAAACAATTTCTACCACTAAACTTACTTGAGGATAACAAAAGTTATGTTGTCTACACCATGTGCACCCACTGGAAGTCAAAAACAATAAACTAAAATGCTACTCAGGAAATGTTGGTCACTGATCTGGAAGCTTGCAGTGACTGGATACAGATTGTAAAAAAAAACAAAACAAAAAAAACATACAAATAGAGTGCACAGAAATGCATCGAGAGTGCAAAAGCCTTTGGAATGGTGGTCCAACAGTGACAGCCATGTCACCTCCACATGTGTGAATAAAAAGCTATGGGGTTTATGTCAACAGAAGAGCCACAGATGAGGCAGCGTGAAGGCAGTTATGGAAATGTGCTGTACCCGCTGTAAGTGAGTGGGTGTGTTGATTAAAAAAGACAGCCCGAGAGTATTGAGTGTTGAATGTGTGTTGACAGAATGTGAAGCCTGCCTCATTAAACTATATAACAGGGGACAGACATGTACTGGTCTCTTGTGTGAGTGTGTATCTGTGTCCTCTTTCGGACCATTTCTCACATAAACACTGAACTTATCTGGACCAATAGTCCTTAAGGAGACCAAAACCTGGTCCTAATGAAACAAACATACCCTCATGTCGGAGGAACGGGTTATGTTTTGGACTAAGATTTGGATGTGAGGGTTATAAAATAAAGCTTTTTTGAGGCTGTTCAAAAATAGCTGTGCAACCCTGTGTGTGTACATGCAGTCTACCAACCATTACTGCATCTTTGTATACAACATGCAGACACAGTTCCAAATATAAATATCATGTAATATGGGAGACCCTTGGAGCAAAATCCTCACCGAAGCTAACAGCAGATACAGGAGAGGGACTGTGGCACCACGCCATTCAAAAATGATTTATTTTAGAATTTCAGACATGGGAAACAAATGAGTGACATGAACATGAAAGAAGTTGCATATTGTAAACACACATCCACCGTGACACTGACAACAAGTGTGCTGTTAAACAAACCGTAGATCTTTGTCACATACTGCTATTATCTGACAATTAGACAACATTATATTAACCAAACATCATCTGGATCTTTAGGTTACTTGTGTAACCCCTGTTCTCCGTGTAGCATGAGTGAGTGTCTCACTAGGACCTCATCAGAAGAACCAAGGAACCCCTTCTACATAGTAGGCTGGCATTGTGTTAGTTTTCATTAAAAAAAAAAAAACCTCTTTCTCACTTCTGGGGCAAGTTGGTGGTCTGGTGAGACACTCCCTCATGCTCCTCAGAGAACTGGGAAATCCAGAATCAATCTATTGTCCAAGTCTGTGCACACAAACAAGGATTTTGACTTGGTTCCACTTTTCTCTCTAATACAAACACACAATAAATATATAAACAGAAGAAGAGAATTAAAATTGTCTCTGTGGCGGCTTGTTTTTGCAGATTGTTTTCAATGTGTCAAATGTGACTGGAGAGGAAGGTCAATGTTGGATGAGAAAATATCCCATGCTCCACGTTGTCTTTGAACCTATCACTGTTGTTGTCTGCACTGTAATTTGTTTGGACCGGTGTCAGTCACTTAACTTGTGATGGGGAATTGACCTACAGGATGAAAAGGATTAACAAAAGTAGTATATTTAGTTAACTGTTTTACCACCGGTCATTTGTGTTTGTGGTTTTAAAATAAAACCATTTGTCATTGCACTCAACTCTTGTGTTTTGACATGTTTTATGGTGAGTTTAAAGAGGTCATATTGAGTGGAGAGTTACAGTTAGGCTAAGTGTATCCTACTCTACTGCATGGGAATGTAAATGTTCATAATTTCCCTAAGGGGATTAATAAAGTATCTAAAATTAAAATTAAAATTAAATAATAACAGTATAGCTACACTAATAAGCTAAGAGTCATCTTCTCTTTTATTTAACAGGTGTATTTACAGTAATTGATCCCAATTCAATATTATTTTAATATTACTCACCAATTTGCCTCCCATGTAAAAGTTTAATCGATGAAAGGGACATTCCATTAAGGAGAAATCTAAACTAACGTTGAACTGGGAGAGTTAGGAATCTGTGGCGCTTCACTGTTGACACTGTGTTGTTGAGGATGGTGAGGGGGCGGAGTGTGTGAGGGAGGGTTTCTGCTAAAGTTCACGGTCATCTCCAGCGTCTTGAGAGGGTTCCGCTCCAGGTGACTCTGACTGCTCCTGCCTGTATGCGGACCCATCATCACTCTGGATCAGATCTATGACGGTGGTATCGTCCGCAAACTTCGGGAGTTTAACAGATGGCTCTCCTGAGGGCAGTCATTTGTTTAGAGGGAGAAGAACACACCCCTGGGGGGCATCAGTGATGGATTTTGGTTCCCTAGCCTCACCTACTGCTGCCTGTCCATCAGGAAGCTGGTGATTCACTGACAGGTCGGGGCAGGTACAGCGAGCTGGCTGAGCTTCTGGTGGAGGATGTCTGGGATGATGGTGTTGAAGGCAGAGCTGAAGTCCACGAACAGGATTCTGGTGTACGTCCCTGGTTGGTCGAGGTGATGCAGGATGAAGTGCAGCACCAAAATGACAAAAATGTCGCTTCTCTCCATGTTATCAGAGCATTTATGTAAATATTCTGTACAAACACTGAGAAAATATGACATTGACAGTCTCTGAGCAGAGGATGAAGCTACATTTTACATGATTTAAAACCATTTTTTTTTTTTAACACTCAGATTTGGTGAGGTGGTTACTAACACATTTTCCTGTGGGATGATAAAGTCAAATGTGATCGGGACTTTCACTCTCTCCCACCGATGTCCATAGAGAAATTATAATTTTTAGTTCTGGGTATCACAGAAGCTGTTGGTCTACTTTTCATTTATTTGTGTTGTTTTTTGTGTCCTGCACACAAAGTGGGTTTATAGGACACCATCACATAGTACACTACATTCAAAATATTATACAGCTCGGCTTAATTTACATAGAGTTCTGAACCTAACATTTTTTTTAATAAACACTATGTTCTTAATTTTGACTTGTCCCACATATCAACTGACCATTTATCTTTAAACCTTTGAAACATGTGACTCCTTATCTCTTGAATGTTACCAAGTAACTTGTTCTGGAAAACATAAGTCAAATTGTACATGCAAAAAAAAGATTTCAGCTCCTTTGCCCAGGGATGGCAATGTTAGACATCCCATAAAAAAGTCTCTGATCACACATCTTCACAAGTCTACTCCAGAGCTTAAGCATTTCCCATGTATGTCTGATGTTGGGTGGTTACCATCCCATATCTCCACAAACAGCCAAACCTGATGTCAGTTTATGGAATCGCTTTATAATGCACCATACTGGAACCTGTTTGTTCATGGACGCCCCAAACACCAGAAGCATAATCAGACACAGGGCATACACATGTGTTGTACAGTTGTGTACAGGCATGGAAACCTAGGTTATCACAACCTTTAACCCTGTTGAGTACAGGTCCCTGCAGACTGGGCAAGAACATGTCATGTGCTCCTCCAGTGTTAAACCAAGGTGTTCATACTGTTCAGTGTACACCAAAACCATCTACTCATTCCTGTCATTGAAGTAAATCGGAGCAACTTATTTCAAACACTGACATCACAATACAACTCATTTGATCTTACAGATGACAAGATGGTTCCGAGAGGACTCAGACGCAGACGCAGAGGCCTTTTAATTGTCTTTATTAGCACTCTTGAAGATCCTCTTACTGAGAGAAAACAAATGTGAGGCTATGAAAGACTATAACAAATGGGGAACGCAGCACTCTTCAAAGGAAACACTGCGGAACTATGAACGGGAAACAAATAAATCACTCCGAAGAGGACACTCAGACTATGGTTAACACCTAAAACTCAAAACAGAAAACTCTCTAAAAGGAGGAAAACAAAGCTAAATACTTCAAACCGAAATTAACTCAAAAGCACAATCCTATTAATAGGCGGTCTTTAACTAACCGAGAACGTGGTCGAAAAACAAAACGCAATCTAAATGATTGGATCTAATCAATGTAACAAATAAAAAGTAAATCACAATCCTAGTGATTGGAGTTCCTAAAATGGCTGTGAACACTTATAAAGAGAAACCTCGTATCAGCAGAAAGGCTATGATAAGAAAACCTACAAACTAAAACGTCGCTCACTTAGAGGATCGAAAACTTGCGGAATTCTTGACAAAACTGTGACTGTCGCGAAGCGCTCATGGTGATCTGGTACGGATGAAACGCACTGGCACTGGAACAAGGAAACAGAGAGTTTTTAAAAGTTCACATGGCTTAATTGTGAGCAGGTGTGTGTAATCAGGACCGGGCCAGCGGAGGAGGGGGCGGGGCAAATTGCCGGAGTGACAACAGATCGAGGCAGCATTGGAACACCAACTCCTGTGTGCTATAATGCAAAAATAAAAACTTTCATGATGGCATTTTTAAAAACTGTTATAGAAGGCTGTCTAAAGACAAGAAAAAGCCTGAAATGTCCCTTTAAGTACTCTTTAGCAGCTTACTGCCACTTCATTGTTGTCTGTGTGTCATATTCATCATTTGACAAGCAATTTCCCAGAGATTCATATATTTATATTATAAAAAGAGAAAATTTAATATCTCTTAAACCTAATTTGGTCCATTTATTCTATTATGATTTATTGTATACATGAGTCATCCATCAGCATACAGTAAATTTAATTTGAGCTCATAAAATTGTTGTTGACTTATAATGGTGCAGCTTATTGCTGCAGGCAAAGATAAATATATGAATTATTATCCTGCATTTCCAAAATGTCTGTATTTTTGTATAAATTATATTACACTATATTAATGACAGGAACTATTTTTCCTTACAAATTGTTGCCT
This sequence comes from Solea senegalensis, assembly GCF_019176455.1. NCBI lineage: Eukaryota > Metazoa > Chordata > Actinopteri > Pleuronectiformes > Soleidae > Solea > Solea senegalensis. Next base: position 36,369,043 of record NC_058021.1, on the reverse strand, counting down.
TGAAATTCTAAATTCTACTCTGCGATTATTTTGTTACGCAGGTGAGATTCTATTATGATAAACAGTCACAACAAAAAAATATCACGGAATAAAATTAAACTCAAAACTCAGCCTGGGGCTGGAATTCATTTACCGATCTTCCTCCTCCTGTAGCTTTCTTTCAACAAGAAACATTAGAATGATGCAATAAAACAGAAACAAAGAAAATATGGAATATATGGTCCTGTAGTTCAAACCCTGCACAGCACAGATCCAATAATTATAATTAGAGGAAGGAGAAAACAAATAGAATTGAACAGTTGGAAAGACTTCACCTGGGCTGCTCTGGTTTGTTTATCCTGGTTGAGCTGGAACGAACCACGGTGTTGTTTTGCTGCAGCTTCCTGATGTGTCAAATCCGCTGCAGGATCCAATCAACAGATTTACGATGACGGAGCGGAAGTGTTTGATGAAAGAAATCCCCGTAGGATGCTCTTTTATCAGAAGCTGAGTCAAAGCCGAGCCCGGATCAGCAGCAGCATCGATGAGGCAAAACTCATGTAGTGACTGCTGATTATCATGGAGTCACAGACGTGTGTTTCCTGAGAGAGAAATGGGAATAACACAAGAGAGCGCCTGCATCGCTATTGTTATTCTTGGACCTCATGATTTGTAATGATCATATATGATCATATTTAATTCAATATTCAATATTTAATTCAAAATGTTCACAGATGAACCAAATGAACCAACAAAAAGGAACAGTATATATAATGTCCTTTTTCCCGGGAAATAACAAAAAATAAAACTGACACCCTTGATTGTGCTTTAATGCTGTCGGCCATTTTCTTTCCTCTCCCTCACACCTTCACTACACTTCAGTGAAAGTGACAGATCTGAAACTCATCCCATTCGGATTACTTCTTTGTCGTGATGAAAGGAACTTGAAATAATCTGATAATGAGGGGGATTATGTCAATGGTGTATTAACAGTGAACAAAGGTTTAATAAAAGTGAGATGAGGTGGATGTTATTCGTCTAGAATCTGCAGCTGATTATTTTCCGACACTTCAGTCTTGCAGCTCTCGCTGCGTCGGGCCCATTGAGGGCTGTTTGCATTGCTGATGACATCTAAAGGCCACCGTACACTTTGAACTAAGTGCTTGTCAGGTCATCCAACAACATCTGAAGCCCTCTGAAGGTTTCACTGCAGGTGGTGGTGGTGGTGGTGGTGATGGGAGGGGAGGACGTCTGCATGCCCACCATTTCACGTGTATGTGGGACAAGAAATAGATCATTTATTTACATTTAAAATGTCTCAAATAACAATAGTCTGCACGCAAATGACTCTTTTCAACATAGACTGAACTTTGCCACATTCTTAGCCCGTGGCCAAGTGGAAAGGGAACTTGACTTGTAACCGCAGAGTTGCCGGTTCAAATCCCCACCTGGCTAAAAAGGCCTGAGCAAGGTACCCAACCTCCAATTCTTCCCGGGTGCTACTCAGTGTGGCAGCCCACTGCTCCTAACTCTAGGATGGGTCAAATGCAGAGGAATACTTTCCCTAAGGGGATTAATAAAATAAAATTCTTCTTTAGAGGAAGATTTGGGGTCTAAATAAATAAATAAATGGCTTTATATAAAGTAACAAACGTCTATTCAAAATTCACAATAATTACCAACCCATTAATCTTAAGGGACAGTTCATCAAGTGTGAGAAGTAGTCCAGAAATATATATAAAAAAAAGGTATCTGAGGCACGCTGACGTAAATATTGTAAACATATTATATTCTCTAACTAATATGAAAAAAGTGTTTTAAATTGTCTAAATTAGAGGTGAAACAATTAATGGATTATTAATCGATTACTGAATTAATCAACAATTATTTTGATAGTCGACTTTTTGAGGATTAAAACAAGATTTCCGATAAGCTTCTTCATTTCTTTACTCTGGATAACAAAGAAATCATTCAAAGGGAATCATTTTGGTTTGTGGACAAAACAAGACATTTGAGAACATGATCATTTCCAGGTTTGACGAACAACGATCAACATTTTTTTTTAAGGTTTTATGATATTTCATGGACCAAACTATTAATCGATGAATCGAGAAAACAATCAACCGATTATTCGAAACAATCGTTAGTTGCAGCTCTAGTCTAAATAAGGGAACACGTGAAAGAATATACAGGGAACCTGTGCCTGATAAGATCACATGGTTAACCACTTGGAAAATAAAAGGATGATTAACACAATTAATGTAGTTTTATGATGAGCTTAATTCAGGGTTCTAGCATGTCGGCCCGTTACGCTATGATTAGCGGCTGACGCGCTAAATTGAGAACCATTATGCTAACGGTAATTTTGTGGTGGTAAAAGTGGTAAAACTTACCGCACATACATTAGTAATCTGTGAATCGATGATGAGAAGACAGATTGCTCTGCGTGGTTCATTCATACAGCTGTCTTGAATTAGCAACCTATCAGCCAATCTGAAAATAGCATTTATTGTTGCCGTGTAAAGTCTGAAAATAGGTTTCCGCTACAAATACTCGCTCTAGGATGAATACTGTGAATGTGTGCATAGGTTTTGAGTGAAAGAGCATGGTCAGGTAATCACTCCAATTATATCACTTCATTTATTATAATAGCTGCCTAATACAGTAAAGTATAAGTTTGAAGTGTAAAGAATATGAACTTAACGTTTGATTGTTTTTTTTAAATGCACATTTGGGGTCAAATGTCTCTTTGATTCAAAATTAGGTTTAGTGGAATTTGTTCTTTATTATATTAACATATTATCTTCAAACCCAAAACCCCCCATCTCACTTCAACTTGAGAGCCCTGCATTACACTAAAATAGAATCCAGGTTAGAACCCTAAAATTTATTATGTCCCTGTTTTGCTTTTTTTAATTAATTAATCATTTTCAATAACATCTTTTTTTTTTATTTCCATGCATTAATACATTTTTTTCTGTGCATTTTTTCTGTGCTTTGTCCATTTCCTGTCCAGCGGAAATGCAGAGAGAGAGAGAACATGTTGTATGTGAAGTGAACTGAGGTCATTATTCTCCTACGATTAAATCACAAGCCTGCTTAAAAATGTGACTCTGCTTTGAAAAGTGTATTCGAATTCAAATGTACAAAAATGGAGGAAATGATCAAGTGAACACGAGGACTGTGTCATTATCTTTAAGTGAACACCGACGCAAATGTGCTTCAATCATAGTGTACAATTTATGTAATATTCTAGTTTAAAAAGTGACACTTAGGAAGCATGGTTTGCAGTTAGCCACCAGGGGGCAAATCTAGTGGCTGCAAAAATAACTTAGTTTGAGTGGAAATCTATGCTTCTACTTCTCACTTGATTTAGAATGTCAGTTAATGTTTTCCAGAGGAGGTAATGGTCTCAATCTGTAGTTTCAGCTTTTGTTGAGATTTTTTTATATTTTATTCATCTTCGTAGGGAAATATGAAAACCCAACCTCTTCTCCGAACCTTCCCAGAATTAAGAGCTGTTGTCAACTACTGAGCAGCGTCCCAGGGAGTAATGGGGATTGGATACTTTGCTCAAGGGTACCTCAGTCCTTTGACCTGATAGGGACTTGAACTGGCAATCCTCTGGTTACAAGCCAAGTTCCCAAATCATGTTTCAATTTATGAATGGAAAATGCTAGCGAGCTTTGGTTGTCATGTGACTGAGTTTGTCTAAACCACTATGGTGGAAAGGGAAGCTGCAAAAATCAAACCGTCAGAGTTAACTGTGCACTTTAAAGGCACAGAGATCAAGCGGGCCATCACAGAACTTAACAGACTGAATATATCTGACCCATATAAGGCATCCAGGCTCAGTGCTTTTCATGAGTGTGGAAACAGCTGGAAAGGACATTACTCCAAACCTGCAGTATCCCAACATATTTTACTTTATAAACCAAACCCTCATTCTTCACTGGAAAACACTGACACATCACAATTAAAGCATGTAAAAGGAAGATATTTCAAATAGTTAGTAAATGTTGGATTCTGTAAGTGATTTGAAGTGGTCACTTCATATGTGGACAGAATGGATACCCAAACTGAGCACATTTGGACCCGATGGGACCTGTTGGGTCAAGCTGGGTTCAGGCAAAAATCCAGATATGACTGTCAGGATCTGGCCTGCTCCATTGAAGTTACATTGTAAACACTACAAGCTACACATGAATACATGAATAAAAAGTAAATACAGGTGACACTAATCAGTGGACGCAGAGTTCATTACATGCAGGTAAATATTATTTTGGAGCCACACTCTAATGTCTTCTATGCTCACTCTGAGGCAGTGAATATGGCAGTGTGTAGATCTATGGATTTTAACAGTGCAGCTTCCCGTCAAAATGGCGTTGTTTATTTTCTGACTGTTGCATATTGCTCTGTAGTTGACTGTTGCTATTTGCCAGTAACATCTGTAGATGCCCACTTGCAAACTGATATGGAGCTTATTACGTCGCAAATCTTTAGGCTTCACAACAGGAATGTGTTTTGCAAAGGGAAGATTACGTCCATGTTTTGCTATATAGTCTACAGCTTTAATGGAGCGGCATATTTGGCAAACCATATGTCTAATAGTTAATTACAACACTGTAGTGAGTTGTGATTTCCTACTGCTGGGCCGCTAAGATAGAATCCCAGCTGTCATTTTGCAGCGACACTGCAGAAATCTCCTCATTCTCTGGCTGCTCCTCTACCACCTCTGCCTCTTGCTCCCTCGTCGTTATTCCTTTTTAATCACTTCATTTCATGACTTTGTTTCAAAGATAGGGGAGCTGACACTGGGAGAACCATTCATTGCCATTCTCTGATTCTCACTGACTAGCATTGTAATAGATGTCATATATCAGGATACAGGATAGAGTGAAGAGCTGCAGCTGAATAGGACACTAATGTGTCCCTGTCCCTTTTTTCCCTGAGCTGCAGTGTGGACTGACATCTCTCACAGTTAACTCCGGCTAAAAAAAGGACACAAGACAATATCAAAATAATCCAACGAACATTTGTGTTTTTATCTATTTAAATGATTATACGTAAGATTGAGTGTGTCAGTGTGACCATATGTAGCAGGTTGGCAAATTAGCAAAAACAGAAGGTTCATACAATTGAACATAATTCATGATAATGGAATTGTTTATTATTCTACTCAAGTTCATTCAGTTTCAGACATGTGAATGAATAAATGTACAGTACATGTTTTATAATGGGCTTTTATATTAATAACCATTTACTCAACTGTGTAAAAACGTTATAATTTACATGGTATAGAATCTCCAGCATCAGCTTGTATTAGTAATAAAAGGCTTAAGGTTTGACACAATTATACAAGTATGCAAACATTCCAACTGTTTGTCTGTTCTGGTTTCTCTGTAGATATCCACAAACACATGTAAATTTATACATCACTTTTCTGGTATTTGCAATTCACAGCCTTCATGTCCTGCCAGCACAGCTGCCATGAACTGTTTGGGTTTAACTGTCCTGCCAAAGGACATGTTGACATTCAGACCAGAGGAAAGAGAATCAAACTGCTGACTTTAAGAAAAGCAGATAACCCACTAACACCACGTTTCATTTATGTTGGGTTTGAACTACAAATGTATGTGTTAGCTTCATATACTCAGCCGTTATAAGCTCAGTGTATGTCCCTGAGGTAAAGTATTTCCATTACACTGGGCTCGCCTGTGTTTTGTGGTACTACTGCAAGAGAGTAGAATTAAAAAGTCACCGCAAGTTAACAAAGTACGCGATTGCTAGGTGTGATGCTAATGTGAAAGCTAAGTGGTGCTAACACTCGGCACAAACCTTCTTATGTATACGAGACTGTCTGTGGTAGCAGAGAAGCATATGTTGAGTCTAAAGCTGTTGAAGAGTCAAATAAATGCCAAAACCCTTTGAGTCAGAAGCTGGAGACATGTATGTTGGGGTAACCCTGAAGGTCTGGAGGGGTGTAGATTCCTCTGTGGTCCTTGACTATGGTCTTTGAGCTAAACACATGAACACTGTCTCCTTCTCCCCACATATTTGCCCAGCCATGGAACAACCAGGAATAAGTCTTGCATTTTGAGTTATTTACAGATTCTGAAACTGTTTTCCAACTATGTCTAACACTTGGAAATCTGAAAATACTTGAAAAAAGATGTGGCCATGTAGGCACTCCTTAGGGCACTCTCCTTAGAGAGAGGCCCTGGATGACAGTGAGATACGCCAAAGACTCTGCTTTCACATCAGGAGATGCAGATTTAAGTACTTCAAAGGGCCATCAGGGCGGCTAAAAGACTCTACCACAACAAGACTGAGGATCACTTCCACAACTCAGATCCTCCTCGCATGTGGCAGGGCACCTAACTCATCACTGGATACAAACTGTCAAGAACATCTCCATGCACATCTGAAGCCTCCCTCCCCAAAAAAACACTTCTATGCCTGCTTTGACAGGGACAACACCACCACCTGTCACAAGATCACTCCTCCAGCAGCCACCAGCACTGATGTGCAGAAGGAACTGAGCAGGGTCCACCGCAGGAACTTTGCAGGGCCAGATGGTCCCCGGCCGGGTCCTCAAGGTGTGTGCAGAGCAGCTCTGAGAACCCAGAGAAAACCCATGCACACACAGGGGAGAACATGCAAACTCCATGCAGAAAGGCCCTTGTTCCAACTAGGGCTCCAACCCGGGTCTTCTTGCTGGCCCACCTGCAGATTCATGATCATATTATTAGGATCAATAACAACGTGTTAAAAGTAGTTTTATAACTCCAGACTCCAGAACTTTATGAACTGATAGTGATGATAATACAAGCAGTCTCCCCGGGAATCACTGGTGCAGTCACTGCAGGTCTCAGTGCATCACACGGTCAAAGCTCCACAGTCCACACCACCATCTGCCCCGTGTCACTAGCTGCTCACGATGACTGAAAAAGTGATAAACTTAATCATGTCAGTCCTCCTCGGGTGAACTCTCTCCACAATGAGTCCGAGGAAGAACCCTCCATTGACATATGAGCCTTTTCTTTTGGTCAAAGGGGGCAGGAAGCTAGGGCTTGATTTGTACCCAAAAATGGTTGGATGAACAAAGGACAAGCAGGTTGATCAGGTGGCTGGACATCCATGTTGGTGTGGACTGAGGAGATGGAGAAAAAAACAGAAATTTATGTACAGGAGAAAAAGTGTCAGCAGATCGAAAACAAAAACAAAGAAATGAAATAAAGGAATACTGAGCGGCCCATAGATTGAGCTGGCTGTATTCTGGCTGATGATTGGACCCAGGTCTGGAGACTAGTCAGGCCAGATGAAGAGCAGCCATATATACACATACACACACACAGAGGGAGGGGAGATCGCACAAAACCTGGAGTCACAGCAGAGGCTCCATTTGTTTCCCTATGGTATCAGTTTAGCAACAGTATATTGCAGTGAACACACATTGCAGGTCTATGAACTGCTTGTAAACGGATTTCTTGATACAAATTATTTTAGAAGCAACCAGTGGTGGCTCATGAGTTTCTACAGCTCTTGGTGACCTGGGGCTGCTCTCTCATCACACTGTCAAGGCTGTCATTCACGCTCCTGGACTGGTGTCCAGTCCCAAAGCAAACAGATGTATTTGAGTGAGTACGTTAACATGCACATGAAGTAGTCCGGTAACGCTAGCCTGTTACTCATGTAAAAAGTGCATCCCTGTAAGCATTACCCAAATAAGCTCTTATTCCGGAAATGAATAACCTGAATAAGATAGCTGAGTTATCGCACAGCTCTCCTCTGCTCGTACACCTTTGCAGCTGTTCTCTCTTTCCTCCTTCCTCTCTCTCTCGGTCTCTCCCTCACAGCTCCAAACAACAGTCATCGTGTTTGATCTTTAATCGATGACTTACCATGTCAGCTGTTTTTTTTTATCTTCTTTTCTTTTGATTCATAAACAACTTTTCATTTGCAGCGGATCAAAGTCTTTAGGGTCGCTTTTTGTTAACCTTTATTTAACCAGGTAAAGTCCCATTGAGATCAAGATCTCTTTTACAAGGGCGACCTGGCATAGAGGTCTGCAGCACATGTCATAATAAATACAAGTACAACAAGATTACAAACAATACATTAAAATAGACCCTAAATGACTAAAATAGTCATTTAGGGATTCCAAACAAAGTGCAATTCTAAATCAATGTCATCCAGTGAGCATACCCTCGTATACTCAAATAAGGCCACTGAGCTCTGGCATACAAGTCACTAGTGTTGTAATACTTGAGGTCTTTTTTCGGACCCGGACTAAGTGGACTCTGGATTTTATTTCAAGACCGGTCCACAACTGTGGGGATATCAATAAATTGATATCAATAAATTGCCTGTGGATTTTTTAGATGAACTTGTTACTGTGATTTTGCGTAAATCGTATTGCTTCAGGTACAACCAATAACTTTTTTTGTCACCATTAACGGCTGTCACCCCTCCCGCCCACTTTCACACGCCCCCCACAAAAGTGCATGTGAGTGACAGGAGAAGAGGCCGTGAGAAGATGTCAGCCGACTCATCTACAATAAAATTTGGTTACCTGAACCACAAAGACTTTTTGTGCTTAAATACCTACAAAAGAAAACACAGCGCAACGTGTAAATTCTGCAAAGCGACGCTAACGGAGACGGCCTGGGATCACGTCCAACTTTTACTGCCTCGGTCTTGACCCCTCAAAGTCTTGGTCTTGTCTCGGTCTCGACCCCTCAAAGTCTTGGTCTTGTCTCGGTCTGGTGTTTGACAGGTTGTCACACGGATTATAAATAAAGAAATAGAGAATAAAATGGGTCCTAAGACCGAGCCCTGCGACACTCCTTTAGAGACCTTAAGAAAAAAGAAGGTTGAACTGGCCCTTTGGATACACTGTGTTCTGGAAGTAGTAGAGAAATAAATGAATCAAAAAATATCCAGCAGGCACCACTAGAAGCGACATGCCAGAGCTCTTGTGGTTCTCATGTGAAGGACTTGTACAATGCAATGGACATATAAATTGACATTTCGGGACAATTTGGTGGCGTCATGTTCACTTTTAACCCTCATGTGGAGGATAAAGAGGTATTCAGTTTATTTACAGTTATTTTAAAGAAAGGTGATGTCCAAGTACTTATTTTGTATTACACTGTATATATGCATCCTCTTAATTATAGTGAGACATAGATGTCCATGTTTTCTTACTGCTGTGACTAAAATTACATCTTTGAAAGGACTTCAAAGTTTCCTCCCTGCTGTGTTGTGACATTTGTAGTGACCACGGGAGGTTAGAGGGAGTGCACTGCAAATCTGAGTCTGGCTACAGGCACAGTCTAATTAACATTTTAATTAACACAAAATATTGCTAACTGGAGGCCATCCTCAGAGCCATGTCAGGACAGACTCATTACATTTGTTGTGAGCCTCGACACTCGCCCTTCAACGTGCTACCTGCAAAAAAGTCATCATCCACGAGAACAGGCATTGATGGTTTAATTCCACATCGTGTTACTGCTTTAAGCTGATATACACTCTGCTGGGTGGCTGCAGTCAATAGCAGCTTTGAGTATGGCTATAAATAAACATACTGAATTGACATTGTTGAGAAAAGGTTCAAAACATGTGCATCCAAGGACACGTGTGTAACAGTCTAGACTGCATTCATGTGACAGCAGAGCAAGAGAATGACAATACAAGGATTCATGTGGATATCATGACAGTTGGTTTGCTCCTAAGGAAAAAAACAGGATGGTGAATAACTGAAGGATGATGATGATTATATGGTTCATTGTACGTGTCCTGCAGAGACATGCAAAGATGCAATGCATCACATTGCAGTGAAAATAAAAACGATGTGTCTGAATATTTTAGCCCTGTTAAGATATGGTATGGAAATCTGACAATCTTAAATACAGCTGTTCACACATGTGTCCTGGATGTGTCTGCTGACATCAAGTCTATCTACTGTATCTATCTATCGATCTATCTATCTCCTTCATTTTACGTTTATTTTACTTTTTTGTGTGATTCACAAAACTTCAGGGAAGAGCTATAACTATAAAATGTTCTGCCACAATTACATCACATTTATTACTTATGCCAACTATAATAATACATTCTGCATGCACACGTCATCATCCATAATGGATTTTATGCCAGTTTCAAGCAAATTTTTCAACTTAAAGTAATGTTAATGAAGTCTACTTTTCTACACTCTTCTACTGATTGATGTGTATGGGAGGGTCTAGTGATCCCCACGGAGGGTATTATGCAGTGTGTGATCCATGATGATGTTAAAAACCTGTTGAGTGGGTGTTTTACAATCCTGATAAAGTGCTGAGGAATCGTTGTTGGCAAAGACACTGCGACACAGCAGTCCCTTTAACCGAGAATTGTGACAGAAAAATGGGAAGGCTGTCCGTCATTTTGACAGATTGAAAACTGAGGCGAGATACCGTAACTTCACATAGTTCACCAACACCGTCTGTAAGCACTTGTAGACCACCGATGTCAGCAGCCGTAATCCTGCAAATTTAAATATGATCCCGCTAGCGCGGCACCTCTGACCTGTAACAGACCCCGGCTCTCATGCAGGTAGAAGTGCAGGCCGACACAACAGAGTACACAGAGAGAACTAGTCTATCAAAAAAAGATTACCTCGGATGACTGGGGCTTTATTTCCGACTTCGACGCCGTACTCAATGTCTCTCGCTATTCTATGAAAGCAGAGCAGGGCCAAATTTTATATTATTATTATTAATAACTGACTGTAATTTATGTCAAAAAGAACTTTTTAAATGTCACATGAACACAGTGTGTGGAAGGCATTGAGCGTACTACTCTCAGTTCCTGTCTTTCCTGAAGGCAGCATGACAGAGGAAGCTCTTTCCGCCTTCGCTGCCCCTCATGATTCCACGTCTCCCATTCCACAGCACCCCCGCGACCCTCATGTGGAGGATAAAGTGGTAGAAGACTGATTGATGGATGGATGGATGGATGGACGGATGGACGTTTCTATTCAGAGTAAAGTAGACAATAAAGCACAGGACAAAATGAGTAGACACCAGTGTGACTGGTTTGTGTTGGCCCTGGTCAAACTGTAAATATTACAGGAGTTTGTTTTGTAACCAGAAAACCAACTGTTAGTGTTGGACCACCAGAAACAGGACACGACTTTCAACTATTATTGCACGCGATCAAGATATGCAACTATGATTTAAAAGGGTACTGTGATCCAGACTGACTATATGCACAGCCACTTTCTGGTTTCCAATAAGCCAGCCAGACTATGTCCAGTACGCTCTCGGCCAAAGATGCAGAAGTTACCTCGAGTATTTAGAGACAAATGGTAGAATTTAGTGCAGGCTTTACACAGAGGGATGCAGCACAGCACTGCTGTTGTCTCCTCAATATGCTGATATTTAAATGTCTTTTTCATGTTAGGCCAAACAGTCCATTCACCAGCAAAGTGAAACACTACTGACAGTGCAAATAAAACGAATGTGTTCCACTTTATTCACTCGTTCATGAGACCCCGGCCTTCAGGGTGTTGACATTACCACACACCAACAGAAATGTTACAGAACACTATCAAAGAAAAACACTTCAAATCAAACGCAAACAGAACAAAGAGAGAAAAAAGTGATGAAAATGGAGCAGTTACTCAACTCACAGTGTTTCGAATGCTGTCCCTCAGAGACGTCCTCAGCTGGTACACATGAACCTAATAAACCAGAAACTCTGTCTAATCCTCCAGGTACAGAGAACACAGTCAAGTATGAGTAATGCTGCCCACATCACAGCTGCATGTCCATATTTCCATACAGTGTGTGTTGTTCATCATCACAGGCCTGTCAACACACACGTGCGTAATGATGCATACATCCATACATACAGAGAACTGTGGACGACAGGGTGTGAGGCTTTCTGCTTCAAACCTTGAAATCTCCCACAAGCTTATGTCAAACAAAAAGAAGAGAAAACACAAACATGCAAATGCACAAACGATTCCAAGTCCAATTCAACTTTATTTATAAAGCACTTTCAAAAAGCTGCAACAAAAAAAACCTCAGGTCGAGAGAGAATATTAGATTAATTAATTACGAATCCTAATTAGTTAATCGCTCAGTTTCTTGACAGTTCGCACAGTTTTACTGTGGGAAAATGTCATACATTGTTAGAAAACATTAGAATAAATAAAATACAAACAAATACTTCAGTTTAATGCTTTGCCGTATTCTCTTTACAAATCATTTGTCATCAAGTGATGTCATGAGAAGGAGGCCGACCATTAAGGCATTATGGGGACATAGTGCTGTGATGCTTTTGTAATGGAAACAATGTTTTTGCATAGCAAATGTTGATATGGCTGCAATCTGTAGACATGTAGGTACATCACAGAGACGTAAACTCCTGTGTAGTCATGGTTTGCAGAAACTTGGTATGATCATGGCGACTGTGCCAAAGTGCAGTCTTTTCTGAAGAACTGAGATTATATTCCATCAAAGCCTACACTGTCCAAACACAGGGTATGTGTGGGAATGCTATCACAGCAAGGTCATTGCTGGGGTGGGAAATGTCTTCTGTGGGCAAACACAGCACTGCAGTGTGTGGAAACATCATCACCACTGGTGGAAATGTCATTTCTGTGGATACAGAATGTGGTAGAAATGTCACTACCATGGTTAGAGCTACTTTCACCCCAATCATAGCAGCAACTGTTTATTCAGGTCAGTGTGGACTCTTGTGCTGGATCACAGACCCCTCGAGTTTAAGCGGCGGTCAGTCAGAGCTGCTCACACAGCTCAGGTGATAAGGTGAGACAGTTCATGAGCACGGTGGGATATAATAAAAAAAACTAGAAAACACAGTGACATGGATAAGAATAACAAAGGGTGACGGCACACACTGTAGCACTCTGCACATTAGTAGTTATTTTCAGCTGCGTGTATCACTGCAAAAATGGTTGTTTCTGTTTTGAACTGTGATTGGTCAAAGCGTCCTAGCTGTAATAACAGTCTAGGTGAGGTGCAGACGTCTACCGCTGTCTCAGATCACTTGGTTTACATGATGCTGAAAGGTTATTACATAACTATTCTTCAATAACAGTAGTTATTTCTCATACACATTGCATAATTATTTATTTATTTTTTTTAAGTATCCAATATATTACAACCACTGATCACAGCAGTGAGAATCAGCTGTCTCAACATCCCGTACAGCTCACGGCATCCCAGAGGAACTAAGGCAGCGCTGCCAGGGATGCAGGGGCGGCATAAAGAGCAAGACCCAGGCTCCTGGAGAAGCGATGGAGATAGAAGCCTATTCTGTGTCACGGAGATGTGGCTGGCAGGCAGCATCCCCGCTGCACAAGCTCTTGTGATGTCTTCCACACCACTATCGCCAAGCTTCAGACTCAACCTTGTGAAAGCCTTAACAATAATAATAATAATAATAATAATAATAATAATAATAATGATAATACATTTTGTTTTCAAGCGCTTTTATGAATACTCAAAGACACCTTACAGAACATAAAAGCAACATCAAATGGTAAAAATCACAAAGAAAAAAAGAAAAAAAAAACAGTTGGTGCAGTCGCGGATCTGTTTGAGGAGTGAGTTCCAGAGCGAAGGGGCGGCAACGGAAAAGGCTCTGTCATCCCAGGTTTGGTGCTTGGTCCTGGGAGGTGGAGTCAGGAGGTTAGCATCGGATGAGTGGAGGCGGGATGGTTGTGGCGGTGCAGCAGGTCAGTGAGGTAGGAAGGGGCCTGGTTATGGACTGAATGAAGTGAATGGAGCCTTGCTTTTTCCAGTGTCTTCAGCACCGTCCAGCCCCTCAGACTGAGAGACAAGCTCATGCAGATGGAGGTTGACATTCACCTGGTGTCCTGGATTTGTTTGACTTGAAGGACTGCCTCTCAGAAACTGTGATCATCAGCACTGGAGCACCTCAGGGGACGGTTCGATCACTGCTCCTTTGCCCCCTGCACACATGTGATTTCTGCTACAACTCTGAAGTGCGCCACACACAGAAGTTCTCTGAAGACACTGCAGCTGTAGCATGTATCAGGGATGGGTGGGAAGAGGAGCGCAGGGACAACCATCTCAAAGTGAACACCCCAAAGACCAAGGAGATGGTCTTCATGGCAGTATCCATCAAGGGGGTGGATGTAAAGGTGGTCAGGACTTACAGATACCTGGGATTACACCTGGAAAATAAACTGGACTGATGTTCTTCAGCGTCTGCAGGAAGCTCCTCACCGTGTTTATGCTGTTGTGTGCAGGGGTGGCCGCATTAAAAAGAGAGGCGCTGGGCTCCTTGACATGCTGGTGAAGAAAGCTGACACTGTAGTCGGTGTGAAGCTAGAGATATTAAAGGCAGCAGCAAAAAAGACCACCGAATGCTGACCATCATGGTCATTGACCACCACCACCCACTGCATAACACATTCACAAACCAGAGCAGCATGTTCAGTGGCAGACTTCTGTCACATGCTCAACAGCCAGACTGAGGAGGTCCTTTGTCCCCAGGGCTATTCAGCTGTCTAACACCACAATGCAGAGTTGGCCTCTCCCTGTCCCTCTCTCTCTTCACCAAGCACATTCACAACAATAAATGTTTATGTATGACTACTTACAACTGTTTTGCACGCCCCCATTTCACCTTTTTTTCTTTGGTAAAAAAATATATATTCCTGATGAATATCAATAAACATTTTTTAAAAAATAAAATCATTAAATCAGTCAAAGCACATCTCCCCTCTACCTGACACCTTAAGTTGGTTCGGATAAAAAAAAAAAGAGAGACCGCATTCAAACAAGGATGTGATACAGCTGCTCCAGCAGAGACGAGGCAGGGCTCAGCAAAGGTAATTCCTACGATTAGATTTCCTCATCAAAGGTTCTCGTTGAATATGACTCAGTTTGCTGAGCTCCACAGAGGACTCTCGTGTCTATACAGTGGACTTCAACTATTGTATGTCTCGAAATTTCTGATGACTCGACAATAGTTCATGTCACAGAAATGTTGAAAAAAAGAAACTGGACTTAAGGTATCTGTGACCCCTGTGGCCATCCAGGGATCCCAGATGACTTTAAATACCTTTTATTATTTATAGACCATAAACTGAACTGGACAAAGAACAAGAAGGGCCAGAGCCGCCTCTATGTTACAATGGAATGTTCCATGAGTTTGTGACAGCCAGTGCTAGCTTTTTCGCTTTTGTGTGCAGACTCAACGGAGCTGGACTCTCTGACAGCTGTGTCAAAAAGGAGGTCCCTGTCAAACCCAGAAGTCATTTCGTCTCATTGAGGAAGTCATCCCCGCCTGCGGTCGTCAGACTGTGTAACGCCACCCTCGCCGTGTCACACAATGACTGTAATTACTACTGTGCCATAATCACTGTGCAATAGTGTCCCTGTGCAATATAGATGTCCTCTGTGCTTTTGTGTATAATTGTATCACATTTGCATTTACCTTCAGTGCCCATGCTGTTGCACATGTCAACACTTAAATGTATACATTACATTATACACACTTATTTTGATTTTTTTTTAAAAAAACATTCTACTGCTCTTTATACACTGTATGATGGTAATTGCATATTCACTTCTTGTGTATATGACACAGAGGTAAATATTAAATGTTTCTGTTTATATTACCTTAATTAATATCTTAGTATGGGCTATGAATCTCTGTTATTTTATGTTCCTTGCTGGAGTAGCTGTTAATAAAGTAAGTCATTTATTTTATTTCTGAACACAGTTGTAGAACTAATAGCAGTATTTAATATTGTTTGTGTAAACATTTCATGTAATACTAGAGTAAATGTGATATGACAGTAACACTGTTACTATAACCTGTAATATGATTTAGGAACAGATATAATTTGTAAAGAAATAAAATATTATTTCTACAACAATAGTATAGCAACAACATTATATATGTAAGTCAACTCTATAATTCATGGTTATTCCCAGCAGATCATGTTGGACATGAAATATCAAATAAACCTGATTAACGCGTCTCTTTAATACACAAACACATTTGATAATAAGAAGAATCAGCTGAAATTACATTACATTACATCTAATATCTTCTTTTGTAACATTGTCATTTCATGGTTTATTTATTTCATTTATTCTTTTATCCAGACCCGCTGTGTTGCTGAAAAAAAAAAAAAAAAGCCTGTGCCACTGGCGTGCAAAGACTTGGTGGATAGCCTCTGCTGTGAAGGATACACAAATGTGCGGCACTGTGACACATTCTGACAACATCTGGACGACAAATCCACACTTCACAGGATCAACACCCTGGAATGAGACACGGCCTATGGGCATCTCTTCAAGAGAGGCATGATGTGTATTAGTCGTGCAAGGTTCTGATAAGAATATTCAGTAATTAAGAAAACTACCAGATACGACTTCACCACTTTTTTCTAGACCTCCTATCACAACGTTGGTTCAGCTGACTCATGGATCAAAATACAACACTCTCTTCAATCAAGATCACTTCCAAACTCAACTCAGATGTGCCAGACTGTTGTGTTCCACCGGTGTCAAATCAATTAAAATGCTTTTCTTTGACTTTTGTCTTTCGAGAGACATGAGACATTTGATTTCTTTCAAATTATACCAAATACTGTAAAGCAATCAAGGGAGTTGGATGTTAGTAGAAGCTTTTTGGACTTTGTCCCCAAAGACTGCTAAGACAGACTCTATTTTATAACATGTGTACATGCAGTGCAGTTCAGCTGATTCCACTTTCTATCAACCAACATATTTAGTTACATAAAGGAAGAAGAAAGGGAAATAAAGAAAAGGGTTATGAACAAATTCAGGCAAAGCCTCCATCCATCCATGAGCCACGTCACTGAGGAAGTGGCACATACTCTGAAAACACCCTTTTCAATGAGACTTGTGAAGGATAAGCATGATAACCTATGATATGTGTTTTTATGTGCATGCATACACACACACGCACACACACACACACAGGTTTGTGCAGCGGTTCTTCTTAGAAATCTGCACTGACCTCAATTCATTTGGACAGACTAACCGTAAGTATAAGCAGCCCCTCAGAATTTAGTTTCTGCCTCATTAGGACCAGGTTTTGGTCTCCATGAGGACTATTGGTCCTGAGAAGGTCAGTGTTTATGACCTTTACTTTATAAAACTACTGTACATGTGCACAGGAACACACACAGTGATTATAAAGTCTTGTCTAGATGTTGTGTTAGGAGCATGGTGATCTTTAAGAATGAAATCTGAAACGGATTCATTTAAAAACAAAAGCAGGCAGACCCGAGTCAACTAAACCATTGACTGTTCCAAATTGTCACCGTTAATTCACAGATTCAAATTTAACCTCAGTGGATGTTTGGATGATGAAATCATGAGTGAAAGATGATACCCAATGATTGGGGTGTTCACAGTTCAAATTGACTGTGACTCTGTCTGATTGTGGATGAAGGTCTGACTATAGTTTCAGCCTCGTCTGTAAACTCAAATGCATTCGACGGCCTTTTCTTTTTTTTTGCCACTCTCTGCTGACTGCTGTGCACAAAACTCTTCTCTTGTTGTCTAACGGCAAATAACCCAGTCCATCAGTCAACTGCTGCATATTTACACTCGGGCTGTTAGACTCGCAATTGATGGCTTCAATTCACAATTATCCTCGCAGATTTGATGTGTGAGTCTGGCAGGCTCAGTCAAAGTCTCTGGAGAGCGGCTTTCAGAATCACTTCCTGTTGAGTACATCTTTCATGTAGACCGTGTATCATTACCTGCGAAGACGACGCGGAGGGACAAATGAGACAAATCATAGGGAAAACTTGCAATAGTCACAAATCCCCTTCATGCACAAGATTCATTTACACTGTGGGGTTTTGGATGTTTTCTTTTACGCGTGTACAATTCCTAATCTGAAGCTACGTGCCGGTGACTGTCCTCACCAGACACACACACACACACACGCCATTGGATAATCAGTCATGCAGAGCTGTTTACCACTTTCCCAGAATGATAAAATAATAACATGTGGTGGAGCTCCACTGTATGAACAACCCAGAAAATCAGATGTTCTTATGAGCACGATGAGAGGAGGTGCACATCTGCGAGTGGAGGGAGGCAAAGCGGAGACAAGCCCTCATTTCTGCTGCTGTCAAAAACAACAGGGATAATTACTGTTGCAGAGAATACCTAATTATGCTTCTATTCAGGACCCAACCTTTTCCCTCTCGTTTTATCGTTGCTTTGAAAATGAGGTCTCTTGTGTCTTAAAATAACATGAACCTGAACATTGCACTGCATCTCAGCGTCTAACTTGGCATCCAGCTGTGCTGCTGAAAGGATTAGCATAGTGTATTAATAAAGGCTCTCATGCTCACTCACTGGTTGCACGCGCGAGTGCTCCGCCTCCTGCCTTCACTCTGTTTCAAATCAAAGCTTTGCTTTTGCATTTATGCTGAGATGTGAGAACCACACGCAGGTGCACTGGAAACCAAAGTTCATGTGTCCAGTGAATATCAGGTTTTTGATCTGAAGAAGAGGGAAAGTTAATAAAGTTTTATGCTTTCAGAACCTTCATTACCAGAAGGGATTAGAAATGCTGAAGATAATCGCCATTCTTCACTCATTCTATACATAGAGTACATTTAATCATGGAATATTAATTATAAGCATGTCTGCTATCCATACATTCCACCAGATAGAATAATTACAACGGACTATTCATGCAATACTAAAAATAAAAATAAATGTGTTTTTAAAGCTATACTATCAAAAGACCACTATTGCACTATTGCATAACATCCAGTGCAGTTTATTGTTAAAACTTGCTTTGAGCTTGTTTTATCTAGAGACGCACCGATCCACTTTTTTCACCTCCGATACTGATACCGATGTCTAAAGGTTTAGAATCGGCCGATCCGATACCGATACATAAAAACAGTGTTGAATTTTGGTAACAAGCGGTACGTCTCATTGTGTGAAAAAGACTGGGATCATTCTTTTGTGCAAAGCAACATCAGATTTGACTTGAACATTTCTTTCCTGTGTTTTAAAAACAACATACAAACAGATAGAAATGTACTGAATGACTTATTTTATAAATGTGCACCAGTACAGCAGTCTTAAACCAATAGCTTCACAAGCTTGATAGACATTCAACATAAACAGTCAGTTCTGAGTTAATGGTTTAGTTTAGTACAGAAATGATTATAACATCGAGCTAATTAGCAGTCGGGATCCCTTGTTCCCGAAAACCGACAGAGGTTGCCCATCCATCACGACGACCGCCCTTTGGAACATTTACTTCACAGGTTTTGCCATCGAGTTTGTTGGCTGAGGTCGTGTGAAAAAGTTCCAGATAATTCTTCATACTGTAGAATTAGACTGAATAGATCGGCCTCTATGGATCGGCCCATTGTCACCTTCGATATCGGGACCGTGCTGGATGGAAGGCTACATTTGTAAGTTTGTGTTGTGGTGCCGCTAAAATATAATCGACTTAAATATGCATGTATGGTGTTTCAGATTTAGATTTCATTTTAACATTTGATAGGTATTATTGATCAGTGTCGTAATTCTAGGAGAGTATCCGACAATGCTTCATCCTATCAGGGATCAGAACTCTGTCTGCTTGTGAGGTTCAGCTGTTGGAAAATAAACATTACCTTTGGCCAAATTCTTTAGTAGACAGTATGTTAGCCAAAGGAGATGTAAAACAAAACAATAAAATATGAGCTTAAAATATAGAGCGAAATAAAATGTATTGACAAGAATTATACTCTATGAGTGGCATACAATCTCTATTCTATATCTGAAAATCTTTTTTTTTTCATTTTTCTGGCAGATTTTGGTTATTCGAAAAGAAAATCCAGCCACACTGGGCGCTAAAGTGTTCCTTAGCTGCTGGTCTTGAGCCACGATAATAACGTCACACATCACCAAGGGCATACTGGCATACAACGTATCCCAAACCAACTTTGTGCATAGTAAATCAAAAGATCTGCAGCCGCAAGACAAATGTTTTACAAGTTACCAAACTGTCTCACAGGAGACTTTGATTTTTGAGGTTACACAACAGCGTTACACAGGCACTCAGGCCACTGCTGCCTGCACCTTCCCACCTCTAACCTCCGACGATCACCGCATCGCCACCGAGTCAGAAGCAAAACACGGAGACGCATAAGAAAGAGCAAAAAGCAGTGTAATTGCATCTGGGCAGATACAATGAAGCCATTCATGTTGAAACCCATATTCACAATGCTTTTGGCCATGGGGTCATTTGTCTTTGTGTCTGTCTCTTTCAAACACACACACACACACACACACAAGAAGACGAGGGAGCCACAGAGTGGACGGGAAGAAATGGTTGAAAACAGCCGTGACCCCATTAACAACGTGGATTGTGTTGTCGCTGCTGTTTCATAACAAACGTGTAATTACGAATGAATCCGGGCACATGAGGTGAAGACAGTGGGCACACAAGACACACACACACACACACACACACACACACACAGGGTGTCGCAGTTATTGCTGAGGCCTGTCAAGCTCAGGGACTGTGGAATACCTATCGCGTGCTGTGTTTTGGCGCGATCCGTCTGGGGTAATAGTAGCATGTGTTCCGACTTTTCATCCCCCCTCCCGCACACATCTGTCTGAGGAGGGGCGTCACGATGATGTATGGAGCTGTTTGCCAGGACTGAGCGAAGAAGAATGGAGCCCCGCATCACTTAGCATCCCATCGCCAGACACGGCTCCGCCATTACACCTCCCAGAAGTATCAGGCACACCCCTCGCTTGAGTAATTTCACCATCTGTTGACAATGTTTACACAGCGGGCGATTTGTCATCACAAACAGCAGGGCAAAAATTAACAAGCTTATTTATGATCCAAGTTGCATTTGCACAATGACAGTGCCGTTGGTCATGTAAAACAGTCAGAATCCTATTACAGGTGTTTGAGTGAGGTGGCAGTGGAGATGCATTGTATTAATCAAAAACCCTAATGTCGCATAGGTGTGGATGGATTACTTGTAAATAATAGCTGTATCTTCAAGATGGGGGGGAAGACAAACTGACGCAATTGATGAGATGTATTAGTTTGAAGAATTGAGATGGACTTTTCCTCCAGCGCCAGGATTAAAACCCTGGGAGAACACCGCGGTTTGCACTCTAGCAAAGAATGTAGCCGAGAAAAGGTCAAACAACAAATTGAAATCTTGGCCCAATATTAGATGTAGAGTGAGAGCTGAAGTGTGGAACGAGTATGAAAACAAAAAAAAAAAAAGAGTGAGAGAGAGAGAGAAATCATGCACAGTGTCTCAATGGGCATTTGAAAATCCTTACACTGCTGCAAAGTGTCTGCTGAGTTATGGAATTGCTCTCAAATGGTACATTCCTGAAGGGAAAGAATCTCATTTTGTATGTATAACTTTGAAAAGGTCACGAGGAGATCAGACCGGCATGAGAGAATGTGTGAAGCAGAGAGAGGAGAGAGGTCTGAACAGAAGATCGGGAAGAGAAGAGGCAGCGCCAGCACGCTTCTGTGCTGACGCTCAGATATTCTCTCAACACCTGAAGTGCCTGGAGACACTGTTTGTTGCACGTGCGTCTGTGTGGCTGTGGATTTACATACGTCTGTCTGTCTGTCCTACATGAGTAATACATGAATCTTACTTATGTCATCGATATATCACATTTGTATGTGAAAGAAAGGGAATAAAACAATGCTCACCCTAAAAAGTCTTCTTGATTTAAAGGGTGTAATAATGTTATTGGTCAAATGCAGATGATTCAGCCTTTTTCAACAACTATGGATTATAAGTATTCAATTACAAAAAAGCTAGCAGAGCTGAAGTGTCAGGGAGAGAAGGGTTAGGGTTATTTATTGCTTGCCAAATTGTGAGCCCACCTGTATCTGAACTGTGAAGCTCGACTTTGAGATACTTTGTCTTTTACCTCAGACGTCATTTATACCCGCCAGCTTTATCCACATCGGCTCAGGTTGGTTTTAGTGGGAACACCATTTTTATTTGTGGCTTCTAGCAAGATGCTGTGATGCACATGTTCTCCGACCGTTAGCATTAGCCTTAGCAGAGAAGGTGAAGGTTTCACAATACACAGAATCAGTTTTGGTCATTGGTGCAAGGAAGACAAGAGCAATAAAAAAACAGAATAAATAGTATAGTGGGAAATAAAATGAGTAAAATAACCATAACATCAAGACTATAGTGCCATTATTTACAATGTAGACAATATGAAAAACAAATGGAAACAAAAACTGGACTGGATTCACATTGAAAGGTAAGTGAATTTAAGGAAACATAATAGTAACTTAAAACTCATATAGCAGTATCATTTTTCTTATTTTCTTTCATAAAGTGCAAACATATACATTTCTATACATGTTTTATTTAATTGTTTTTTTAGTCACTTCATCCTGATGAATACACTCCACTGCTGCTGCCGCTTCCTGATGGCACAGACATTGATTTTGTACGGCTCTGCAGGCAGAATGAGTTTCCAGCACGGGAAGCTTAAAGGCATTAGTTACAATTTGGGTGTCATCTGGGCCGTGGTGCAAAACAAACCACGCACCCTCTTGTCTCGAACGCACATCACAAAATAAGTTCCAAGAAAGTTTGCAGGAGGCCACCTGAGGAGAACCTGATGTGTGAGCGTTTGTTTTGAGTGCTTAATAAAGTGTTGTCTCACTCTAACTAATATGTGGCTGTGCAGGCACCACAGTGACTACAAACCACTGCTGCATGTTACGTGTTGCAGTGTTTCTGCAGGCCAAGAAAAACATCTATCAGCGAGGTTTTGCCTTTCATGAACTGGAGTCTTACTAAAAAGATAAGTCTTCTCTTTTTTTCGTGATGTGGGATTTGCATCGTTCTTTTTCAAGAACATAAGAAAGATCCTGACACTCCAATAAGTAAGAAGTGGGCTTTGGACTTTACCAAAGACACGTCTTGTCATGACAACTGCCGCATGTGTTGCAGATACTTCAGTGTTTCTCCAGAGAGATCTTGCCTCTAAATGAGCCCAATTAGAAGGAATGAACGCTTTGTTCCGACAAAAACAAACACTTCCATCACAAAGCTAATCCCACATGAGTCAGCCTCATCTGGACTTTGTTTGACATCGTGGTAAAAGAAAAAAAACTTCATGAAACATGAATACATGTATATCTTGAGTGTGGGTGATTTCACATAATCCCATATGTCCTGTCTGAAAGCACAGAGCATGAAGGTTGTATTTAATTGATTTGTCACTTACTTGGCATTGTGTTCAAATTCAAGCTGTGTCTAATTTCAGGGCCCACCTCCTAAATAAACAATGAGGTTTAGTATGAGCACATCCACATGCACCAGTATTAAAAGTCAGACATGACGCTAAACCAAGAGGAACCAGAAAGAGCAAGCTGTTTCTGCTGAGCCACATAAAAAGGATGATTTTTAGAGCTACATTTCCATCACTTGTCTACACAAATGAAGGCAGGGCAGTTTGACTGATAGAGCACTTGCAAGATTCAAGGGATTCGATATGTCGACAACTGAAGAGAACCACTCTTACGTCCTCCCTTTAAGGAGTGAAGCATGGCTCAGTAGGAGACCGACACCACAACGTTATCTCACCAATCATTTTCATTTTATTCTTTAGATTTTATTAAAGAAATATTGTCATTTCAGACAAGGTTAATGATGACAGTAAAGCGCGTCCCCAGAAAGAAAATTGGATGCAATAAATAAAAGCCGAAAACAGGACTGCCGGTAACCTCCACTCAAACAAAACTTGAATAGACAACTGAGGAGAAAAGAGTCATTTTCTTAAGTCGCCAAAATCATCTATGGTGGGAGGACGGAAAAACGAAAGCTCCCCCAGCTGGCTACCCATTCTCTCTCCTCCGTCCGTTCTCTCTCTCCTCCTCCTTTTGAACTTTCCTCCCCACGATGACGCTTTCTCCCTCTCCACTCACAGCGTAACGTTTGGTGATTGTTGTTGTCGCAAAGATGTTATGAATCTGCTATGAATCTGCTATGAATCTAATGAAACATTATTTATTTGCTGCGGCAAATCTGAAAACAGGCTCTCTGTCAAGCAAGACTACCAGACCTGACTGAGGGAGGGTTTGTGTATATACAGCAGCAGGACAAGGTCAGACGGGGACAAGAAAACTTTATCCCGTCAAACTGGTGAATGACAGCATTTTTTTGAAGCAGTATTAACTTCTGAAACACTTTATGGTCTCTGCTTTGTGTTTTCAATCAAACTTAAACCTCGTTGCAGCCATTTCACATTTCTAGCCTGATGTTGCTGTTGCCTCTGGCTGACTTAACTTAAAATGAATCACTTCCTGTGCATCCTGTGTGCAGCGTGGGCAGGTTGCATGGCAACATGCAATCTTGACATGGCTTTACTGAGAAAACACAGTCATATGTACCAGACAATACTTCCTTCTTCTTGTGTTTATATATATATATATATATGTACATATACATATACATATACAGTATATATAATAGTATATGAATATGACTTCATGTCATTAACCTCGATCTTTCTGTCCCTAGTTTGTGTCTTTACTTCCTGTCCTTGAGGCAATTTTTATTATTATCATTCATATCATATCATCACCATTATCATTGTTCTTATGCTATAATAAAAACAACAATTTCTGTCTAAGTTGATTGACACAATGGTTGTTTATCTGCTCCTGGTCTCTTTCTTCTGTCTCTACCTCACCTCCCTCTTGTCCTTTCTCTCCCCCTCCTCTCCTCTGTCCCCCATTTTTCCTTTCACCCCAACCGGTCGAGGCAGATGCTGCACATCTGTGAGTTTGGTTCTTTGAGATTTCTTCTTCTGTTAAAAGGGAGGGTTTTTTTTTGTTTTTTTGCTGTTTTGTCATGTGCAATGAATCCTGGCACTGGTTTGGCGTGAGAAGGAGCCACCTGTTGAATCTTGCACTGCAGGCACTGAAGGACACATTTGTTGTCCAGCGATTTAAGGCCACAATCAGCCTTCAAATGCTGGCCTTTGCTGGAGACTATGGTTCATTGTTTCAACAGCTGCATTTCAAACAGCCTTCATAAGAAGTGGTTCAGCTACCTGTGTCTGTCGCAGCGTGAAATGAACCATAAACACAGTCTGTTAATGTTCCTAAAAATCAGCAAAGCTCAGACGGGGTAACTTGTTTGATGTATGTGAAAAAGTGTCAGTAGATATTACTGCAGTGCTTTGAGAAACGTTGGATGTGATGCAACTTTGCTGCAACTTCATTGCATATTGCTGGTAGTTGAAATATTCTCTTTAGATATTGCTTTTTAGTGTTTTTTTTTTTTGTTTCACGTACAAGTCTTCTTTTTACAGCTTCTCCATTTAGGGCAGTGGTTCTCTATTATTTTCTGTCATGCCCCCCCACCCCCAGAGGACGGCAATGTTTTCACGCCCCCCTAATTGAAATACTATTGAGAACCTGATCATTTTTATTCATTTATCCGTGTAAACCAATGTATGAGTTGTCCTGCCCTGCCTCTCACACCCCGACACCTCACAATGCCCCACCCCACTATTTGAGAAGTACTGCTTCAGGGGTTGCCACAGGAAATCATCATTTGGTCAAAATTAGCACAATATCCATTGGCAGCCTGTTGGTCAACAGCACCAATGGCGGGCCAGTATTGTTATCAGTGATCTGCATATCTGCAGCCAGTGGGTGGGTTTATCACACACATATTATTTGTAATGTTAATTTACAATTCTAGCATAGTTTCATTAATGCGCTGCAGTCAGTCTGACTTGTTTCATATACTGTGGGGCATGTTCTTGTTTAGTTTAAGGAGCTTCCCCAGTGTGTTTCCTGCCTCTATCATTATTCCATCCCTTGTGTTCCACCTGTTTTTGGCTTCCCCCTGCCCCAGCTGTGTATTTAGACCATGTTCTCCCATACTCTTTGTCAGTTTGTCTGTTCACTTTCCATGCGTTTCTGCTCTGTTCCCTTGGGTTTAACAGTCCTTTGAATTCCAAATTTCCTGTCGGCATCTGCCAGCCGCAGCACCTGCACGCCACGTTTTATATCTCACCTACACCAACCTGCCTTTGTTATGTGTCTGCATTCGGGTCACAACATCCTTTAAGCATAACAGACAACTGCCATTCTCTCCCTCTCCTTTTATTTTCCCTCTTACAAGAGAGAGCGACGTTATAATGCATCGATCGGGATTCCTTTCCTTTATGAAAGCCGTACAAAGTGAACAAACACAGGAAGAGTCACAGAGTTTACAGCAACAGTATGTCATTTGTTTTTAAAACACTTTTTTGGAGAATTTGTTGAAATTCTCTTCACATCTGAATAGCTATGAAAGTTTCCTTAGTGTTTGTCACATCAATCAAATGTAATGCACTGCGGGATCATTTATGTACATGTCGCGTCTGACGCACAAGGGATCATTTACACACTTCTATTTCTATTTCTGCCAGAATAGAAAAGGAGAAAAGCACTTACTTCTTTTCACCATAATCAGCCTTGGCTGAAGTCACTTGAATTGTAAGTGGAACATATATATATATGTATATGTACATGTATATATATATATATATATTTATATATTTATTATATATGTTATTTATTTATTTATATGCATAACCTGCTCATATAATAGTGATTATATCAGTAGCTACAAAAGTGGTCAGCAAATCAATGGCTCTCCCGTGTGTAAACACGGGAACACACACACAGATTCCAGTGAAACACATTTGAACAATGGTGTTTTCTGCAATGTATGACACGTCCTATTTAAACTGCGACAGCTGAGGACGCGCAGCTGTCGCTTTTAAAACAAAGTTCAATCCATTCATCTTTGAAGAATCATCACAGTTAACATTAGAATGTAAAAAAAAACAAAAAACACAAACATTCATTTCATTAAACGAAGGTGAACATGAGACACATTTAGATTAAAACACATGCACATAAATCAGATACAAGAAGTGCAGACAAACAGTATAATGCAACAATTCCATCTTTATTTGGAAAGGTTGTACAATGTCTTTGGAGAAAAAAAGAGACAAGAACCAGACACCATCTAACTGCACAATAACAATTCCAGGCTCCAGTGTTCTTAAAGTGTGACCAGGCCAGTGGGAACACAGCTGGACTGTTTGGTGATTTGGGTCAATGACCACAGTGGGTTACACATTCTATTTCAATCATTCTCTCTGGAACCTGCAAGTATAAGCAGGAAAGAAATCCTTGAACTTCATGGAAACCTTTGTGTTCTTGTCTTTTTAATATTAACATTTTATAATGCAAGTGCTCTGCGACAAACTGACACTTAGCAGCAAATAAGAGAATATACCCCCCCTTTAACTGATCATAATAACTTAAATCAAATAGTCTTCCTATGTTTCCTGAGGGTGCTTTAAAAATTTCAACAGCAGCTGTTTAACTCCTGTTAACAGTTTGAGATCAAACTTTCATTAAAAAAAGATTTGACATTAATTAGGAAATGTCTGCATACTATTTTATTCATTAAAGTGCAGCAGCATGAGTGGTGCATCGATTTGAGCATGCAGCGTCTACTACTGATGACGAGACAGCGCGGTGCAGTCGCTGCATGGATACGTGGTGTCGCTCTGTGGCGAGTGGCACTTCCCTCTCTCTCATGGAAGACGAGTATCCTCTCCGTCACGAAACACTTCAGCAACATTTGATAGAGCAGAGGCAGGAGAGTAAGAACTCTGCACGCCATCGATTCTGTCACGAGTGTTGTGAAGTATGGAAATGACTCTGTAAGTGAATTCCCAAAGTCAACTCCTGATATTTAAGCCCTGACACAGAGTTACCCTTTCTCCCTGACACAATAGCCTCTGTTTAACTGTGTCCTTTAATTATTTTGCTCATACTTCTTACTTAGATAACAGGACTTTGCTAATACACTGCTGACAATTTTAAGAAAACCGTGTTCTGAGCCTGAGAGACAGGGTTTCTCTACCTCTTCCACGGTGCAGTAAAGGTGACTGACTTCAGATTGTAACAACCAAAGGACTCGCTCAACCATCAAAGGCATCAAAGGCAAACTAAACAGAAATAATAAGCAATAAGCTTTCCTTTTTTAAAAGCCAAAGCACACTCCCAGCTCCTGGTGGATCACCATCCCCGCGAGCAGGCGGCAGAGACGGCGCAGAGAGAGACAGCAAAAGTGAGGCTACGAACATCAAGAATTCCATAGATATTGTCAGTGTACAAAAACATCAAGGTTTAACCCAACCAGAATCCCTGGATGAACAGGCAGGTCCAGAGCCTGCTGAAGTCTTCAGGTCCAGTGACAGGGCTCTCTACAGCAAAGCTCGTCGGACTACAGTAGGACGATCAAAGACCACCTGGACAACAGCAGGCAGGTGTGGTCGGGTATCCAGCAGGACCAGCTTTGGAACTGTGGAAGGTGAGGCATCACTGGCAGAGCAGCAGAACCACTACTTTGCCTGGATCGAGGTGGAACCGCCAGAGGATGCTGGTTTACATCCTCAACCCATCACCACCAGCTCCATCTCCATCGTCATGGTAGTGAAGCACGAGGTGAGGGCGCACCCTGCGGGTCGCAGCTGGACTCAATGGCGTCTCAGGACGTGTGCTGAAGGACTGTGCAGACCTACTGGCTGGAGTCTTCTCCGGGATCTCTAACCAATCCCTGTCCCAGTCCACCGTCCCACCCTGTCTGAAGACCACCACCATAGACCCTCTGCCCAAAACACAGTCCATCACCAGTCTCCATGACTATAGGCCGGTATCACTGACACCTGTGCTTTGAAAAGCTAACCATTTGTATTGTCTTAGGAACTGTTTGAGGTAACTTGTGAATAGAGACAATGGGTCTGCTACTCAAGGTGATAACAAACCCACAGAGGCGGGGGTCTGGCAGGGTGATAGCTGACCCATTGAGACAGATAAATACCTTGTGCTTCCTCGAAGACAGGGAGTCTTCACTTTGTAACTGGCCTGTGTGTTGCTTTGTGAATGCTCCTCTTGTACAAGATTAAACCCTTGTTTGGACACGGAGCTGACTCCGATCTCCTTCCTATGGATCTCAACAATTCTTTTAACCCTCCCTCATTCAATCCACACCAGTTTGCCTACTTTGCCTATTTTGGAGCAACGGTGGCTCAGTGGTAGAGCGAATCGTCTTTCAACTTGAAGGTTGTAGGTAGTCTACATGCCAATTCAAGATTCAAGATTCAAGATTCAAAGTGTTTATTGTCATATGCACAGTAAAGAAACACGTTTCCCTGTACAATGAAATTCTTACTTTGCTGTCCACTCAAAAACACCAGCATAAAGTAAAAAGTAAAAAAGAGATGCTTTTGTAAAAAAAGTATAAATATACATAAGAAAAATATAAATATTACAAAGAGACTAAAATAACATATATGCATAAAATAAGTGTAAAAATAAGAACTGTACATAAAGCATGCCAATGTATCGTTGGGCAAGATACTTAACCCCACGTTGCTCTTGACGGCTGTGCCGGCAGCGTGTGAATAGGTTAGAAAGATGAGTGATAGAAAATGCGCTGCACATACCTGCGCTGTATGAAAGTGTGAGTGAATGGGTGTGAATGGGTGAATGGCAAAACTGTAGTGTAAAGCAGCTTTGAGTGGTCATCAAGACGAGAAAAGCACTGTATAAATACAAACCATTTACCAGTTATTTTAACTTTGTATATTGTTAATGTCTTTCTATATTGTACTTTCTCGGAAATGCATGTCTATTATTTATTATCTTATTCATACCATGAGAGTGAGAGAGTGAATTTGATGTGTTGGACTGTTACGGCTGCAGGGGTTTGTTTTCCCTTTCATTTTATGTTTCTCTCCCTCTCTCTCTCTGTGATAAGGTTGCAGGTGTGGGTGACTGCAGGTGTTCATGTTTGATTGAATCGTGGGTGTCTAGGCCAGATCATCCCAGCTGCAGTGGAATTCCCTTGAACCACTCACAATTGAGTGCGGTGCCTCAATTGTCAAGGCTGTGTCCTCCGAGTGTGTATTCGTCGTCCGGATGTTGTCAAAATGCATCTCAGCATCGTGTCGTCCTGATGTCCCAATTGTCACACAAATCGTCAGCTCTTCTCATGCAGTCAACAGCTGCTCATGTTTGAAGGATATATCTGCATATCCTTCACCGCCAACCATTTACATATGGAATGTACCTTTCAGCTGTTTTAAATAGATATTTTTTTTGTGGGTAAACCACAAAACAACACATGACAAATACATGTTTTGTTTTACATGTATTAGCTTAGTGTGTTTGATTGTAAAGTATAATTAAATAAAACAAACGTTAAAAATATATATTATATTTACTGGCTATAATAGTTTAGTTTGTTCTACATTAGCCTGTCTGAAGCCAGTGTACGTGTCCCTTGGATTAAGATATTTATGACTTATTTTCCAAACACAGCAGCTTGGAATGACCACCTTCACCCATGTGACCAGTAAACAAAGTGTCTTGACTCCAGGCCTCTGAAGAGCTTGTGCTTAGAGGTGTGGAGTACTCCTGTGATAAAACCATGAAAAAGAAAAGAATATTCTAACCACTGTTACACTATCAGTTATTTGCTTTGAATAAACTACAAATTATAATTCAACACAAGCGCATTTGCAAACTCTACACTCAACTGACATCATCTGTGGCCAATATCTGAAATATGCCTCCATAAAACCAGCATGATGAATATGAATGTTCACGTCAGCACATATTCAGTCCTCTCGTCACTTATTTCATCATTTAACAGCAGCATAGACCTGCAGCCATAGCTTCTTTGAGCTCACCTCTAAACCCTGTTTTCGGTCGCCTCCACAGCCACAGGCCGGATAAATGTCGTGTTAGCGGGAAACTTCCCGAAGCGACAGTGCGGAGGCGACGCAGAAGTATAAACCTGACTTGTTCGAACTTTATTTTATGCGACAAAATGACTAGAGATAAGTGTGAGATAAGTTATTCTCATGAAAACATGAACAATGACTGTATGATGAGTTGTTTTCTGCAGTGTTGTGCTGATCTGAGGAGTGGAGAGGAGAAGGCGCGTCACGTTTTGAGTGGAACTTACGACAGTTCAATTATACTTGTTGGTCGAATACATCATAGTTCTATAGTCGAAAATCTAAGTAGTAGTGTGAAATACTCAAACAAGACTATGTTCATTCAGTGCATTTTATTGACAATTTTTACTTGAGATGTTGTTCCTTAAACAAGTCAGGATCAAAGCTCTTCACCTCGGACTTATCTTTCTCTGCAAGAAGATATCCTATGGAAAGTATGACTCTTGAATATGTTGTTTTTCAGTTAAAATCCTCCCGTCGAGCAACATTTGTAACCTTCTACAGACCTCCAAAATACATTGTGAAATGTGTGATGAGGTTGCTAAACTATTGTCTATTATATGCATTGATTTTGACTGTGTTGTTTTAGTGGGTGACTTTAATAGTCATGTTGATAATTGCAAATATGGAAGTGCTAAAGAACTGTATAACTTTCTCAGCATTTAACAGATTCAACACATAACAAGGGACATAGACTAGATCGAATTATTTCCAAAGGTCTTATTATCACTGAGGCTGTGGTGACTGATGTCGCACTCTCTGATCATTACATTACTTTGATTTAAAGCGACCACCCCTGCTAATCTTAACAAAGGCACAGGAGAGGTGATCAGAAAGCATTATATTAATGCTTTTTATCACCAAGCCTGCACTCAGCTCCTGTTGATGACCTTGTGAATAGTTTCAAGACCAAAGTCATTGATTCCATCGCCACAATTAGAACCAAAGTTTCATCAGGAATGAAAAATTCACCTTGGAGAAAACCCACACTGGTACCAGCTGCCCATCTGCAGACGGGCAAACTCCAGGTTTACTACGGCATCGATACACATCTATAACAAGGAACTGAAAAATGCAAGGCAGTCGTTTTTGTCAGAGATTATCAATAGGAACAGTAAAAATGTCTGAATATTTTCATGCAATGACTTTGCAGCTTTTTTCACAGAGAAAATATTAAAGATAAGATGAACAATCTGCAGCTCCAGCTCAGGCTAAATGATTTCACTTTAGCCATCTTGTTCTCTTGCTAATCTGGCACAATTTAACCTCCTGGATCATAAAGCACTAACATATACGGTTAAATAGTTCAAACCCACAACATGCCACCTTGATATTCTTCCTACTAATTTCTTTAAAAATGTTTTTAACTGCATAGCTTCAGATGTATTGCAGATAGTAAACAATTCTCTTCAGCCAGAGCAGTTTCCCCAGGCCTTACAGTAATTAAACCTCTTCTAAAGAAATCTAACCTGGATGCTTCAGCAATAAGTAACTACAGGCCCATATCCAACCTTCCATTCCAGGGAAAGATCATTGAAATAGTTCTTTTTCAACAAATCCATGCCTTTTTGGTGCAAAACAATCGTTTCAATGAATTTCGGTCTGGATCCTGAGCACACCACAGTGATGAGACAGCACTTATCAAACTCTTAAATAACATACATCTGAATAATGATGCATCCAAAACCACTGTCTTGGTATTACTGCACCTTAGTGCTGCATTCGACACAGTTAATCTCAACATACTGATTGACAGACTGGAAAAGTGGGCGGGACTTACTTGGTAGTCCAAGCTAACATAAATGACATGTGGGGTTCCTCAAGGGTCCTTTCTCGGCCCACTTCTATCCAACATCTACATGCTGCCTCTATCTCAGCTTATAACATCTCCAACCAGATCGTCTCACATCTCTGCAGATGACACACAACTTTATATTTCAATGTCATCACATGACTGCAGTCCCTTACTTTCACTCTGTAAGTGCGTAAGGAACTTTCTCCAGCTCAATGCAGACAAGACAGAAGTGATTGTTTTTAGCCCCAAAAATGAAAGGTCAAAAGTCAGTGCTCTCCTTGACTCCATGTCATTGAGTGCTGTAGATCAAGCCAGAAATCCTTGTGTAATTATTGACTTGAGCTGAATTTTAACAACCAACTAAAAGCTATCACTAAGTCTGACTATTAACTAACAAGACACAGAAAAATATCGATCTGGATCCTGCATCCTGTAAGATGAGGACAGAGAGAGAGAGAGAGAGAGAGAGAGAGGGGAAAGGAAGGAAAGACACAATACTATACACTATAAAGCACCCAGAGATCAACAGGAACAGGTTCCCAGATGCAGAACCTGGGTTCTGATCAGTCAGCTCATTTAAAGGTGACATCGAATACTTGTATCACACATATATGTTAGTTATGGAGGTCTTCTTACATATATTAACTTGTTTTCATGATTAAATTGAATTCCCTGCGCATGCTGCTGTCATAATGCGCAGGGAATTCAACATTGCGTGTTTTATTGCCTATACTTACACTAAGGGGGACCACGAAAAAGGACTGAGTATTCTTTTTCCACACTTTGGCAACTGGTAGGGCCTCCAGAGTCCCAAATATAAGTATTGAAATGATTAAAAAGTTGATTTTGCATAAAATGTCCCCTTTAAATGTTATTGATAGTGGAGGTTTGAATCTGTGAATACCTTTCTAACTTTACTTAACTTGGTAATAATGATTCCTTGCAATGGCAGGCCTTTGAGAAGATCTTTGTAACTCATTCCCAACCTGAAGTAAAACTCAGTCACACTCTCTGCCCATCCAGCTCACCAGGTAATTCATGGGAATATTTATATTATATTAATTTGTATTTCATGTGCACGTTATTCCTATTTTGTGGCATCATGAAATGCAATGTCACACGAAATACCTTGATGTCGGCAGTTCCCTTATCATTGAGGGGTCATTAGAGAATTATTTTTGCTGGCATTGTCTTATTCCCATATGATCTAAAGCATGAATTCATTAACATTTATTGCTCATAAAGTGTGTATTGTGGTTCCACAGTTTTGTTCGTACTAATGTTTCATTTCTATTTATTAGCCAGGAAGGGAGTTCTGGTCAAGATAGAAGCATAGTACATGCATAATACAAATAATAAAACAACAGAATATAAAAGTTAAAAGGAGGTAATTAAATGAGAGTAAAAGCAGTGTCTGTAGTGAAATAATGATTTGCAATTCAATACAGTGCAAAGAAGGAGGAAGCAGTTTTACCGAATTCTGAGTTCAATCCGGGAATATTTAAACAGAGTTGAGTGGTAGACCTGGTGCTGTAGTTGCTGTTGCGGTATGATAAGAGGCCAGAAATATACTGTAAATAGAAAGTTTATCAAGGCCTTGATAGTAAATATCAGCATATGCATTTTCCTCCTCTGGTTAAGAGACAACCAACCTCCAGTTTCTGAAGATGAGGTAATCAGTAGATTATTGTTTTACAGTTATTATTGTTGTGACTGAGCAGACATAGATGCAGGCATCTGTCTGGATCTATTTATTTAAAAGGAAAGGAATTAGGTAAAGAGGAGAGAAAGATGTGGAGGGGGAAAGGGAAAATGACAATATAGAACTATAACCACTTACACACATTTCTATTTGATGCTTTTGGACTTTTATAGCAAAACTCTCCTTTAGCCCTGCAGCCATCGCTAAACTAAAACAGTGAGAGACGATGTACATAAGAAACAAGCGGCAACACAAACCTGTGCAGTGAAATCAGCAGAAGAGTCTGGCTGTCCACCCTAACCATAAATCACTGTAGCGATCAATAACCACAAAACCCAGATGGGCCTGTGCCCCGAGCATAAACAAAACAGAGTCTTACCGACTCATCCACAGTGAGCTCAAAACATCACCTTACAACTAAGGCAGATGGAGTTTGTGCAGAGCTTCCTCACAGATCAGCCATGACAGTACCTCAGACTGCACGGTCACACAAAATCACAAGGATTTCTTAAAGTTGTCAGACCGCTGTGACGTTACCGGTTTGTGAACTTCCATTTAGAAGCCTCAAGTTCAGTCATTTGTTCAGCTGCATGGTGTTTTGAAGTTTCCGAAATAAACCACATTTGGAAAAGCAGGGCTGGAGACTGAAAGCTTGGCCACTGCACTTCCATGTACACCCGCAACCATGGTGTCAACCACATGCTCCATGTCCAAACACATGCTGTGCTTTATGGTCTGTTCAACCGCATGTCAGTCAGTCAGTCAGTCAGTCATCATCTAACCGCTTTATCCTCCACCAGAGGGTCGCGGGGGGTGCTGTGCCAATTTCAGCTACATCGGGCGATAGGCGGGGTACACCCTGGACAGTTCGCCAGTCCATCGCAGGGCCACACACAACTAGAGACAAACAACCATTCACTCTCACACTCACTCCTACGGTCAATTTAGAGTGTCCAATTCACCTAATCCCCACATTGCATGTTTTTGGACTGTGGGAGGAAGCCGGAGAACCCGGAGAGAACCCACGCACACACGGGGAGAACATGCAAACTCCATGCAGAAAGGCCCTTGTTCCAACCGGGGCTCAAACCCGGGTCTTCTCGCTGCAAGGCGAGAGTGCTAACCACTATACCACCGTGTGGCCCTCAACCGCATGCACATATTATTAATTACTATTCAGCACAGATCAGATTTGAAGATTTATTTATGATAAGAAGACTTTATAAGATAGGGGACAAAAGTCGGATTTGAAATTATATAAACAAATATAAGTCACTACAAAATGGTAATTTGAACTTAGCCACTGGAACCCTAGTTTTACAACATGGACAGATGTTGTTTTGAAGACCTAAAACTTGTGATTTAGATAATAAACTCCTCAGTAAAATAGGTTTCATATAGCAACTAAGAAGTAAGCTAATTTAACCCAAGATTTGGTCTGTGGCTGTATGTTGTGTTTCCATGAATCAGATGTGCAGATGTATAGATGAAAATTCGGTTATAGAAAGACAATAATATCACGAGGGTTTTGAGATGGAAACTAAGCTCCATTAAGTCACTGGTCCTTCTACAATCAGTACATGTGCACAGGCACTCAAATCCAATTTGAACTAGTGGGTGCTGGCAAAGATTTTTGCACACCAGTTGATGCTTCCAAAAAAAAACAAAAAAAAAACTCTTGGCCTGTAATAGAGTTGTTTTTCTGGGAGCAACAACTGTTGTGCAGACATTTTTTGGTCCTTGTCCTGGACAATCAGTATCTACCAGACCACATTACAATGCAAATTTCAGTTTCATTGTTTCATCCACAGCACCTTGTTTTCTTTGCAACTTTATGACTGGCTCCACAAACTGCTTTATGGACCGCCGTCACCTGCTGTCGTCATGGGTGTACTACGCGACTTCTTCGATGTCGCAAGTGAAGACGGACATCAACATAAAAAGGCTTAAAAATCTGCGGATTCCCTTTTTACACACGTATTTCCCGCCGTTCTATCGCCAGGGGGTTACTATTACGTGAGTCATTTGACCTCTTTGCCCCAGGTAAAAGCAACATGAAAACCTAATCACAATATTCGTTTGGGGAGGACTGTGGACACGGACCTGGTGAAAGTTCCAGCCCGTGACAGCCGTAGCGGGCTGGAGCCTCAATCTCTTACTTTTATTTTACCACTTCTCTGCAACAAACTTTCAACTGACACTCAAAAGTAGGTGCACGCTGTTGCAATAGGCTCCCGCTAGAGAGGCATCATCTTGTTAGGATGGTGAAAATGCCCTGCTGATCTTTTAACCTAGCATTCATTTGGGAGGAAAGGTGATTTAAATGCCTGTGAACATGGCATGGTTGTTGTTGTTGTTGCTGTTGTTGCCAGATGGGCTGGTCTGAGTATTTCATATCGGCTGATCTGCTGGGATTTTCACACACAACCAGCTCTACCGTTGATAGACAATGTTCCAAAAACAAGAAAACAGTTATTCGCTGAGTGAAAATGCCTGGTTGATGCTAGAGGTCAGAGGATAATGGCCAGACTGGCAACATGAACTCAGATAAACGTGCATCACAACCATACTGTGTATGAAGACCATCTCTGAACTAGCAATTGAACCTTGAAGAAGACCCACAGCAGCCACATGAACACATGTTTATAAGGTTTCCTGGGTACCCAACAAAGTGGCTGGTGAGAGTACAATACATTCAAGCTGTCAATAGAGAATTTTGACCAGTCTATAGTATCATATTGTCAGTGCTTTAATACTGATAAAGGCTTTATATTAAATATCTACTCTTGCCACATGTGCAGTGACAAACACAGCAAGTCAGCAGTAATGAAGAGTTTGAGCCTACAGGTGAGCGCTGCAGTGGAGATGGCTTTTTAAAATGCTATTATGTGCAGCAGCAGAGGTGGCACGTGGCCGAAAGAACATTTAGGTAAGAGGAGCTGCAGCAGGGTTTGCAGTACAAGCATAGCAGACATTTGTTCCACACAGACCAAACATAGATAATGTGTTCATTTCCACACATTATAGACTGTAAAAATGGAAGTAGCCTTGAGAAGCCTCAGACAGACGTCACAGTTAGCTTTAAATGGAACATCCAGCTTATAGTTAGAGCTGGCTCAGGGAAACCTGGACCATGTCTTAGTTATGCTGCTATAGGCCTAGACGGCTGAGGGATTTCCTGTGGTGCACTCACACTCACTC
This sequence comes from Solea senegalensis, assembly GCF_019176455.1. Classification (NCBI taxonomy): domain Eukaryota; kingdom Metazoa; phylum Chordata; class Actinopteri; order Pleuronectiformes; family Soleidae; genus Solea; species Solea senegalensis. Next base: position 36,331,470 of record NC_058021.1, on the reverse strand, counting down.
TCTCACACTGAGGGTATGAATATGACTTCATTATATGTCATTAACCTTGTTCTTTATAATTTCATTAGAATCAGTTCATTAAAAATATTAGTTCAGTTCTTCCTTCATGACCGGAGCACAGACTCCCTCTGACACCGTCACTGGACAGCAGGGTTTGTGATCAGCAGTGCTGTCTCTCAATACACCAGACTCCTCTGTTAAATTGAATCACTTTTTAAAAAAGGCATAAAAACCCTTGACAAAAAAATCATTTAGTTTCCACCATTGCATTATTTTAGAGAAATACAAATTTTAATAACTTTGTGCATTTCAAAAATGCCTTAATGTTCAGGGTTTTATTAATCCCCTTAGGGAAAGTATTCCTCTGCATTTTGACCCATCCTAGAATTAGGAGCAGTGGGCTGCCACACTGAGTGGCGCCCGGGGAGCATTGGGGGTTGGGTACCTTGCTCAGGGGTACCCCAGCCCTTTTTGGCCGGGTGGGGATTTGAACTGGAGACCTTCTGGTTACAAGTCAAGTTCCCTTTTCCACTTGGCCACGGGCTGCCCGTGGATAGGCCCCTCCTCCCCTGACCAACTTTATCAAATCCCGGTTTGTCAATGGAATGGCCACCAGGGCCGTAGCTCGCGGAGACAGCGAGGTGCCACGCAGGTGCACTACTTTTGCACGGTCCACATTTTCAGTCATTGGAACTACATATTGGAATGATTTAGCCCTCGACATAAGACACTCACAGTCATATGTCTCCTTCAAATTCCATCTGAAAAACTGGATGAAGGAAAACCTGTCTTCATCAGTAGATTGTCCACATAGTGTTGTGTTTACATGAGAGAAGGGTGCTAACAAGCTAATGCTATCCACAGAACTTAAACCGAGACGCTCGCAGAAGAAAACACCACAAACATAGTTCTATCGTTATTGTTTGATATAAACTGCACGTGCTGTGTGTGAAGAAGTCAGACATATCAGCTGTTAGTGTGTGTGTGTGTGTGTGTGTGTGTGTGTGTGTGTGTGAGCGAGCGAGCTGCAGGGCAGGGAGACCAATGAAAGGAACAATGCGATAGTGTTGATTCTGTTGCCGCACATCGATCAATGTATGGGAAACTGTTGGGTGCACCAGTGCAAGCCCTGTTGTTTCTGTTTATTTTCTAAATTCTAATTAACCTCACGTGGGCCGGTCAGGGATGGCCAACAGGCCAGATGTGGCCCCCGGGGGTCGTATCATGCCCAGGTCTGATCCATAGGAACAGCCAAAAAAATACAAATGGAATGAATGACAGATAAAAATATCTGTTGTGTTTCCTTCTTGAACAGGAATCCTATCCTCTCACTCTCTGCGATGCTCACATATTAACCTCATTTAGCCCTGATTGCAACCCTGCAGGGATCACTGTGGGAAACAGTCGCCCATTTGATCTTTTTTGTTTTCCTCAGTTGTCCTTCTTTTTTCCTCATGCACCCTCATTTTATCAGTTTCTCCTCTGTCTCCAGCCACATTTGTCACTGACAGGTTGTTTATTTCATACAGACTTCATACAACAGTAAATAAATACATAAAAAAAAAATGAAGTTGACATGCCACTGGATCCTGAAGACTTTCTGCGCCTAAAGAGAACTGCTTATAGCTATTACCATTTTCTTTAAGCATGACACAATTCATCCTGATCTGATCTCAGTGAGACGTCTGAGTATTTTCTTATTCTTATTCTTTTTTTTTATTTTTGAAGCAGAATATCACAAAACTGGATTTAATTAAATTGAGACAGACCGTTTGCAGACATACAGTGAGAAGCCATTTGCCGAAGGTGACAAGAAAAGCGAGAGCGATTTCTACATGGGAACGATAATGTCGCCTCTCTGTTCTGCTGACCTTTATTTTTCCCTGCGCTTCACCTTTAATTGCGTTTGACTCCCACGTCAGAAGTGGTCTTTGCTAATTAAATAACACTTTGCCAGAACAAAACACTGGCATGTGTTACATGCTTTCACTGAGATAAAGCTCTTAGAATCAAAGGGCTTCACTGTAGAGTCCCAGTTTGTGCTGCGACACCAATTTGTCCACACAATAAAGCTTCAATAGAATCAGTTTGGAATGCAGCCAAGGGACAAAGAATGATGGGGTTTTTTTCTGACATGTGAACAATGTGAGATTGTTTTCTCACCACTTTTACTTTTCTCTGGACTATTTTGGTACGTCGCAGTTGCTCTTTCCAGCACATACACTGTGTATGTTGATTTGATGACCTTTGACCCATAGTAACAGCTTCTCCCTCTGTGTGTATGTGTGCTTATGAAAAAGGCATTCTCAGTAAGGAAGTAAACACGCAGGGATTTTAAATATTTACTCGAGGCTTCTAATGCGCTCACATAAAAGAGCAAACAGAGAGCAGACATATGAATATAAAAGAGGCTGCAGCAGTACGGCAGGCAGCAGACCGTGTAGTTTGAGCTGAGACTACATTTGTGTGTATGTTGCACTGCACACAGGATGGGATTTGTGCAGGAGGTTTGCCGTCAGTATCACTGTGACCGTGCTGATTACAACATCATGGGCTGTTGAGTTTCTCTCAATTTTGCAGGATTTTCAGGACTCATTGGCTTTGGAGAGGTCTGAGTAAAGGCAAGATGCCCGTGTGTCCGTGAGGACATATCAAACTTACAAATGCATGCTTTTGCAATCACATTTAAATAAGAACGTAAATAAGAACACATTTCGGAGGTTGAATAATCAACCTGAACACACCATGTGATATGCTGGGATGTTAAATATTCAAGATCGATAGATAGGGAGTATTCAGACACTAAACAAAAACATTATTTCCATTGCAGCAGCTTGGAAACTGACTTCTTATGATAAGATAAGATAGTCCTTTATTAGTCCCACCACAGGGAAATTTAATTTGTTGGCCTCCTTTTTTTCTGCTAATGATAAAAAAAACATTATCTCGACTGTTGACTCTGATACAACTCTGATGCAAAATCATTTTAACTTCATGGAAAAATAATTATTGACCCATTTATAACCAGGGAATGGTTGAGTCTCCTCCATCTCCATGTGATCATTTTGCCTCCAACACTTGTGAACTGTCGTTATTTGGGAATAAAAAACGTTGTTTTCTAAATGAAACTTAATTGAGAATGCAGCTTAGTTTGCGTGGAACGTTATTTCTTCAAAGAGAGGAAGTCACAATAATGAATAAAGAAGTGCTGTTTCTAAAGGCTTAGTAAAAAGGTTGATAGTTGTATGCTGTAGCTCTTTGTTGTGTAACCTCTTGGCTCGTTGGTGGTTTGCTTGCTTTGTCTCTTTAACTCTTCCTGTCTTGTGCTTGTGACTGGTTGGAGGTTAACAGCTGCACACACTGGCCCAGTGAGAGCTCCGGACGGTCAGCAGCCTAATGACTGACCGTCGGGGTGGTGTGTTCCCGGCTCTGTGTCGTCAGTTAGGTCCAGGTCAGGTCCTGTTCTATTACCTCGGGTCCTGCCTCTATTAAACATGATCTGTAATAATAGGTTGTCCTGACAGGTCTCTGCCCCAGCTGTGTCAGACAGCGCCAATGTGTTAACTTGTAAAAGTAATTAGATGAGAAATCGGTGTAGGTCAGGTCTGTGTTTACTGGCTCCACGTCCAGGTCAGGTTTTAAAAAAAAAAAAAAACAATATTTGAAAGAACTCAGCTTCACAGTTGGAGTTTGTCACGTCAACACTCGACTGCACCAAATACATGTGAAGCCAAACAGCATTAAATAACACACAACTCTATTACCACCTAGATATACAATGATTTACACACAATTGTACTTATGTAAATGTCATTTTCGGTGTAATGTCACGTCTTTGCCGAGTAAAGATGGCGACATGTGTTATTCACTCAGGCAGAATCATCCACTCATCTCCATCTCCATCCCCAGCAGAGTTCCTTCCACTGGAGCCCAGCTGTGAGGGAGAATGTGTCTGTGATAGTTTCTATTATGTGACGCTTCATGAGGTCGTTATGTTTGTTGCATTTCCAATGCATCTAACCACCTTATTACTGTCCTACAGCGACGTGTAATATAATCTGTTACACGCAAACCCACTTCAGCATTGTTTCATATGAAATGTCATCTGTGTACCTTTAACAATCTGAAAGAGAGATTTGGATCTGACTCCTTATTTTGAGGCTGCTCTTAGATCTAATTGTAGAAAATTGCATTTCATTGTTTGCCCCTGTATATAAAGATGGTGTAGTTGCTACATAAATGCTGTAAAACATTCACAGAAAATGTATATTCAGAGGTCTGAGGCAACATTTGTGGGCGGACAACCACCGGATTATTTGTTGTGCTTAAACTATACGTGGGCTCATGTTTCTCAAATATATGAAAATGACTCCAGACCTGCATATCAAAGTGGTCGTTTTTTTTCCGTCTGTGGCTCACAATGAAAACATGAAGGTGATAATAACCATTTCCTGTTCAAAAATATTGGATTTGTGCACCCAAAGCATTTGGTTAGTGCTGTAATGCTCATGGGGTTATTATTATTATTATTATTATTATAGCAAAAACATCCTTGCCATAAAAAACATGCTACATGTCTCAGTATCAGAACATAACTTTGATGTCATCACAACACCAGGAACAAGTTTCAAATCCATTTTGTAGTCGACATTACAAAAACCACCACAAGCATTTTAACCTCACTTTCATGGATGCAAACGTTTGCGCACAATGAAATGTGGTGCAAACTAAACCATGTTGGTATGTGAAGGCCACCATAGTTCCCTGATACAGCTCCAAATTCATTATAATCTGTAGTCTCACCATGAGAGGTGACTATTCTCAATTTGTGACCTCTAATTGCACCTTTTAATATTGCGTCCAAATATTTTCTTTTACTTTATATCCCATCATTAATGTGTGTCATTATATCCACTGTTGCGTCATTTACACTGGCACACCTGCGAGGCAGTCAGTGACTTTTTCACCTTTCACACCTCAACAAAACTGTGACTTTTCAGTGTAATTGTATATATTACTTGACCTTTGTGGGTGGCAGATAATCAGTCAACATTCAGCATGCTCAGAAATGTCCTCTGTGTCTAATCACAACACAAATGAATCCAAGCAAAAACAACATATTAAGTATAGCTGGCTAATTTGAGAACAGTTAGCATAATGGATACTTATAAAGGGATATAATCCCTGTTAAATACAGTGTTCCACCCTTGGGGACACTTTTAGCAGCATAGAGAACAGTAATAACCCTCCCCACACACACACACACACACACACACCTCCATAACTGCTGCAGTGCTCTCAGATTAGCTCGCCTGTTAAAGCAGGTTTTGCCTGAGCAGCGGGAGAGTGGACGTCATGGAGAGTGTTATTCTGCCGGCCACACGCCTGTCACTCCAGCTTCGCTGCTGCTGCTGCTGCTGCTGCTGCTTCTTTTTTCTTTTTTTCGACACTGACGAAAGTGGGACAGATTTTGTTTTTCATAAATTGCAAATTTTCAGCCCGACAGACAAAACACATTGTGGCCTTCAGGTACCTGTCAAACACCACAATTACAAGATGAGTCTACAGTGTAAACAAAGTGAGAAAAATGACATGCACATTTATTTATTTAACCACAATCCTTCACTTACTTATTTATTTTCTGTTGTTGTATACATATGTATATATATATACATATATATATGTATATATATATATATATGTATATATATATACATGTATACATGTGTATATATATGTACGTGTGTATACATATATATGTATATATATATGTATATATATATATATGTATATATATATATACATATACATGTATTCATGTACATGTAATCGTTTGGTGTTCAGAATATCCGAAAAAAGGTTGTCAAACCTGGTAATGACGATGTTCTCAAATGTCTTGTTTTGTGCACAAACCAAAATGATTCACTTTGAACGATGTCTTTGTTAACCAGAGCAAAGAAATGAAGAAAATATTCACATTTAAGAAGCTTAAACAATCAGAAATCTTGTTTTAATCATGAAAAAAGCTTCAAACCGATTATTCGATTATCAAAATAGTTGTCAATTAATTTAGTAATCGATTAATAATCGATTCATCGTTTGAGCTAGTTAGTGCATCTACACAAAAGAAGGCATACGCCACTTTCTACATAAAGTTTGGGATTTATAAAACAAACAAACTTGACGGGAAAGGTGTGGCCTTTTTTTAGAAACTCATGAGACCCATGCACATTTACGGGAAAGAGGTGGAACTGAAACTCTGATGGCAGAAGTTTAAAATGACACCACTGTGTAAAATAAATTCAAACATTACTGCTCACAACATGAACATGTACTTTTGAACAAATGGGAAAAAAAATCCTGTTTGAAATTTGAAATGAATACTAAATATGCATTTTCAGGGATAATAAGGTAAACTGTTTAAGAGTGAAATGTCCATTATTATATCATGCTTATAAGGATATTTCCATGCTTTGCGTTTAATTTCATTCCCACGTTATAATAGTTTTTTTTTAGTGTGAAGAATATTGCAACAGTGCTTAGATAACGTGCTATTCTAATTATTAATATTATGATTGTTATTGTTATTAGTGTCATCACTGTGCAGGATTGTCTGTCATTTAAGATCAGTTTATTGCCACAAGTGATGCTGGAATTCAATCAGATGTGGAGAAAAAGAAAGAATAAAATTGTTCATTTGACTCTGCTGGAGGACGAGGGAGAGAACAGTCACATCTGCTGCTCAGTGATCGCGAATGGATCGTGAGCCGGTTCTGACTTCCACGCGCTGTCCTGCTGAATCCCTGTGCAACACTGGATCTGGATCTCTGTTTGATGACATCACTGTTTAAAATGTTTGGTTTCTGAGTGTGAACGTCCTCCTCTCTCTGCATCTTCTATGATTGTTTTGGGTGATGAATATTAATGAGGTGTAACATCCAGAGTAGTGTTGTGTTCCACTGCCTCTCGTTTCAGTGTCTGCTTCGTGTAAAATTTCCCTCCTCTGTGATGACCTGCTCCGCCCTGATGTGTTTCACCTGTTTATTGTTATCCCTCCACCTGTGTATGTAGCCTGCATGTTTCCTGTGTCAGCTCACCTTGTCTTAAGCGTCCTTGACCTTATTGGAGATCAGTTAGCTTGGCCTTTTGACCTCTTTTGTTGCCCTGGGCTTTTTTGGAACTCCTGTTTTGTTTCAAGACCAGTAAAAGGTGTTTTTCTCAAGATGTGCTTTTGAGTCCACATCCAGTGTTTGTTCAGCCAGATATGCCGCGTTTTGTGTGCAGTACCTGAGGCCCACATTTTGAGTTGACTGTAGTTTATAAAGAGAAACTGGTGTGGGACGTGCATGCCCATGGTTTTGGAAATCTGAATATTTATTTTCGTCAGCACTTTCTGTTTTTTTCGAGTTCGAGGATTTTTGAGTTAATCCTGTTCCCAATTCTCCATTGGGGAAAGAGCTCCGAGAGCCAATCACGACATTGACGAGTTAATCTAATGGTGACACAGAAGAAGATCAATACCCAGTCCACACCAAAACTGTGAATGGAATCCATGGGTATTGTAGTCTTTGGCATGTGTGCGTGAGAGCAGGACCCAACATAACACAACATCATTTAGACAAATATGTGTAAATTGTACTGCGTTGAGTTCCATCACATTAGCTCAGCTGAGCTGGGCCACACTGTGTGTGTGTGTGTGTGTGTGTGTGTGTGCAGCAGAGTGTGACGGCTGAACGGCTGCATCTCACACATCTGTTGTTTACACATAGAGCATATCCACTGTGAAGCTCCTACTACGTCTTACTCAGGGATTGTGTTTGTAAACTGTGAATTGTAACGTACATTGTTCTAAACTAAATGTCCCGACTCTAAAGTAAGAACCTGGGCATTCATCAGCCCTGCAAACATTTCAAAGTAAAAGCCTTTTTTAAAAACAGATAAATAGAGTCAGGGAACAAACATACTCCAGTGCTTTTAATTTGCATATAGCTACAGAAGAGTGTTCTGTTTGTGACTTACTCAACATATTTACTGCTTCACTCTTTTGCTGTGAACCATGTGTGAGAAGTTCTCATGTCACTCTAATCTGATAATATGGGAGCCGTCACCGTGCAGGCAAGTGAGGCCACAAAGGCAGGGATCAAAATGAAAGTAAATCTTCAAAGAACAAAATAAATAAATCAATTACTTACAGAACACTGGAGAGCACAATTCAAAGGAAGAGGTTGGGACACTGGGCAACAGGGTGAATGTACAAACTGAGCTGAACACCACAGTAAACAGAGAATAAAGACACTGAAGGGTGAAACACGCTCACACATCCATTTTACTGACTCATTTGTTTTATTCATAATAATAAATAATAATGCTTATCTGGTACAAGGAACCTATAAGCTCTGGGAGATGTATTTTCATCTATAACAATTTGAAAGAAATGAAAGAATAAACAAATATTGCTAAAACTATATGTGTTCCCATACACAGTCGTGCGGATGTTGATGGAAAGCTGGTGACACACGATTATCCTGAGGCAATTGCACTGAATTGTCACATAACTGTACACAAGTGGCCCAACAGGCCACATTTCATTAGCAGCGCACACCAGCACCCCCTCCCCCCCAAACACTTTATCAGTGTCGTAATTGTTGAGGGATTTGGTGAGGCAGGGGCTAAAGGAGCGCTGAAAATGAAATTGATGTTCAAACAAGGGAGCAGCTGTCAGGAGCAGCTACCGGGGGGCGTTTCACACACAGAGGCTTTTTATTGATCAAAGTCTCACTTCATTAAGTCTGCTTTGGTTTACCTTCATCTCACTAACTAACCAGTGGGCTGACTAGTGGCTCCAGTTAGGATTAAAGACAACATGTGCATCTGTGTTCACATTAAAGGGATAGTTTGGGTAATGTGAAGTGCAGGTTGTATCAGATACTTCTGCAGAGTGAGTCAGTATGTTTCCATTCACAGTTAAAGATATAGTATGTAATATTTGCACAAAGCAAATGCACAACCATATTTGGATACTGCAGTGCATCATAAAACAACTATGAAACATCAGAATGAGAAAGCACATATTCAGTACTACTAGTTAGTCATTGTGTTGTCTTTTGTGTTTACATTATATTGAGTGTATTTTTCCTCTGATGGATCGTTCTGCCACTGAAGCGCTTCCCGTAATTCCCGTAACAATTCCCATAATTCCATGCTGCTTCATCACATCATCAAACTTGGTCTTCTGGTACATACTGTTCATGTCATTGCAGCTATGGTCGGAGCTTCGAACTGGACTACAGTCCTTGCAAGCATGAGCGAGGAGTGTCAGCCTCCACTGCACTAGGTGGCGATATGCCCGCTTTTTCACTTAGTCAGTAATATTTGTTTGATGTTGACCTCTTGTGTCACAGACCAAAACAACTCACTAGTTGGTGTGATGCCATCCACTAACTGAATTCTTTAAGCTGACAGAGCATAAATTCAGTCTTTGAGAATTCTGGAACAATTTCAGTACAGACTAACACAATAAATATAGATTTTTTTCATGTTTACTTACCGAGTGTGTTTCGTACTCTAGACAGTGTTTGTATATTGCTTGTTTTTTTAAAAGGGAGACAGGAGGAAAGCACCATGATTTACACATTGTTTTTGACAGTAGAAAAAACCTTACTTCAGCCAATCAGCCACCTTCCTCACATACAGCGTCAACTGCATGCACATCATTTTAAATGGAAACGTGCATCAGACACAGTGGCATAACGTAGTTACAACGGGCCTCAGTGCACGCTTTAATGACGGGCCTTTGTACACACGAGAAACAAAGCACAGCCACACACACACAGACTGTATAAACAACAATGTTGATTTCACTTGGGCTATTGTATCGGAAATGTAGAGAGGAGAGGTAAAAGGGGAAGCAGTCAGCACCATGGACAGCGCTTAGTAAAAGTGCTGAGAGGTGAAAACAATGCAACAGAGAACAGAGGAGCTGTTTAATGTTGCCATGGTGCTGAAATCACCACTGACGGTGACCAAAAACATCCTTGAAAAAGCACTTGTACCTATTTGATAAACGCGCTGTGGTGCGAGGCAAGCTATTTGTAATATTGTCGTATCTTAATAATTTGTATGCAGACTATCCACAGCCTGGTAACATTAGCAAACCTACCCAAGTTGTAATATCTGTATAACTTGTCTTAAGATGTGCTGTATATCCAACTAACATTACAGTGATTTGGGAGTAACTTAATTTCAATATAACTGCATGGTTGCTGCACACGGGCGCAGGCAGCCCCATCGATGTGGGTGTCGGCTGAAGCGGCCCTGCTGCACCGCAACTCGGAGGAGGGTTGACTGTGGGTTGGAGATTGTTCTTAAAAAATCTAAAGGAATCTAATTTGGGGAGTTTTGCAGTTGTTTTCCTCTTGTTCTTTTCTTCATGTATTTGTAATGCATGGCTAATGCTCGTATGTGTGATGTGCTAGCCAAGTCTGCCTGCTCAGATTTAGAGCCTAACCCAGCTTTATTATATCTCGTTTGGAAAAGCTTATGACTTTGTAATAGATTGCTACCAACTATTTTCCCTCGAAAAATAAAACCATGATACAGGTAGGTATGCATGTTAAAGAGTATATAATGTATAGTTCATATTTGAGCACAAAAGCTAGATCTGTATTATTAATTGTATTCTCCCCATGGCCATTTGAACAAGTGCACAAACATGATTGACTCCCATATGGTAAAACTTACCTTCCTTTCTTAATTCTTGAAATGTATCAAGCACATATGGAGAATCTTTTGAGAAAAAGAGAGATTTGTGAACTTATACAGCTGCAAAACCTCAACATGGTGCTGGCCAAAGCCCAAATCTTTAGATTTTCTTCGCTGATATCATGATCTCTTGCCACCTGGTGGGGGTTTCACTCATGACAGTTTTCATGTCAAAGCAAAGTGTACATCATGTTATAGAGCATGTTATCAGTGCATCACAACCTCATACAGCCCCACCTCAGAAAACAAAACTTTCCTTTTACAGTGAGCTTCACAGAGAATTGCAGCAGTTCCACTTCAGAAGAGAACGCTGTCCTTCACAGTCATGTATCATCACACACTGTGCAATAATTAGAAGCACTGTAATGACCAGAAAAAAAGAGAAAAAAAAAAGAAAAAGCCCTGCCAGGCTGATTAAGAAAGTCGCAGGATGCAGTCTGGCAGTGGGATGCTGATCACATCAATTTGTGTAATCAGACTAAATTTACTTTAATGAAAAAGACACTCCCTACTCTACAGCTTTACTTATGCGGCATTTCTCAAACTCCTTAAATACATTAGCTCAGTCAAGTGAAGTGAACTAAAGCGTGCAGGACCCAGAATTCATTAGAAATCCAAGAAGATTCCAATTAAAGTAAACTGCTCAAACATACAGGACACAGTCTCTTTCATTTAAAAAGGAGAATCACATTTTCATCTGAGTGTACATTACTGTACATATACTGGTGTCAGCATGACAATGTCATGTTAAAATGAAAAAGTTTAACAAAGAAAAAAGGTCGAAAGATACAAGAATGTGCAATAATAATACATTTTTTTTAAATGGCACATTCCATATGCTCAAATTAGATTTATATAATTGTGAAACTAAAAGTCAAGTTACTCAAGCAGCAAATACACATCATCAATGCCAGACCATAAGCAGCTCAGAAAAGAAAGAAGAGAAACAGAATAAAGGAGTGCATGCTCATTACTCATCGATATAAAGTAGTTTGGAAACATCGATTTTGGATAATCCCAGTGAATCTATAACAAGTTCAATCCTTTGCTTTCATAAACAAGTGCCAGCTGTTATCTTTTTCTATATTTGGAACATCTTTTTGGACTCTATTGGTGAAGATGGTAGTATTTACCAACCGACACCAGCCTCTGTGGTTGCCCTGGATGGAGGAGAGCAGTGAGAGGAAAGGCCGGGGACTGGCGATGTTTATTAGCGAGAGATAGACGGTGAAACCGAGCGCGTGTCTCTGCACCAAAAACATTTAAGCACTCGCTGTCTGCATTCTGGCCTTATGACTTTTCACGTTGTTGTGTTTAATGTGTACATCCCTCCCTTGGCCGATGCAGCAGCTGCGTCTGAGCTGCTCCACAGCGCAATGACGTCCCTCCTGCTCATTAGCGGGGCTTTCATTCGCGCCGCACCCTCTTCCACTCTGGCTACTTTCAACCAGTATGTGCAGTGCCATGTATGGAGAGCGAGACGCTGGGCCTGCTGTATGCTAATGTGTACACCTCTGACCCGCTGCATCATGGACTATGTCAACCTCTGTGTGGAGAGCACGGTGCCAACCCGGAGGCTACAGTCGGAGTGGATTGACAACTGGCTGCATGGACGATAGACGACCTCACGAATAGGCCACAGCATGTGAGGCTGGGTAACTGTGTGTCTGGGGTGGTAGTTACAAGAAATGTGGCAAAGTCTATTATAAACCCAACAGCATGACAATCCAGAGTTGAGACCAGGAGGCAGAGTTGCAGTCTTACTTCTCTGTGCTTCTTGTTGAGCAGTCACCGCCTAAAAATCCCCATAGAGACTCTATGTGTCCCTGACCTACTAAATTAAATAAATCAACAATAAACAGAAGAGGAATTAGACATAAATGGGTCCATGAATACCACTTCTGTGTGTGGACTATTAAACAGAAGATCACTCTATTCAGTTTTAATGAATTATCTAATTACTGACAATCATGTTGATGTATTCTGTGTAACTGAAACATGGCTACATGAAGAAGACGATGTTAGTCTAAATGAGTAGACACCACTCACACACACTAATACTCATATTCCCAGCTACAGTCATTTTCATTCTCGCTGTTCATCCAATAAGCAGCCTGAGGAAAGCTTTGAGTGAAAGCTTCTCAGCCAATCAGCGGCTCTCTACCCCACATGTGGACTCTCAAGCCCTAACTAATGCCTAGTGTCGGTCTGAAGGAGGCCCGTGTAAGCCGACATGCAGAATTTCCAGCTTTATCAATAAAATTCCCATGATGCATTTCAAAGAAGAAACAGCGTCCACTTCAAAGTCATGACAGCAGCTGGATCCCTCCTTGTACTGTGCAGTGCATGAAAGGTGTCATCACCCGCAGGTGTGTAAATGACACAGTTTGATCAGATACTAAGATTATAGTTTTTGGCTCATGAGGAAGGTAACCATGTTACACACCAATGAGAAAAGTCACTTTTTAATGGCAGTAACTGTGTTACTTTTAAAAGTCACGTTCTCCAACAGTGCCAAAAGAGATTTAAAGAAAGGGGGATCGGAGGTTTCAGATGATGTTACATCCATCCATAGTCTACCGCTTTATCCTCCACATGAGAGTCATGACATTCTAATGGGTGATCCACTTGTTGTGAAGCAACAATGCTAACCACTGTATCAACGTGTGGCCCAATTATACATCATTATGATAATATGATCATCTACACAGTTACAGTGACCCCTTCAGGCCTAAGTGAAGTATGTCTGGACATCCTCAGGCATTAAACTTGTTCCGTTTCCCACCCTGACACTTCTCCATCTCCTTCACCATCTTAACTCTCGTAAACTGTAAATGTCCTGCTGATGCTTTTGCTGCAATGTTGCAATTTGCCTTCTCCAGTCATGATGGGCGCTTTTGCAAAGACGCGTGACTTTTGGAAGACAATGAAGGAGAAGGAGGCCCAGAGGAGGTAGACAGGTGGAAGATGAAGGGCAGCATGTCTCTCTCATTCCCCCTGAACATCGCTGAGACTCGCTTCGCTGAGCTGAGCAGCAGGTACAGGCGCAGTGGCACTTCAGCGAAATTAATAGTTGACCTGCTCACCACATTGCAGAGCGAAGAGTTATGGCCGGGGCGCCGCGGCAGGACAGGCAGCAAACACGGCTAACAATAGGGCGGCGGGATGTTTGATGAGGGGCCTCAAAGCAGAGGCCAGGAGGTTAAGATGGATGGATTAGCTTTGTTATCAGAAAGGCCACAGAGGCGTCGCACCAGCCATCCTCAGTGGCTTATCGTCACATCCAACTGGCTAATCCAATTCCTGCTCTTCTCGCTGCGCTTCCTCCTCCACAATGACTGAGTGGTGTTTCTGAATTTGTAGGAGGTGACTGAAGCCTCACATTTAAGATAAAATGTGTTAAACCATGAATGTGCAGGTCTTTGGAAAACACACACACAGTTTCATTATGCGTCAATTAGAGTTGTAATTCTTTTTAACAGAATTTTAAAAATGAAGAACCACAACACTGCAATCCTGATTTTTCCTCCCCTCTCCCTCACCAGACTTTCTCTCTGTAATGTCAAGTTTTTCCTACAGGACTTCCTGTGAGGTGCAGAAACAGGCACATTGCTTTATATGATATTATTGGTTTATTTTAGAGGTGGAATCCACTTCTGAAAATGTCTGTGGGCCTTTGATGGTGCTTTTTAGCCTGTGTATGCAGCTGGCTTTACTCACGCTGTGTGCTTCTTCCACCTAACATGCTGAGCGCAGTCAGCGCTGTGTGAACTCATTTAACAACGGGTTGAATTTAACAGACATTTGTTTGTATTTAAAAGTCGCAAACTACAACTGTAACCACATAAACTGTAAACTTACAGCTCTGATTTAGTGCAAACATGTAACTTTTTAAACAAAATACTCAAGTGGTTCATGAATGTATGCATTCAAAAACTGAGACAACAGGATCACCATTTGAAATCTGAGTAAATGTTTTGCTGACAGTCTTTGTTAAATTGTCCAGCCTTGTAAATAGATTTCATTTTTCATTAGCTGTGTTTTTCTTCACTCTTGGTCTCAGATTGGTCTCAGAAGAGCTTGGGAATTTCCATATACGGGCCATTCTACCGAATTCGTGCAAATTGCTGTCCCACAATAAAAAAACTATTTAACAAAACAATTAAGAATTCAGACCTTCAATATTTACTAAGATTATGTTATGATCTAGTTAAACACAAGACTGTAACTATTTAGTAATTAAGCTAAATATATACAAAATCATCATTTATGCTACCTTCCTAGGTACTTTCTATTGGGAAGTAGTTGTCCCAATCTCTAAGCCCTAAATTTCAATCCATGAAAATAATACTTAAAATAATTTTGTCATTTTTTCCAATGATGTATTTTAAAATATATGTTTGGTTTCTTTTAAACAGAATGTAAAACATTTAGATTCATTTTGAAGTTTTTTTTTAAATTACAAAACATGCTTTAAAAAATGCTGTCCCACACTTTCATGTCACAACCGTAACACGAGTTGTTTTACCACATGGGTGGAGCCTGGTTTTAGTCACACCCCAGAATTTCTGACCAAGAAATGACACTGCATCCCTGTGCCTCATGGCTGCATGGTGAGATATTACCTCTCATAATTTTTAAGTAAATGGGCTCCAAAGTCTGAAAATCAGCATGTTACATTAATAATTGTCACAACCGTACACATATTATCTCCAAGTAAATACACTTTTGGGGGCTCAAAACAAAATATTATGTTTTGTTGTGTGTACAACTGTTCAAACATATGTTCCTAGCCATTTACTTGTTAGCATGTTTGAGTTATGCTAGGAATTAGCTAAAAATGTCACAACCGTAACAGTCACAACCGTAACGAATTGTAACGTTACGGTTGTGACATAATCATTATGGTGTACGGTTCCACATATTTAAGGACATTTTTCATCATTATTATTACATTATACTCATTAAACATGATAATAATAATAATAATAATAATAATAATAATAATAATATTGTTATTATATTTGATTTGTAAAGCACATTTCATTTTTAAGAATCTCAGAGTGCTAAATAATGTTTGATATGATAAGGAAAGAAGGAAAGAGAACGAAACTAGAAACGAAAGAAAGGAGGAAAGATCAAATCTATCAGTGATTTATCTGACAGGGAGCAAAGGAAGGTCAGAAGATAATGGCGAAAAAGACAGCAACATCACAGGCTATTGGTGAAAAGTCAAAGAGAGATGGAGAGATTGTGCACAACTTCCACGCCACCTCCCACACCCTCTGCCACGCCTTCTCCCATGCCGCCTCACCTTCCACGCACTTCTAGTGAGACTGTTACTCCACGCACTTCTAGTGAGACTAATAAGAGACGTTGGAATGCGTGACCACAGAAAAAAAACTTGAATGGAAGAAAGAAAAATATAGAAAACGGTGCCATAGATTGTGCGTGAGGCCAGAGAAGTCAAAATGTTCTGCAAGAACAAAAACTCAGAAGGAAGTATGGAAGCACAGAGTTCCTGCGCATATCAGAAAGACCCTTCTTTTCCATAACACACTCATGCACAATTTGCAGAAAAAAATACAAGTCTGCTAATTATAAAGAGAAACATGGATTAAGAAGCGCATTGACAAGCAGGTTGCTCAGAAAATACAATCTCGTTTCTATGCTCAGAGAAACACTAGGCAGCTCCCACAGGCAGCTCTCAACACGACTGCAGACAACCCACATCTAAAGTTCACATATCAGAGACATAACATTTGTGTTTGTAAAATTCACATTAAAAGGCAGGTTATGAGTTAATATTAAGCAATAAGGTTGAGGGGATATAATACAACCTTGCAAACAAAATACTGTGGTCATGAGCAAAACAGTGCGGTCACTACCGTAACAGTGCGGTCACTACCGTAACACTGAATGTTTTGTAAAATAAAATAAGAATTGAGTCATTAAATAACATTTTATGATAACTATTGGTTAAATATACATTCAATGTAATAACTAATGAACTCTGAGATCTCTATGATCAGTGTAATTCATTTTACAAAAAAGATTGCATTTCAATTTTGATGAGTCTTAGAAAATAAACTTTGAAATATTGTTTAAAAAATAATTTTAAGTGATTTAGTTGTAAAACCCTTCATAATAAATTACTAAAATTATTCTTTAGAGGGTGTATGGACACACAATATTAACAGATTAATATAATGGTTTTTATTGCAGTGTGTTGCTGTGTTACGGTAGTGACAAATTTCAGGAGTTGAAAAACATTTCAAGAACAGGCAGACATTAATATATGAAATTTGACTGCGCCTTTACTAGATATGTACCATTGAAATATGGTACAATATATGTATGGACAAGGTTTTTGGAAAAAAACAACTTTTGAAAATGTGTTTCCAACTCTGGACTTTGCACGAATTCGGTAGAATGGCCCATACATGAAAAGAACAATGCAGTTTTTACATCCTTAAGGGGATAATTAATTTTTATTTTTCTCTTCTTCCTTTTTTTTTTTTTTTAATAAAGTCTGGCCAGTCACGCAAGCATGAAATCGATATGACATGTAAATCAGGATTAAATTAGATTTGTCTGCTCTCAATGAAGATCATTTCTAATTGATTCCAGCATAGACTCCGTGCTTTAAATGAATATTCCGGCTCTGATTCAGGACTGCTTTACATATTGTATATACAGTGTCGGCTGGATTTTAGACAAAATGTGGGGTTAACCAGGCTAATGACATATTCATTTTCTGCAATGGGAATCTATGCAGTGAAGTAAATGGGCTAACCATTGTCCGCTGGCAGCTGCAGACGAGCTCTGAGCTCAGTCTCTGTACAACAAAAGCTGCAGTGGCTCAGATTTACATGATAATGGAATTGATCAGAGTGAAACTCAAATTAATAACTGGGGACATATGGCTGGACTTATAGAAAACATGTATAGATCACTTATTTCGGTATTTTTATTCAGCGATGTCTCCAAAAATTGACTTCTTTCTTTTTAGTCTAGAGTGGGAATTCACTCTTCTGTTAACCTCCTGCTGAAAAGGTCACAGTCAGTGGTTTGGGTCTGACAGAGAAGCCCCTTTTGTGCTGGTGTGGGTTCACTGATCAAATTAAACATAACCCAGGTCATGGGTTCCTGAGGGCAGGTTGTATAGTTTCCATGGCCCTCTGCCATCGTTCGCAGCTACTGGAACCAATCCAGATGTCTGTGATATGTAGTATCTCTATTCTTGTGGAATAATGGAGCAAGGAACTATTATTATTATTATTACAACATATATATATTATGTCACTCCTATTATTATGTTTTTTTATTATGATTTTGGAAGTGAATCAACTTATAAATAAACAAATGAATGCATACAACAGATCAGGGTCCTTCAGTTTTTACAGCGGCTGAATAATCCTTCTGATGTGACCTGTCATGTGTACAAGTCATCAGAAGAAGGACAATAAACAAATGATGTAGTACCACAGTCACTCAGTATTGCTTTGCTTAGTAAATATAGTGTTATAACTGTTTTGTAAATGCATTCCCTTACATTATAACAACAATAATAAAGTAATGTACTGGCGAACTGTCCAGGGTGTACCCCGCCTATCGCCCGATGTAGCTGAGATTGGCACAGCACCCCCCGCGACCCTCTGGTGGAGGATTAAGTAGATGATGACTGACTGACTGCTGATTATTGTGTTACTGTCCAACACTGATCAAATTGGACTGCCCAAAACCGTCCTCCCCCATGTTGGCAGATGAGACACAGACCAAATTAGAACCAGAAAAATCAAGGGTTCATTTATTCTAATAAAATTGGTCAGGCACAGTCGTCCGTCTGTGGTCAGGCACAGTCGTCTGTCTGTTAGCCAAAAAAATGTGCAGAAAAAAGTCAAGATTGACAGGTGAAAATGTGATGAGTCGGGTGGGAGGATCAGCGGGACGTCTGATATCGCTTGAAGAAGAACACGTCATCCGTCTTTATAAATGTTCTGTGGTTTAACAAAGTCGAACAAATGTATCAATCCACTATTTTAAGAGTATAAAAGTGACCTTAAAGCTGACCATCATCAATCACGTGTGTAAAAGAGTATGAAACCTATTTCACTCTTTGCTGTTTTCCGGGTACTTTACTTGAAAGTATCCACATTTAAACATCTATGCATGCACTATAAAATAAAATAAGGAAATAAACGTCATGAAGACAAAGTCTGGCAAACGTGGAGGTTTTGTTGACCTGGATTAAATATCTGATGCAAATGTGATGAATAGTTTGTTGTTTTCCCCTCCTCACTTCTGTCTTCTACTCAAAGTGTCTTTAACATTTCTACTTAGCAGTTTGATAAACGCAGATCACGCTGAGGCATTTGTTGGTTCTGTGGGGCTTGTTGCTGTTGCTAGGCAATAGATCACTGCTGTCGAGGCTTTGATCAAGACAAACATTACAAGATGGTCATTTGGAAGTCTGTGCATGGCTGTATAGATTCTGAGCAGAATATTTACATTTACTTTTATCTTACCGACCCCCTTAAAGCAGGCAGCTTTGGTGAGATCTGGGACACGTGGACCGAAGCTTCACCACAACCCTTTGGGACCTAAACTTATCCATGATGATCCTCTCCATGGATCCCCTGAGATGTCCATGCTTATATATATATGTAAGACAAAAATCACGCTTATGTAGCTCTAGGTTTTTCGTATCAGGGTAAGAAATGAATCATCTCCAGTGTAATTTTCTCCTTTTTTTTTTTCTCCTTTTTAATTCCACTTTAAATTAATTCTAAATTCCAACTTCACTGCCATTGCAGTTCAAAGGATAAAATGGCAGATCAGTATGAGCTCAAGTGAAATATTATTTATCACCTAATGTTGAATAACCAACCAAACTCTATCATATTAAACAATCAAAACAATACAATAAAACACCTTTAAGCTGGAACAGCTTTGGAGGCTGGAAATTCAAAGCTTCTTTTCTATATATTTTCTACTGCTTTATCCTCCACATGAGAGTCGCTGGGGATAGTTCAGCAGGGTCACAACAGGGTCACATACGGCTACTATACATGCATATGCAACCACAAATGGGTTTCGTCAAAGGCGCTTTATAAATCAAAATGATTCTTATTATTATATTTGGAACAAAGTAGTTCATAGCACATGTCTGACAAAGGCATGTACTGCTGTGCGTCTGCTTTCACACATCTGGAACACACAGCCAATGACATGCCATAAAACGGGTGTGAACGCCGCAATGCCGATTTTAGAACAGATTGACGCACGTAATGTACACGTTCACGCGTCTTGTGTTTGAAAAAGGTATGTAAAAGCTTAACTCTAACTTCCTCCACATGACCCCTAACCACAGACATGGGGTGGAGTGGCTCCACCCCATGTCCCCATGACATGTAATGTAATGTAACATACTGAGTTCAAGGCATACACAAGGGTGGTTGTGATAAGTCCTCAGCAACTGTCCTGGGAGGACGTGACAAACACTCTGCACTGTTGGCTGCTGTGAACACCAATCAATACACTTCCCTTCAAAGTTGTAACTGTATACACTAACTTTAAGTCGTTAAGAGCACAAGACATACTGTACCACATGGCAAACCTGTTACATTTAGAGGAACAATAGATTTCTGTCAGTGTAATGTAAATACAGTGATTTGAGAGAGAGAGAGAATGACACTCATGCACCTCATCTGAGCTCTGCTTACAGCCTTTGTTCATTCAATCCAATCACGGAAGACTCTGACCAATCACAGGACAGATCACAATCTGCATCTCGCTGTGTTTGCTGTGAATCGGGCCAGGTCGGCTTTGGGTTTGAAGTCGTGTTATAATTTCATAATCTAATTGTCCGGCCTGTCGAGAACTCTGCACACAGGTCCTGTACCTTTGGTGGACATAATGCTACTGCAGCACTGGACAGCTGTCCATGTGACTGTGATGAAAGCTCACACTCTTATGTCCCAGAAGAGTCATATGAGTCAAGGTCAAATAAAATAAAATATATAAAGTAAATACAGTGATACAGTTACTACAGTATTTAATACAGAAACACCTTACAACCACAAGACCGAGACAGATGTGTCTCATGAAAATAAAACTTTCTTTCCTTCTTTCTTTATTTATTTCTTTCTTTCTGGGAGTTCAAAAGTGTGAATGTGGCGATGTCTTAATGCCACCAACATCAGAGAGGGAATGCAGTGGGCTCTGTGTGCATGGCATTTTTTTTTTTTCTTTCCTGGAAAGTTTATCTTTCCACTTCCACAGCTCCCTCTGATTCTTGTTGCCACATCCAATTTTGAATCTGTCAAGAAAGACTGCAGGGGCGGCATAATCACTCCGGGGCTCTGTGCTATATGATCTGACACAGGAATTGTCCAATACATTAACCCTCACCACACACACACACCAGGAAAAAGGGATGTGACTTTTTTAGGCCGCATTTTTGGTCAATATGTTTTATCATGTTTTCTTGTCATATAATGTATGTTTTTTTTTTATTATTATTATTATTATTTCATTTGTTTTATGCTCTTTTTGTCAGAAATGAAATGTCGACTTCCTCTTGAAGAGGTTCAGGTCCAGCACCAGGTATTTTAGTCGGGCTCAGCTGTTCTTCAACAGAACATGATGTCAGTTTTGTAAAGGATTTTCACAGGTAAAGAAAATTAGCCGGTAACTTCATGTGGAATAATAACTTATACGAATAATAATAGACTGCAGCGGTATGGTTTCTTCCATGCCCCATTATTCTTGTGAAAAAAAAGTTGTCATATTACTGTAATGCATTACACGTGATATGATTGTAAACATAGTGACATGACACGCAGATGCAGAAGGCGTGATGTTTTTTCTTTAAATATGACTAAATAGTAATGTGTAAGAGTTTGGGAGGATTGACAGCTGATACTGGATTGGAAGCACAAACTCGGGGAGGTTCAGGTTTGCAGGTGAGAGTGTCGCAGTTTCAGTTCCGATGTGCGTATCGTTCCAGGCTTAGACGATGGCGTTCAACTCATCATCTCAGCAAGAGTGGACCGTTGCTCTGCAGCTCCTCCACATACAGTCATGTGTTCATCTAAATGAGGTCACACACAACGCTATCATCTCTCTCACCTGCTGTGCCAGTCTCAGCTGACATAGGGCGATAGGCAATAGGCAGGGTCACACCCTGGACAGCGCTGTCAGGAATATTCAATTATTATTATTTATCATTATTAATATTATTTTAAGTACTGTGTGTATTATCTGAGTCCTCTGTGCCACAGAGCTCCACTGTTGTCAGAATCAAGGCTATTAAAAACACATCCGTTGCATTGGGTGTGACATTATTATTAACTATCACTGCACTTTATTTATGTGATTTTGGTCGTTCTACAGACAGGGCCAGCCTGTGGCCAAGGGGAAAGGGAACTTGACTTGTAACCGGAGGGTCGCCGGTTCAAATCCCCACCCGGCCAAAAAAGGGCTGGTGTACCCCTGAGCAAGGTACCCAACCCCCAATGCTCCCCGGGCGCCACTCAGTGTGGCAGCCCACTGCTCCTAATTCTAGGATGGGTCAAAATGCAGAGGAATACTTTCCCTAAGGGGATTAATAAAAACTAACTTTAATAATGGTATTAATACATGAGCAAATATTTTCCAATAGCATTGCTTGTAATTGCCTCCTTATATCCCCCATTTACAATTTCTGTTATTATTCTGTTTCATTGTGAATATTTCTCTGTGCAAAAACTACTAATCATATCACTATTCATTAGCTAATTAAAGTCCTTGGCACATGAAGGGACTCAGCCCTGTAGCATGTGCTGCCCAACTCCTTACAACAGAAGCAGTAATTGTTTGCCAGTCATTTTTCATCTTTGGCGCTCCTTTCGCTGCATTTGTTCGTAAAAATGTGGAATACTCATTTTTAAACCATGTTTGTATCTTTATACGTAGAAAAAAGTCTTAGAGAAATCTATATACAGTATGTATGAACATATGGTGTTGCAGAAGAATTTCACTTCACTTTCATTTGATCAACAGCCTCTTAACTCCAATTCCTTTTCTACCAACGCAGTCTGCTCTGCAACTCTGTTTGAATAAATGCAAATACATTTACCCACAGAAATTCAGTTTCCTGTTTGAAACCAGTGACTGGAAAGGAACAATGTAATATCTGAGACTTTCCAGATAAATTCTGTTTTATCATTTAGGGTTACTATTTGTATGTAATGTAGTACGCTGCAACTGAAAACCCACCTCACGTTAACTAGGGTCACTTTTTCTTTTTAATGTCCTTGACCCATACACTGGTTGTTGTTGTTGTTGTTGTTATTGTTCTTCGTTGTTAGCTGTATGCACTTTCAAGGTGAAGTCAAGTAAATCTCGTTGTACAACTTGTATAATGACAATAAAGGCATTCTATTCTATTCTATTCTATTCTGTATAGTAAAAAAAAAAAACCTGTCCACTTTCAAACAAAAAAAGTCTGCACATTTTCGAGATACGTGCGTTTCCACAGCGTAACATGTGGCTGCTGTGAGGACACAGTGGACACAGTGGACACTGGCAGGACAGAGGTAAAAAAGGAAATTCAGCAGTGACCTGAAATAACAGTAGGAGATCACTTTGTATGTCTCTGCACTCGTGACAGCTGTGTCCAAAAGCATTATGTTTGTGGCTTGTCCGCTCATCTTCATTCTTCTGCATTGAGTTTTTACTTGAGGAAATCCTTTCAAATTTGGCACAAAGCTTCACGAGGACAATCTTGGTCTACGGTCAAAGGTTAGAGTGGCCGCTCCCTTGTGAAGGCAACCAGTTACACTTGGAGGATATTTAATTATCTGCCACAATAACCTTGACACAAATGATCGGGGGGGTTTGAATTTGATGATGAAAGACCAACAGTAAAGGTAAATGTCGGAGTTAAACACAATGGATATTTATATTTCAGTATAGAATTTGTTGAGATGATTAAAATCATATTTGTTCAAAGTTCTCTTTATTAGAGGCAAATTGAAGCACAACCAACAGCAACCAAAACTAAATAAAAATAGACACAGACAACAATAACAGAGACAAGAAAAGCCAAACAGCGACACAATTACTCTTTCAGAATAGGCCACATTTACTCCTGGCATTGAAATGTGTTTTCTGTGATAGGATTGGACTCAAATAGTGCCTGACCACTTGTAAGTACAGGTGTAAATATGCCAAAGCACTTCGGGAGGTGGTCGGAGATACATTGTGGCCACATGTGAACAGAAATGTAAATGCAATGAGTCTCCGATGCGTCTCTGCTCCACACACAACAACTACGTGAGTGGAACTACATCGGTGGCTTCAAGCACAGCTAACGTCAAAGTGTGTTAGCTTGTGTCAGAAAGCAAAGAGGAGTCCAAACAAACTTCCTTTGTTGTTGATACATCAGCACAGAGAGGGCGTGACGGTGATTGGAGAGCAATCCTATCTTGATCTAGACACCGGAGACGCATGTTAAAGGCGACATCAAATGCTTGTATCACACATATATGTTAGTTATGGAGGTCTACTTACATATATTAACTTGTTTTCATGGTTGAAAACCTCCTAGTCGCTGCAAACAAGCTGATCAAAATATCTCCTCACTGACGCTCTCGTCAGCCACGCTGTTTCAGACCAAAACCACACCCCCAGAACGTGGACTGTGTTGTGATTGGCCAGCCAACGAGAGCTTTCCCACTGTCCTGTGATTGGCCAGGTACCTGGAAGTGACGTAATAGATAGGCCAGCTCTCAGATACACAGCTCCCCCTCTGGCACGGTGGATGCTCTGCATCACAGCAGCTACAACGAGTAGTTCTTCTTCTTCTGCGGTTGAATGTACGCAAGTGGTACGTGGTGAGAGGAGTGGTGAGGTATACTGATGACAACATTAACATACAGAAGTGCCGATCCGCTTTGCAGAGCCCAGGAAAACAATACACACACAAATGCAGCGTTAATTGGAGCTTCCGGTCTATGTCGACTTTAATACTAGGTGTAAATGCATGTGGTGAAGCGCTAGTTTCCATCACTATCTATGTTTTGGTTTGCACCAGGCTCTGATTGGCTCATTTCTGGCAAAGAATAAAGACAATACCCGACTCTGGACACTGACCTTGGAATAGCTAAGTCTGCATAATAACATTTTCATGATTCACAGTATTTAATAACTCTAATAACACTTTAAAAACACTTCAGAAAATGATGACCAAACGAACTTCCCTCACAATATTCATAGCATAACACATTTTATCCTAAGGTACGCGGTGTCTGTGTGACAGTGCTTTCGTCCATCCATTCAAACTCTTCTCCTCCTCCTAATGTGGACTAGGTGTACGATTTAACTTCCTCCTTCGCCCCCATCATAATAACTACAGCTGCTAGAGGTCATCCAACAATAAAAATGGAACTATGGGTTTTAATAAGCTGCGTGCACAGGTGACATATGGCCTTGTCTTTTTACAGGACACTCTCCGTGGGCTATAGTTACCACTAATTCTAACATCATTGTGTCACTAGTTTTTGTTCAGTCATGTTATTTATGGGTCAAATGTTACTGGTAATTGGTGTAGCAACCTTCAAATAGCCCGCTCACGAGTAGATGGTTACCTGGATAACATTGGGCCTCTTTTTGTTTGGAGATGACTGATGTGGAGGCGGCATCAGCCCTCAGGTGACAGGCTCCTCATTATTTCACGGTTAATGGGAGAGAACGATGTGAAAAGGCATCAATCGTTAACCACATCGACCACCAAGGTCACTGCAGTTAAATTAACCAGCTTGTCAGTCTTCTTTGCCTTTTTCCCTCAGTCTACTTTGGTAGCATT
Organism: Solea senegalensis; assembly: GCF_019176455.1. NCBI lineage: Eukaryota > Metazoa > Chordata > Actinopteri > Pleuronectiformes > Soleidae > Solea > Solea senegalensis. The sequence goes on along the minus strand of NC_058021.1, from coordinate 36,305,858 downwards.
TGTTTAGTTTTTTTTTCACTTTCTTTTTCACATATTCTTCTCTTGTATTTCTGGGACTCTGCAGTTGCCGCAACAGTTTCAATGACAACATTTCACTAACATTTTCGGTCTATGCATCAAAGTGCATCACAAACCTGACCTGGGGCATTTGGTGACTAATGGAATCCAACAGGTCACGCCAAGCTGAAGCATATATTTTGAAAGGTTTGGTCCGGTTGCCTGCGTCAGCCCGAGTACGTTTGTTGTGACAAAACTGTTTTTTTGAAGTGAAGTGAAACATATACTTAGTTGTGCTGCCATAGGCCTAGATTGTGCAGCGAGTATTCTCGCTCCCTTCTTATTTTACCAGAGCTTCAGAACTATAACTACAACTATATGCTACACAGCTACTCATAATGTGAATAAAATCCTCATCTGTCCTTCATCTAAGACTTGTCCTTTTGTGAGGGTCACATGAGGAGCTGGAAACAATCCCAGATGACATTGGGGCAAGAAGCATGATGTCACACCCTGGATGAGATGATGAAGATGATAAGTGATGATGATAATTGTTATTCATATTATTGATTTTTGAAATGCTCCTCTGTATATATATATATCCTGTATCTCCTTCTTCTTTTCACCCACCTCTCCTCCCCTTGCCCCTCCTTTCACTCCTCTCTCCTAACCCAACCAGCCTTACCATGTAAAGTGCCTTGAAAATAGTGTATGTTATGAACTATACAGGACTATACAAATAAAATGTGTCACTAAATGTGTAAATAACTCAACACCAGTGCTGGGAACACAACTTAACATAAATAATCTAATTTAAAAAAACAAACAAAAAACAGCAATCATGAGATGAAGTCTCCGCCTCCGACCACATCCTTCAGAGGATCCAGCCTCTGAATTGGGACAGATCTATAGTGTCTGTGGAGAGCAGCTGAGCAGAACCAGATGTCAATGGTATGGTCCAGTCCTGTGAGAAAGAAAGACAGAAAGAAAGAAAGACAGAACAATAATGGACAATAAAACAGCCTCCGTCATGGTGAAAATCTCAAAGTTTTGGTGATTTGACAAAAAAAGAAAGGTTGTTCAGCAGTTGTGGTTGAATTAAAAAAAAATACTCGATTGGGCTCTTGTCAGCTTACATATTGAAGAAAATATGTAACTTTATGTAAATGTGTAAATTTACCAAAATCCATGATATGGATACATAGTAATAGATACATGGACTTCAGTGTCTTGCATAAAAAGCAAACACATACCTGAACATTGCAGCTGGATGTTAACAGCAAGATGAAGACCCTTCCAAAATGGATGCTATTTTTTGTTTTTCTGACCTCCTTTTCTTGGGTAAAATTCACCTGGGAGGAGACCGTGGGCCCAGTCAGGACACGCTGAAAGGATTACATATCCAATCTGGCCTGGCCATACTCCACAATTCCCTTGAAGCAAGTGAAGGAGGCCCCTGGAGTGAAGTATGTCTGTTTTTTTTTTCCTCTCAGAAGAGTAAAATAAGGATGGATAGCTGAATCTGTGTCATGTTGGTCCCTGATCGGAGGTATAGTCCAGTAGACTCATAAGGTCTGCTCTTCAAAGGAGTTCTTTTCAGGTCCACACAAATATATGAGTCAAATCAAGAAGCAGTTACTACATCGTCTTTTAAGCATGAGCATTCATTTCCTCATGTGAGCGTGAGATAAAAGCTGTCCTTTAGCTGAAGCATTGAATCATTTTATGAAAGTCACCGGGAACAGCATAATGAGAAACACCTCCAGAAAAAAAATAAAATGCTAAGGATGTTAGAAGCGGCGAGGGAAACATCAACGCATCAAGTCTTTTAACTTTGAACAAAGGACAAGGCTGCTCTGTGTCAACATTATTCCTTCTTCACCCTGACGATTGTTGCACAGTGATCCACCAGGGACAGACCTATTCAACTGCATATTTATATATATATATACATATATATATATATATATATATATATATATATATATATATATATATATATATATATATATATACATATTTTACATGACTGAGCATGTGTACACCAAGTCCCCACTGCAATAGCTTAGCTCACAGAAATGTGCTCCTGTGCTCTGTGCTGTCTCTTCACATAATGTGGGTAGCTGTCTGTGACACATCTGTGGAATACAGTGTGAACTTATCGGATAATTAGTCAGCCGAATAATAACACTTCTTTCTATTCCGTTAGAACAGAGTCACAGGGGGTGCGTCTACATTCAGAGATGGAAAAACAACAACAACAACAACTAAACCTTTCCTGATCCTTCATGTTTGATGTAACTGTAGAAGAAGGTGTGGGACGTGATCAGCGATGTGCTTCTCCCTGCTCTTTCGCCATCACATCCATCCGTTCTGAATTAAGATGGCGGTGGTTTAATGTACTGTATTTCTGTCTCTTTTTTTTTCAATTGTATTGTACTTTTTCCTTAAAGGAATGAATGTGTTGTCACCGAGGAACTTTGATGATAAGGATATATACATATATATAAATATATATATATATATATCAAGTTCTGTTGACCCTTCATGGTCTAGTCACAAGTATGTGAATGTCATGAGTGACTTGTTTAAATGTGTTCTGGTGTTGTGAAGTACTTTGTTCTCTAAATAACCAGAAAAGGTTGGATCGTCTTTAATCATGACAGTGGATGATGATGAAGTTCCGTCTCCTTATTTTGATCGACAGTAAAAACAATTTATTATTCATCACCACCCAGTGACGCTGCTTTTCTTGTTGATGATCTGTTATTGTTACTACATTCCAAATATGAACTTTTTCCCACCATTCTCTGTAAACCCTTGTAGTCCCACTAAATCAGCAGTCCCTTTAAAGACCTTTCTTCCTCATTCTGTTTGAAGTCAGCCAGTCGAGTATGGTTTGCATGAAAAAGCAGTTGAGCAGGTGTACCTAATAAAGTGGTGGATATTCTCTCTGTCGTCACACATCACAGCGTCTGTGGACCTGTCCCCTAACCCGTAATAAATTGTTGCACCGGTCTTAAAAGCCTCGGGGAAGAGTGTGGATGGATCGATGGTTGGTTTTAAAATCTTATGACTCAACACCAGAAACCAGAGCTTTAAAAAAAGCATCTGCACTTTATCCAGAAAAACACTTGAAAGTGTGTCCAGGCTGCAGCATTGGTGCTAATTATAAATGACGTGATAAAGGTGGCAGAGGATTTTTGGAGGACACTAATGAACTGCCTATGATGGATTGCTCTTAATCTTCATAAATGACTGGGACCATATTTGTTAAACATATTGTTTTTTATGCTGTAATATATCTCCACATAGATTATTAGTCTGTGGCTCAGATGTCCTTGAATTATTGATCTGCGTGCTTTTATCTTTTCAGCTTGAGCTCATGTATGTCGTAGCTGAGGAAGGTTAGACCATTTACCCGGGAGTCAGGAACCATTTTCCTGTGAAGAGCCATTTGACTTTTTATGACATCTATCCATCTGACTTCATCATGAGCACAACTATATGTAATACCTGTTTTTTTTTGTGGTTTTTTTGTTTGTCTCTCAGTCGTTTACTGTTTGAATAACTCTGAAATCTTATTTTTTATAAATTCAGTTGTCAAGAGATTTAAAAAACGGAGCGATTAATTCATTGTGATCTGTAATTAATTGATCTAATTAATCTCTTTTTTAATCGCACCTAAAAATGACTTAGAAAAGCCCTCAGGATCGGTTCATGTCACGGTTTTCGGTTTGGTTGTTTTTTTTTCTATTTTTTTTACACTACTAAAAATACCATGTATCAGATTTATAGCCTAATGTTTTTCACTCAACAGTACACGCCTCCTCGTACCAAATGCAATAAACTTCACTGGGTTACTGACGCAAGGCTTACCTACGTTGCGCGTCATAAACCGAACGGTACACACGTGCCCCGGTCCGTGACAAGCGTACCGAACAGGACGTATTTTTTTTAATGAACCGTTCCACCCCTAATTTAAAGTAGCCTGTCGGTCGCCGACTTGTTCATATGTGGGGTTAAGTTTGGTGAAGAGGCTTTGCTATGGCTCGCTAAATTGCTAACGTCTTCGCCGCTAACGTTAGCTGTGGCTGCACTCATTGACGTGCATTGACGTGGTAGGCTAAACTTGAGCTGCTTCGGTGGTAAGCTAACTCCTTCTATCACTTCAGAGATTACCACGATTAAAAAACATAATGTGCTAAATCTGACTAATTAATTAATCTCAATGAACACGATAATTCGTCACTGGTCTCTTACTGTGATTTCTTATTGTTTCCATATTGTGTCTTTTGCATAGGCGTATATGAAAGTCTGTTAGTGTACATCAGTTTTAACAAACGTTAAGTATTCTTGTTCTAAAGTGGTTCTACTTGGTTCCAACAGCTCAACAGCAGCAACAAGTCTCATATATTCATATATTCTGCTTTTGAATGAGAATATAGCTTCACAGCTGTTAGCCAGTGTTCACCCTCACAGCTGCGGCTCAGTATCTCATTACTCAGGTGCGTTTAGCTTGCGCTCATCGCTAGCCTCGGTGCTCTTTTCCGCTTGTTATTTGGTGCTTGCTGTCTCGTTGCGCCTCTGTCCTCCAGTCAGTGACGCTGGGACTGATCAGTGACGGACAGGTTACGCCGATGTACGTCACGGCACAGCAGAGCTCCAGACTCCACAGAGGATATTTCATTTGGCAAAAGTGAACCATAAGTAAAGTGAGATGAACTTTGTGTCTGTGCCATTGTAATCACTCAGTGAGGGGCAGTGTCAACGTCACCTCAAGGTGCAACACCTGGCTGTATGTGATAATTAGCAGATGTAGAGGCTCGTGGTCAGTCTGGAAAAAACTCACAGGTACACGATGGAGGCTTTGACTAATATGCTGCCAAACTCCAGGATGTAGCTATTGCTTTGCTCCTGCATGTGGCAGATGATGATATTTTGGACTTTGGTGTTAGGCCAGTCAGAAAAATCTAACTTAGATATAAAGCAGCAATATAAAACATATTTTTAAGACATTTTAGACCTAAGGCGTCCACGCCCCCAACTGGTTCCCGACACAGTTGATGCAGCCAGCTCTGACACTGGGAGATTGTTCCATCTTTCAGATTATAGGATGTGGGTTAGATTCCCAGCTCAGCTCGTCTATGTGCAGATGAGTCTTTGGGCCAGACACCCCATGCTGCTTCTCACTGACTTAGTATGAAAGATGAATTCATGAATGGTGAAAGTGTGTGTTGTCCTCTTCTCTGCACTTAAACTGTATCATGACAATAAGTTTTTGTTGTGTTTTCTCCCTCCTCCAAACACGCTGGCTCTCTCTCTGTTGTTATTTCACAGCTTCAACATTTATCATTACAATACAGCTATATTATATAGCTACTCATTACTGCTCACGTTAATATTAACCTCATCCATCATTCATCAACGGCTTGTCCTTTTGTGAGGGTCACATGAGGAGCTGGAAACCATCCCAGATGGTGAGAGCACGTGTCACACTCTGGATGAGATGATGAAGATAAGAGTAAATAATTTTTATTAACGTTACTGATTTGGTCTCTATCTTCTTCTCCTTCCTCTCTTTGTGAATGTGATGTTTTGTTCTTTCTGTATGTGTGACACCTACTGGCAGAGAGATCCCCGCTCTTTCTGTACAGACTGTAACTAGAAAAGCGTAATATGAACAATAACCATGTATCTCAGTATCTCACACTAGTATAGACTATAGACTAAATAGCCATTCAAACTCAAAACATTCAATTCTCCTTCAAGGCTAGTCTCCCTATTGCTGGTGTTTTTGGTAGGACGCGTACACCCACAAAGACAGATACCACATCACCATGGTTTTAGCAACATTAGTGTTTGTCATGCTACGAAGTCGGGCCATGACAAACACTAGTCTGCTAACGTCCACCTTTCATACGTATAAATCCGTAGTTGAAGACTACGTCCTCGTCAATTTGATACTGGTTTTGCAACTTTCCACTCAAATCTGAGCACGCTACCTCGTCAGCTGACCAGAATTAAAATAGCTCTCAAGGTTGTCAAGGGCAGCCTGATCATTAAAGTCAATTAGACGTTCATTAAAATGCGCTGCAGAATGTTTAAAATGCAAACTCACATCATCACTGGATGGAAGGTAACGAGTAAAATCAGTGACAGCAGTGAACGTCTTCCTCACTCCAGAATTACACTGTATAATGAGCTCAGCAGCTGGAGGCATCGTGAAGATGATTTCCTTTGATTTGTGGTGATATTAATGGAGGTCACTTGACTATTTTAAATTTTATTTGTATAATACCAAATCACAACACACATTATCTTAATTGCTTTACTGTTAAAACTGAAAAAAAGGGAACACTAAATCCAAGAATATCCTAAAAGTTAAGTGTGTAATTCTGCTGTATAAACTCGTACATATTACCTGAATAAACTGGAATAAATGAGCACATGTGGCATCACATCTTCAGTGGGAAGTAGGTTCTGCTTGAGAAGAACAGATGTTGACATTATTTTCACAGATTAAAGTCAGATTAAGTCATTCATTTAATCACATTAAGATTCACAATTATTAATCTGGGAGGTAACTAAAATAAAACCAAACAAGTCTTTATCTTTATCTAATAAGACAATTTAGATAAAACAAACAAACAAATATTAAGACCTGGTTTTAACATCTTACAATTGTGCTGTCGACACTGTTTATGTTTGCAAGAACAAATCACATTTTTAAAGAGTCAAATGTGACCGATGTCTTCATGTATGTGTGAGTTTGTAACTGTCAGTGTGAGAATCACAGCTCTACTCACACTGCGCTGACAAGAAATAACCCATTTGACCAATTTAACCATTAGAAAAAGAAATCACGTCCCGATCAGAGTCAATATTTTGGTGGCATATTGTGCTGAGTAGTATAAAAGACTGAGGGCCAGATTATACTCTCACCAGGAAATCCTCTCACTTGTGTTTCCTTGTATTCAACGTACACATGTGTGTGTACTGGACCGTGCCACCACCTGGAGTGGGAAGCGTTTTGCCGCAGCGTCCTGTCAGTGGGTGTAGCATACTTGGAATCAAACTGCAGGTGTGCGAGGAGTCTTAGGGATGTCTGCCTGTGATCGGATCGCTCAGAGCAAATGTAAGTGTCGGGACCTGAATGGACACAAAGTCTCTAAAAACGTGTCAAAGACCTTTTGTAGGGTTCTTACTCATGTAGCTTAGGGTTGCACTTCTAGCCATAAGGAGCTAATACATACATATATAGGAATACTCCCTAAAGACAAGCATGTCACGAGAAATGCACCAGTCACACATCTCCATTTAAAATAATTTAAAAGATGCCACATCTAAACAGCCCCTCAGTCACTCACTCGCTCACTCACTGATGACATCATCACCTTCAGAACGTAAAAGTGTTTTGTTTTGCAGATTGTACCAAAAGAGGACGCCTCCACTCAGGCCTCCTCTTCTCAAGTGAGTCGGGGAAACCACAGTGGGCTTCACAGCCCAGAGAGGTTGTCATTGTCACTTCATCTTTGCAGTAAATGTGAAACGCGATCTCTGGATCACTGGTCACTTTGGGTTGCTGTGGAAACACGAAAGTGTAAGGTGACCTCTGTAAAGACAGGCATTTATTTACCGGAAGTAAATAAAGAGGACAATTTGAATGCCACTCAAACTAATCAGTGTTTATTCCATGCACTTCACATACAAACATATTTATGGATAGTGCCTTCTCAATGTTACATACTGGAGCTTTAAATGTCCCATCATCAGTGGCCGCCTGCTGTCGCCGTGAAAGTCCATCACTGCTTCCTCAGCTGCTACAGCAGCATGACACATCTCATCTCTTCCTTAATGTATCTGCTGAGAGCCATGTGGAGTGTAATATTTTACACTTATGTATATATATATATATATAAGTGTATAGTATACATACTGTGCCCACTGGATCTCAGCATAATGGTACACATTGTTCTACAGACACACTACGACCTGAGATTATAAATGACCATGAACATGTGCAGCAAGTCAATCATTGTGCTCTTTTCCTGACAAGAGCAATCAATTCAATCAGTCTGATACTCAAGGTTCACGAGAGGAGTTTGCAAATGCGGTTGAAAGAACGGGAAAATAGATTGTAATTCAACGCAGACATGGGATGTCGTCTTCTCAATTGCATGTAATCATGGCTATTTAGCCCAGGGCAACGTAAACACAAAGATAATCACCTAACACACCTGAGTAAACCTGGAATTCACATCACTTTGCTGGAAAATTAGAACTCGAGCAAAGAAATTAGCACGATAACCTGACACTAAAAGGCCATCAGCATTGTAATGGGGAGAGAAATGGCCAAAACAAATAACTCCTCTCTCTCCATTGGAGAATGGACACAAATGGCAGGTTGTGCTTACGCTCATGTAAATTCCTCAGTTTCTCATGATGAAAAATGCTTCATTGGAAGTGTGAGAAGTTGCTGCTGGTAGTATTTTAGTGCGCCTCCCTCTGAACTGTCCCGCGATTGGTCAAAGTCTCCCATCACATGGCACTAAAGAGAACATCGGAGGTGTTTAAGTGTCTCAGATCAGCTGATTTACATGACACTGAGAGGTTATTACAGAATTAGGAATCAATTATACCGAAAAAATCCTGCTTAATGTATAACTGTAACCTCTGAAATATAAAAAGGGAAGTGATCACTTATGGCTTAATGTGCTTTTAAAGACGTATAATAAAAGAGCAACTGTGGAAATGAAATTGAATGTCCTCTACTACACCAACATCAGCCAGAAACCTGCATTACCTCCAACGACCTCTTTAAATTTGAGACACTGTTGCAGCCCGGATAAGACCTCAATTAAACACAAGCAAGATGATTTAATCCACTAATTCAATTAAAGCCACTGAGCCAAACAGTCAATAATCCACTTCTCTAAGCCAGTGTCTGAAAACTTGGTGCCTGCTCTTTAATGAGAGACAGTGCAGACATGACCAACAGGACTCACAGAGAGATGACAGCACTTTCCATTCATGCTTTACAGCTCAAACGTGTTGTCAAACGTCTTTCCTCCGGATACAGCCGTCAACCCACGTCTCACTATACCGCTGCGTTAACATCTTTAATTACACAGATAGCGTAACCAGAATAGATTTTAGCTCCCGCAGTGACACGGACGTGGACAGCGGGATCAAGCCGTTACCTGGTGGACGGACAGAAACCTAACACTCAACAAAAAAGTACAAAACCAATCGATTGGTTATTGACTCCGCGCTTTAAACTGCACTCCAAAATCCCCGCGCTCATTAATAATGATCCCACAGCAGCTCTGAGAGGTAAAGTCACCAGAGGCTCCAGAGGATTGACCAGACGTCGCGTTTTTTCCCCCTAAAGAGCTGAGGTGATGGCTGAATGATTAAATGTCCCGTACGGACGTTTTCCTTTTCACAAAGCAAGATTAGGTGATATTTAAATGAAGCAAAACTATAAATAATAATAATTATAATAGCTGTATGAAGCCAACACACAAATAGTTTTCTTAAACGCTTTAGTCCGTGACAGGTTTCTGAAACACTTTTTATCTTTTGTTGCTTCCTTGTTGTCTGGATTTTAAAAAAAAAGGTGTCTGTTGCTCTGGCAATGTCACTAACCTGCCATACTTTTTCTCTCGTACTCATCTTTCTTCTTCGTGCTTGGTGATGTGCTGCCGCCTCCTCTTTGCATGTTGTGTGAGATGGGATGGAAAGTGCTCTTTTAGCATAATTATATCTGTTGCATTTTCACCGATATCTCCTGAATGTCTTATCCAAACAACATCAAAGTCAGTCAGACTGCCAAGTGTGAAGCCTGTCAAGTGAACTGTTAGACAGTTAAGCAATTAACTGACAGACAGACAGGCAGACAGACAGACAGCGAGTGGAAAAGAGGAGTGTAAATTGGCGGTCTTTAAACATGACAGAATCTGCATGTTAGCACTGATTTTAGTTTGGAAAAGACTACATGATTTATTATATATTATTACATTATCAAATGCAAATGTTAGCACTAATATCAGACTTTGTTGAGGCTTTCTCAATTATCTATAAAACAATAAAAGACAGCCCTGACATGAGTGTGTTAAAGTCATGAGTAGCAATAAAACAATACCGTGAAAAACAATGTCGTCACATTGACTGACTTTGTTAATTGCACATCTTACTAATGTAAGTTCACTGAACCTACACAAATCAAAGGGGACTATCTTTTGGATTTCTCATCCAAACAACGTCAAAGTCAGCTCGGCACACGCGTGTCACATGCAAAATTGAAAGCGCGTAAACCGACCCGCTGGAAATGTATCTAATTTACAGACAGACTAAAACGTGTTGCTATGATAAATAGACATTTCTTTTACTGTTTTTTTTTTAGTAAATAGCATCACTGCTTTGAGGTTTGACATGCAGTGTGTTCAGAGATGGTCATAAATCTGCAGTTTCTGGATTATGCCACATTCCCCATTCTGATGCTCAGTTTGGTAAATTCCCCTGTCTTTGCATGTCTACACACCACAATGCACACATGATTGGTGGATCATACACTTGCCTCATCAAAGGCTTGAACCAGTGTACCTAATAAAGTGGAATGAAACTACATTCCAATGCAATTGAATTACTATTATATTATGTTAATGCCATTGACCCTAATCTTTTTTTTCCCCCGGTTTATCTCCCATATTCAGTCATTTTTTATTCTATTCTTTTTATTTCCTGTTTGTAATTTTCCATGTGATAATATCTAGTTGCTTCTACCTCTCCATAAAATGTTCCAACGCTGTGACTCCTAATATTCTAAATGAATGAGGTTCAGTAAAGACGGGAGCCTGAGAAATGAAATGCAAATTAAATTAAAAAAAAAAACACCTCCCCAATAGTTTCATGTTAACTGCAAGGGTTGATTGATTACATGTAGACTAGCTACGACTTGACTGATGATTTAGATGTAATGTCGACGTGTAGGTCAGAGGATGTAAAGGGTCATTGTGTTATTAAAATAAAGACAAAACTGAAGTCATATGTGTTCAAGCAAAGCCTTAAACGTTCCTGGATGTAAATATCTGCAGTGACCCAGCACTGACTCTTCCCTGTTGGAGCTCCAGTGAAAAACTGCTCGTGGTGTTGCATCAGTATGCTCAGTGCAGCCACTGCATCATTTAAACACTGACCATAAATGCTGTCTGGCAGGAGAGAGTTGTTAGTGATGAAGACAGACTAGCGAAGGGGAAATGACAACGCACTCGCTCTCTAAAACCCTCCATTAGCTGTCTCAAGAGGAGAACGTGTGTGTGTGTGTGACTATAGATCCTATCTGCCTCTGTTTTAAATTTAGAGAGCTACTCACATACTTTTAGTTTTTCCTCTGAGCGAGTTGTATCTGTGTCTTTTTTTCTTTTTTTTTTTTATGAGAGCAATGACATCCTGGTCATGTGTCCTTGAGGGTCAAAGTAACTCTTACTTATTTTCACTCTGGCATTACAAAATGATATCAACCTGCAAAATGTCAGCTATCGTAGCTAATGGCTGAAATCATGTTTGCTGGTAACCTTTGACGACAAAACAGTTCATCCACTCAGACTAAAAACGGAGTGAATATCAAAGCACAGCCAGGCATTCCTCACATACTGTGCTCGCTGACGTCAGGGTGACAGTAGATGTGACACACTTACCGAACAAGGCAGCACCAGACCAGCAGCTCCTTGGATCCTGTAAGCAAAAAAAAAAAAAACATGTTCCTTTTGATGCAGAGAAGTGAGCAGTTCACAAACTCTAGTTTCCTGTTGGAAAGTGCTGTCTAACAGTGCAGGTTTACTCACGTGAACATGACATGGCACTTACAGAAGCTGCACCCCCCCCGTCTGTCCGGCCTTCCTCACTTCCTCTGTCACCTCACCTGACACCTCTCCGCCACCTGGATTCATCACCAGCTGTGAGTGATGTATGATTTTTTATCAGGATCCACTTTCGCTGCTGCAGAGCGCCGGCTCCTCTCCGCGGTGTCATCACCTCGACATAAAAAACGCGTGACGCAGCAGATAAAATACGAACAAAGCAACTGCGTTTGCGGTGGAAGTGTTTACACTGTATTTGTACACTGTATAAAATGCACAATATACTGTATAGATAGAGACATTCAATCACTTGCTCAGTGCTGTGCTTCAGCAGTGTGCACTGGAGGCTTGATACCGTGTTTTGCTTTGATTGTGTTCTATATTTAGACGCTGCATGCGTGCAAACCTCTGGAGGCGAGATCTCTGATGAGGTGGGTATGTGAGCTACACTTGGATGTGAGTAGACTGCACCAACAAGTACAGACGTCTATTTAAGTCTAATGCATTACTGGTGCCAAACAAAAGCACTGAGTGATGCTGTCAGAGGTTTTTAAGGCGTATTGTTGTTTAAACTCGAAAACTCTTATCAACCAAGACAGAGAGAAGACGAGACGCTGAACATGGCTCAGAGTCCATATCATGATCTGCACGACTTGTTTGAGCAAGTGTGGCGTTAAAGCTGGAGTAGGTGGGGGATATTTGGCATAAAAACAATTCCATAATAACCTTTCATTATTAATGTAACTGTTCAGACAGATACCTTCTGCATCTCTGGTTCTTTAAATGATTATTCATCTAATCAGCTGTGCCTTTTGTTTAGGCTAAAATCACTACTTACATACAACTGCGCCTAAAAAAACTCAACTATCCCTTTAAAATGAATAAAATAGAGGTTATAAGAATGACTTAATTATGCTGAATTAAAATCTTTATTTGTCAATGTAATGTCCTGTAACATCAGGAGACCTGGTGTGTGTGTGTGTGTGACAGGTTGACTGACTTGAATGTTGTGTATTATTATAATGCTCAGTGTTGGAATATAGTGAATTTAGTGACGCCTCGGCTCCGTGCTCGTTTACAGCTCTGCTTCCCTGTCGCTGCTCTCGTTGCTTCTTTAAAGCTGCAGCAGACGTCTGCGCGCACAGCTGTACACACTTCCTGCTCAGCAGCAACGAGCAGACACACAAACACAATCATAACGAAGCATTTAGCGGCTGAAAAGTCCGTGTCTTGTAAATGTTGTGCTGTTACTGCAGCTTTAAAGTACACGTTTAACTTGGAAGTGATCCTGTATTTTTGACTGTGTGAACTGCTGGTCAATTATAATTAATTTTAAACAAATATAGTCTTTCCAGACTCCTTTTATTTCTTTTCAGATATCTTTAGAAAAGTGAAGGTTTGCCACATGAGATTATGAACAACACATACACCCAGAGGATGTGCTTTACAAATCACATTTTAGTGCCAGACTGAATGAAAACAAACAAACAAACAAAGAAACACAAAACGCCTCCCAACACCTGAGCTATATATGCTGTTAATTCTTTTATTTCCATTTCATTTACAGTAAAATACACGTGTGGTTTGGGTCCAAATATCATTCATTATTTCAAAAATGAGAGTCCAAAATTCAGATCAAAAAAATCATGCATGGGAAAGGTATGGGACATTTTGAAATGTAGAGATGTCCACGGTCACAGGTCGATATAAACTGTCCAACAACTGAAAGGCACTGGTTTTGAAAACGTAGACAAAGGTCGGAATTCCTGCACACGACCTATATGTATGTTTCATTGGAGGACGGTCTCGGTGGATAAGATGGAGGGAGATTCTCTGTGCAGCACGAACGTGAATACAAAAGAAATATAACATTAATGAAATAAAAAAGAAAGTTTTAATTTCGATCCTCATTTGAAACCACATCTTCACTTGTCGGCCTGAAAAAGATGTGTCCTTTAAATCACAGCTCTCTGTACGAGTACATTCCTCCACAGTCTGCAGCACTGAAGCCAAATAACCTCTCAGCTCTGACTCTATCAAGCAAATCCCGCTGCTGAATGTGTTTTAAAGCTGTTTCTGATTCTTTTGGCTTTTTATTCTAGTTCCAACCTCACAACCACAGACAAGAAGAAGAAGAAGCAATTTTTCACTGCCGCTCTGCTTCCTGGCTTCTAATAAAGGAATCGCAACAGCTTTGTTTAATCACGTTATCCAAAATCTCACAAATGGAACAAAACACTTCATCAGAGCTGCTTTCTGTTCCAGGAAATCCTGCATCGTGATCAGATTCTCTTGAGTAAACAATAACAACTATAACAATATGTTTGGATTCCAGAAATGTCCAAACATAAGAAAGAGCCCAGTATGTAAAATTGTAAAATGTAAAATTTGATCTGTTACATTTATTTATATGTGTGTAGTTCAATAAAAGGAGCCCCGGCGTTAGCCTCTGCAGCGCTCATTAAGTTACACATTAAAATGACACACTATGTTCCATTATCATAGTTACATTGTTATTACGGGCAATAGAAAAACTCGTTAAGTGTCCAGATTGCAGGTGTCACCGGGACATCTTCATCTTCATAAACGTGTTGTTTTTACATGTTTGTGGAAGTGAAGAAAAGAGGACTGCAATAAAAAGCATGCTAAGACTGGCAACCCAACATAGTCTGAAACTGTGTTTTCAGTTCTGCATAATGACGTGTTTGCTAGTGTGTATGTCTTTGGTAAACTGTGTGCAAATTAAGGTGCTGAGGCCAAAAAATAGAGATGTGTCTAATGATAAAAATATATTCTTTCTATTTCTTATGAAGAGGTATGACTTTGTTTTACGGTCATTTCAAGTGTACAACTATTGCGAAAATAATTATTTTGGTGACAATATCTGTCATAGACATTGTAATATATTGAATGTAATAGAGTACAGTTACTATTAATTGACGAGAAAGTTTAGGGAACCGACGATTTACAGAGAAAACACTGAACATCTCCTCAACTGGTCTGCACAGGATGTTCAGCCTCTTTGTTCTGTCAAGACGACTCGAGATCGGAGCAACAACGAGCGCTAAAGCTAAAGGTCAGATGTGGCCAGAGGGCTTACAGTAGTACATGTGCTCTCATACATTGAAGCCTCAACTGCCCTTTGGGTTTGTCTGTGAGAAGAACTTCCCTATGGAATCTGACAGAAGATGCACTCCCCATATCTAGTTCTACAGCAGATGATCAGCCGTGGCATCCCAGGAGACAGGGGCCTCCACAGAGCAGCTCATGTTCTCTGACTGCTCAGACCACTTAACCCTTAAAACGGACCACCAGTGGTCTGGGGACCACACTTTGAGAAAGGCTGGCTTAGACGGTCAATTCCTGCGTCCCGTGTCTTTGTGCACACGTGCTCTACAACACACTGCGAGCACAAGACGGAAGTTCAAGTCAAAAACTCATTGCAAATGTGCTGTATGGACGACTGACGGGCTGACTGAAACAACAACAACAACAAACTCTTCCCATTAAATACTTAATCGTATGCAGTTCATACAATTACAGCATCAAAATGTGCTTGTCTGTTTTTACCCTGCACGGATTCCACCTGCAGTCTGGTCAACGTCTGGCATTTAACGTTTAAACCTACGCTGAAATGTCAGTATTATATATAATATAATACTTATATATGTATAAGTTGAGTTTTCCGGTCTTGGGCATATGGACAACAGGGACGATGGTCAGTGTTTAGACCTGTCGTGCCAGTGCATACACAAACTGTTGAATAAATGTAGCAGACTGAGGGCATAAAATAGCATCAAATTCAAAAGCCACAGTGCAAGAACCGCTATTTGTGAATCTGGAGAATCTGGATGGTTATATGTATTCATTCTAATTCTAATAAGTGGAGAGCTTCATAAGCTGGCCAGACATCTTGAAGAGTGGAGCTTCATTCACTGTGCAGGATGATGCTGATACTATGTCCTAAATGGAAAGTCAACATGGCTGAATACTCAATTTCACTGAGCTTTGTAAATAGTATTTTATGTTATGAGACTTTATAAGCAATCTACTTTGCAGATGGACCCGAGGCGTTCTGTATATTTACCCTGCTAGGAACACTGTTGCACTACAACATTTCTAACTCGCTAAAACATAAACATAATTAAATACCCTTACATTTATACATCAGATAACCTGATAGTTGAAAAAGAAAAATTGAAGGATTAAAATGTTTTCTTAATGTTATTGTTATTCTGCCGCTGTTTGTTCTTCAGGAACAGAAACGATGAGACAACATTCATCTGAAAACAGGCTCTGCCAAGCAAAACTATCAGTTTACGTATACAGCGGCAGAGCAGGGGTGGATGGAGCGGAAAAATGTTGTTGAGGGCCGAGCCAAATTTTAATTAATTGTATCTCTTTTATCTCAAAAAAAGCAGTAAATTGTATTGTTTGGATGTAAATTGGGCAGCATACAAACACACAATAAACACAATTACTAACCAACTCTATTAAAAATATCTAATTACTACACTATATAATGAATACTATTATACTATACTACTGTGGTGTAGTTGACGCCTGTAAAGAAATATTTAGCAGTCCATGTCCTGTTTAAAATGCGCCATTCAGAATTAACTTTGCTTTTTTTAACGTGAGCCGACATGTTTAGGGGGCCAGGGGTAACTGGCTAGCGTCACCTCTCGCTGTGCAGACAGAGGCAGATACATCAGGCTTTTCAAAATAAAAGCAACACAGTTGTATTGCATGCGCAGCATAAATACTTGTTCATCTGTGTTTATGACTGACACACTGCGGGCCGGACAGGGATGTGGCAGAGAGTAAAGTGCAGCTTTGTGTGCGCTAATTTGACAATGGTTTAAATGTACATTTGTTCAAATTTAAAAGCTCAACACTACAGTTTAAGAAGAAATGATTTATGCGAAAGCCTTTGTAATGCTAATTAGAACCACATACATACTTAATGTCTGTATTTGAACTGACACGATGTTTAATCTCTTGATAAATAATGTCATTAAATCAGGTGGCACTCATTCACATGCTTGCATTTTCATCCAAAGACTCCTTATTTGCCACATGTCTTGCCAGGTTTCCCAGGCCAGTCAAGAAGACAAGTGGTCAGGGAGCGACAGTGCTGCACTGTGACACCCATCTGCAAAGTCATTACATTCCCAGATTAAAACCTATTACTAATACTGATTGCTAAACCCCAATGAGGCATAAAATGTGATTTTCTTGCAATCAAGGGCGAAAGAGTGATGGACTTGCAGGTTGAGCCAGAGTGGCGAGGTTGTCTCCACTGGGCTGCACTGAGCAAGGCAGCAGCAGCAGCAGCAGCAGCTGACTGATGTTATTTTGCTTCCCTTTACTTAACCCATTTATGCTAAACTCTCAGGCCTACAGTATATTGTGTATACACAGCATGAATTATGCAGGAGTTCCTCTTTAACTACAAACCACCTTGCACTAATAACGAGTATAGAATTTAATTATTGTATGAATAATAATGAAACTGTTGAAGATTAGAGGAGCTGTGGTCCTTCTAACGGTGCGCGCACACACACACACACGCACACAAAACTCTGGTTTATTTGTTTCCTGGCCTAAATTCCACAGTGATGATTGGTCATTAGACGAATTAATGCAATTATGTGTGAATAAGTGGAGGCTTATACAGGCCAACGACTTGTCAATGTGGAGCGACTGTGCAGGTGGCTAATAATGACATATGCACAAACACAGAGGCATAACATGCATACAGTAAATGTTCATTATGCCTCCAGTTCTCTGACTGGGAATATGTAAATGTGTGTATATTGCCACATACACACACATGCATGGTTAAAAATGCACTTGTCTTCCTTATGGGGACAAAAATCAAACCCCCATAAAGTAAATTATTACATTTTAAGGTGAAGACAGTTAGGTGAGGATGAGCTTAGTGTTAGGATTCAGGTAAGACCCTATGTCAATGTGTTGTCCTCTGAAGTTCTCTGAAGTCATGTGACCAGACTCTCTCTGTGTGTGTGTGTGTGTGTGTGTGGAAACTGTTTCGGTTCAGACTGTGTCTCCACATCCTCTCAGAAGAATGATCTGACCATAACTTTGGATGACATTTACATGGCTTCCAGGACCTTGGAGTTAATTGTCAATTTAACCACATGTCCATCAGTCCCAGGTTCATGACCCAGTCTGACCGAGGGCCTTGCTGTGTGTGCGTGGCTTTTCTCTGGGTTCTCCAGTTTTCCTCCAACAGTCCAAAAACATGCAGAGGATAATTGGTGACATAGACGTAAATAAATGAGTGAATGGACACGTTTGTCTCTATGTGTCGCAATGGACTGATGACCTGTCCAGTGTGTATGGCGCCTTTAGCCCTATGTCAGCTGTCAATTGCCTCCAGTTTTATCTTTAATACTTACAAACAATCCCATGTTCAGAGCTAATCCAACGATAAATCCTGGGATCAGAGATTTTTCGGTGTTGTGCTGTTTCCTAAAAAAAAAAAAATCACAACAGTCCCACAATGTCCCCTCATAACTTCAGCAAAAGTCACACTTTTATCAGCTCAGAGTCAAAATGCGAAGACTTTGCTGTATAATTTAGAGACAAGATAACAGAAGCAGGTTGGACGTGAACAATAGCATAATATAGAACGTGTATGTGGACACTTTTCCTCCCTCCAGGACAGCTAGAAATGATTTTGCTGTTGTTGATAAAGAATTGCTTAGTAAAGTGTTAACGCAAGTGAAACCTTCCACCTGCACACTTGACTCTATTCGCACCATCTCTTTTATGACTCTGTATAATTGTCTAGAGGGTGAGGTGACTCTAAATCACTCCCTGATGACTGCTACTTTCCCTTGGCACTGAAAACTGCAGTTAAGAAACTTCTTCTACAGAAAAGTAACCTGGCTCATTGAATAGCAAACTCCTTGAGACTTAAGACTACTTTCTTCAGTAAACTTATTTGAAAAGAAATATGCAGATAGTTAAATTAGATTAGCAGAATATAAC